>NC_091481.1:73371101-73699376 GCF_036971445.1 Narcine bancroftii
TGTGTATATTTAATGAGAAAGGTTTGTATATATTTTGGTTGATATGGTTCACAGTATGAAAAATAAAAAATTATTAAAAAGGATTGGGACCATTGCTTTAGTTTTTATATACAGAATCTGGACTTAGGGCAGGAAAGTTTTGAAGACATGAAAAGGAATCAGGATGAATCAAGGAATTGGCAGACAGAGGTCCTGCACAAACTGACTGGAGATCCAAAGACGGGTACCCTTTGGAAGAAATAAAGTTGCGATAGGCTTGGGGAGATGGGATGTATGAGGGCAGAATTACTTGGAGAGGCAAATCCTCAAAGCCCTCATGGTTAAATAAAGCAGCCAACAGTGTCTAGTCCAGGGGTTCCAAGGCTCTGAGAAAGGAGCTTTCAACACAAAAACACATTAGGTTTCAGAGTAGAAAATAGATCAACATTTGGGGAGGTCAGAGAGTGTCCACCTGAAGATGAATGGACCTCAGAATAGTGAAGGAAGCAGGAATTATTTCCTCATCTAGTTGGAGAATGGAAAGAGGGAATACAAGGTGTGGTCCAATTTGTGGGTAGCCTGAACTTGGCAGTACACGAGGTCACGTGATAGACATGATTTGAGGATTTCAGCATGTGTTGCTTTCTCCTGCCATCTAGTGTTCAGCTGGTAAACATGGTCCCTGGGACACAAGGGGTGCATATGCTGGAGCCCAGAGCAATGTACAATCTGCTGGACAACTCAGGGTGTCTGGGAATGTCTGTCTGTGTGTAGGGGAGGGGGAGTGACTGGACGTTTCAGGTAGAAACCCAGCATCAGGAACTCCTTTCCCTACACAGATGCAGCTCGACCTGCTGAATTCCTCCAGTAGACAGTTTATTGGTGTTAAGATGTTGACCTTGCATTAAATACATCAGTCAAGAGCTTGATTTGCCTGCTAAGCTGAATTAATCATTGTGAATCTTCCATAGTCACCCTCCTCCGATTTCACAGCCTCTCCCCATTACTTGGCATAGAATCCCCACTCTCCCAAAATTCACGCAGCCCTCCATAAATCCCCACATTTTGTTGAACATTTCTATCTTCTACGCCCTCTCTTGTTATAACAATTACAGCACGGAAACAGGCCAATTTGGCCCTTCTAGTCCGCAATGTTCCGTACCCTCCTCTAATCCCATTTACCAGCACATATCCCTCCATCCCCCTCCCATCCACATACTTATCCAACTCTTTTTGTCAGGAGATGGCTGTCAATTAAAATTCTAAATCTAAGTGAAATAAATTGACTAGAGAAACCTGAACATTCTTTGAGGGTGGGAGGAAACTGGAGCCCCACGCTGTCATGGGGAGAACGTATAAACTCCTTACAAACAGCGCGAGATTTGAGCCCAGGTCACTGGTGAGTAATAATGCTGTGCTAACCACTATAGTATCCGTGCCACCCTTTTACTCCTGTGGAGTCTGAAACCCAATGGGAAGAACGTGGGTTTTCTAACTTGAGGTACCCCCTACCCACCTCTCTCTGGTTCCTTCTCTTTTTTAATTATTCCGCTGTGGGACTGGGGAACTATCAGGTAGTTTCATTATTCACGATCATACGTTTCCCTTGAACCTTCCCCACTCTCTGGTCTCAACACCAGCGTTCTTCCATTATCCTACCCCCTTCCCAGCTTCTTCCACCCCTTAATGCAGTTGGAATCCCCTTCCCACTCAAAAGGGTCACTGAGTTACATTTGCTTTTGGGTTAAGGGTAAAACAGGAAAAGAATATGGTGGAACATGAGGGGGAACTTCTTCACACACAGAATGGTGGGGATGTGGAATAAGCTGCCAGATGAAGTGGTGAAAGCGGGCTCAATTTTAAGATTTAAGAAACGTTTAGACAAGCACGTGGATAGGAGGGGTATAGAGGGCTATGGACTGGGTGCAGGTCAGTGGGACCAGGCAGAAAAGTAGTTTGGCACAGACTAGAAGGGCTGTTTCTATTTGTGGTTTGTGAACACCCCGCGAAATAATCCAGAAAATATCCATCAGACACCAGTCATTTATAGAAAGCAGAAGTTTGAAGTTACTGAGAGTTCCGAACCGTGCAGGCGAATCTCCTGCCCTCATTACAGTGCTACAACCTGGGCATTATTGGCTTGGCAGTTTAGTGGGGACTGGCAGGGATTCACTGAACATGCTAGTTGCTGCTTTGGCCAATGGCGAGTATTTACGTCTTCATTGATAAATATTGTTGATTTTTGCACAGTGGTAATTTTTTTTTATTTAAATTTTATTTTTCACACTATAAACCATATAGATCAAGATACATACATTTTCCTTCTTAAATATATACAGTGTCGTTTTCTCCCCCCCCTTCCCTCCTCCCCACAGTGGTAATAATTATGATGAAGACTCTAAGCGGCAAGGGGGCTGATGGTCAACCATCGAAGACAGGTGGAAGCGAAGAGCATCTGGAAGGACTGAGCAGGTCAGGCAGCATCGATGGGTTGAAATGATCAGTAAGGGTTTTGGCTTGGACCCTTTATCACTCTTTCTGATTCCACTGTTCCCATCTTCCAAGTCTCTGAATGGTGTATTCGTGACCCTGGGCAACTCTGATTTAGGTTGCATGAATTATTTTCCAAGACAGCTCATGAGTCTGGGTGCAGGAGTCCTGGAAAGGGAGGTCAGTGTCTGAACCTGCAAGCATGAAATAAGTATCCGAGCCATAGATCCGGTAACTCTCTTTTTCCTGTTCTTGTTGGAGGAATATGAGAGTAAGTGAATCATGAATCAAGTTTATAAATATTTGGTTGGGTCACAACTGGTAGATTGGGCAAAAGATGAGAAGCTGCAGGTCATCCAGCATCCATGAGGAGAGATGGTTTGGAGTCTGGGCCCTTTTAGGAGACTAAAATGGGAAGATGAGATCACAAGCAACTTTGGAACTTTTCAAGTTTATTATCATCCAACTGTACATGTAGAACCAGACAAAACAGCATTTCTCCAGATCACGATGCATACTCAGACACACACAATACACAGCACCTAATAATTATACACACCCACACAGTTATAGATATATATTGTAGATATATGGATTCAGTAAAAGCTCTGGTATTCAGCATCTATGGGGATTGGTAGATGCTAGATAAGGTTCCAGCTGCTTGAGATTGCGTGTGGTGTGATTGGCGAACTGGCCACTCAGGGGCGCCAATTTGAAACATTTATATTTTTTACCTCTTTATTTTCCACAATTTTTTTTTTGCAGGTTGCTTGAGGCTACCAGTTGCACAAATTCCAGATAACAGGGGTTTTACTGTATGTAGATAAAGATATCATTTAAAATAAAAATACATATTTATTTTAACTGATATCAGGATGAAGATTGGTGCAGATTGCAGTACAGGTACTTCCAGTTTCTGGTGGGTCTAGGGTGGGAGCACTGTGTTCGGTTCTGGCTGCCACACATTGGAAGGAAATGAATGCACGAGATGTTGCTGAGGAGATTGACCAGGATGTTGCCTGGGGTAAGTTGTTTCAGGAGAGGTTGGAGAGACTGGACTGCTTTTTTGGAGAAGGGGGTGGGATGGGGAGGATGTTGAACGTATACAAATTCCAAAGGGCAGAGGTTTAAGTGAGGAATAAGATTTGAGGGTTTTTGAAGACTTTGGTATCAATCTGAGAGTGATTGCATTGTGGATGAAGACTAAATTAAAATTATGTAAAAGAGAATTTGAATCATCAAGGCAGAGTAGGTTACAGAATAATTATTGGTAAACAGGATAGGATCAATGGATACATGATGGCTGGCACAGACAGATGGGCCGCAGGGCCTGAGTCTCAGGATTGATTCATTGGAACGCTTCTCTTCAGCGATAAGGACAGAGCTCAAATCTGGTAAACACTGCTGGACACGAGGTATTTGGAATACTCCCCGGCTTTGGGTGATGCTGCGGAGCTGCTGCTTCAAGAGCTCCAGCAACCGGGGTTTGGACCTGACCTCTGGTGCTAACCTTTCTGGAGTTTGAACCTTCTCCCTTTGACCCTGTGGGAGTCACACATCGCGAAGGCCCACTGAGATTTACCCGAAAGTTGGCGGCAGTTAAGAGAACGAGGGGGTGTTGGATGGCTGAGAAAATAGTTTACAGGGCAATAAGTGGGAGATTGCTTTGAGAGGCAGCATTGATTAGATGGGCCAAATGTCTCATGGAATTCTGCAAAATATAGTAAATATAGAATACAGAAACGTGCTGGAGAAACTCAATAGGTCACACAGCATCAACCCCTCCCCCACTCTTGGGAACCCTGTCAAAAATCTCCCTCCCCCCAGAATGCACTGACAAGAATCTCTGCCCTCAGAACACACTGTCAAAAATCTCCCCCACCCACCCCCACCAGAGCACACTGCCAAGTCAACCACTGCTGAGACATCAATCCATCTCGACCACTGCTCCCCTCGTTCATTCAAATCTCTCTATCCCTCGGAACGTTCTGCCTAGGGGGCTCAGAGTAGGTTCGTGGAAACCCCCCTCCCCCTCCTATACTTTTGTTTGGACACTTCCTGGCATTTTCTCATACTTTGATGAAGGGTACAAGCCCAAAATGTCAGTTCTGTATCTGTGCCTTTGCTACATAAAGGACATTGTTTGACCTGCCGAGCTTCTCCAGCATTTTGTGTTTTTACAGAAGACACGTTAAGTAATCCCTATGTCCAGAATTCAAGCAACCAGCAAAAAAAAAATCGTGGAAAATAAATGGATAAAAATATATGGAAATTTAAAATTGATGCACCTTACCATTAGTTCTCCATACATACAACATGCAGTTTCAAGCAAACAGAAAACTCACTTCTCTGGCATCGACTGATACCTGTTGGTGCCAGGTACCAGGGTTTACTTCTTTTGCACAAAGCATTTGTTAAGGACTGGAAGGCATCAGAAAGTGTGGACAAAAAAGAACTAGACAGTTATTTGAAAATTATCATTGATAAGATCCTGGAGAAAAGATGAGGTTCAGGATTAATGGGCCAGTTCTTTCAGAGAGCTGGTACGGACATGATGGCCAAAGGTCTCTCTGTGCTATGGGTTTCCATGGTCCTGTACCTCTGTATCCCACTGTATATACTCTGGTGTGCATTAGTGTAGCTAATGTGTTCATTTGTTTTTAAAAAATACTTTAGTCTATTCTACCCAGCTTCTGTTGAATATTTCACAATTCACACAAAGTGATTCAATTAACCCAATATTTATTTTCTCAGCATTTGTAGAAGATTCCAAACCCCCTCTGAATGCGATTTTCTCATCACGAAGTTCAGCACTCGGAGACTCCACTGCATTCACGTGTCACTCCTGAAGCTGATTGACCCGTATACTTCATGCCATATAAAGATGGCACAAATCTGCAGTTCACACAAGAAGTGGAAAATTGCTCATTCATGGCCTTCGAGATCAAACTTGTAACAGTCTATGATTCAGGAAATCACTTCTGCCAGTATCTGACCTCTGAGTCTAGGCTGTCAAAGTACGGTGATTATGTGCAGCTGACTGTGACAGGTGAGTGACCCCCCCCCCTTGTCCTTGGGCACTGTTCCATTTGAGCTCAGTGTAATCTGCAGGGACTCCACCTCATTCTTCAGTGTAATCTGGAGGGACACCATCTCATTCTTCAGCTGTATACAACCATCCATGATCGACATTCAACAATTCCAGACCATCATCACTGCTCCAGAGGTAAAAATAACTTGCCTGTTACCATGCTGCATCTCCAACTTAAATAAATTTCTTACCCTGTTTAGTCATATCGCTAATATTATCAGTCAAAACCTCTTGTACTGATTGTAATGGCAACTTTCCCATTGGAGCACTTGTGTGCTGTACAGATTTGCCTTCATGTCTTCTGATCATTGGTAATGACACCTGTACTTTCTTTCACCTCCGCTGTACTTACTGACCCTTGCCGATCATGTTTCCTCCAACCCCATCCTTCCCTTTACTTACTCGTTGCTTCCACTGTCATCCTGATCGCCATTCCATCTTTCCTCCCTTTACCCTCACACACATCTTCCCATATGATCTCTTCTTCCGTCAACTTCCCCTGGCTCTACACCCCCTTTATGCCTCCATTTATATCTCTCATATATTTGGGTTGTAAAATAAGGTTACTGACCTGAAATGTTCCTCTCTCTGCGGCCTCTGCCTGATCTGCTGAGCATTTCCAGCATTTTCTGTTTTTATTTCAGTTTTCACCACCCATGGTAACTTGTTGGTTTGCTGTGTTTTTTTTTAACCTCTGAAATTTGGTTCGGGTATGTTAGAGTGCTTGCCAGCTGCATTTAGAAAAGTTAAATCAGTCTGCCATAACCTCTGAGATCATGGATTCTAAATCATGCAAGTGGTTATAATTCAGTGTCCTCCACCACTTGTGTGTATTCCACTACAATCACAGTATCTGCAGACTTTATCTCTTCCAGAGATAAATCAGCCTCCATCAGATGAAGTTCCTCTGCACCATAGTTTTAATCAGCTACTTTTTTTCATGTGACCTGTTATGAGCCCAAATAATGTCACTGAATATGAATTCTTCAGTATTTCAAATAAGATCTGTTTTAAAGTGTATGTATGTAACCTACTCTAATTTTTAACCAATTTATCTCCCAAATACATCTACAAATATTCTATCACAGACCATGACCTTTCATTTGATATTCTCCCCAGGGTGAAATCTTCTCAACATCTGCCCTTTAGTGGGCCATCAGGATCTTGAATTTTTCTTTGACCTTTCTATTCTTGTAATAAGATCACCTCTCAATCTGGCATGGACTAACCATGAAGCAAAATAAGCTCGTCCTTAGGGCACCAAGGGAAGGGGGCACCACAGAGATTTTTTTCCCAGTCCCGGATTTACCAGGGTGCAGCTAAACAAGGACACCCCCCCCCCCAATAAATGGGGAAAACCCATATACAGGTTATGTAAAGAAAACTGAATTTTTAATCTATTATTTCACAGTCAGTGTTTATCCAGTCTTAATGTCTTGTCAGTTGGACAATGGAAGATCGAGGGGGAATCATTGTTGGGCTGTGGTTACGGCATCAATTGGCCTTAATCCAAGAATAGAGATCTAACTTCTTTAGGTGCTTGTGGCTGGGCATTCTGGGAATTTGCCTCATGAATCTCTTTGTCCTCTCTTCAATCCAACTTTATCTGTGAGAAACAGAAGTACCTTCACAGAATTTGCTCGAGACAAAAATTGAGAACAAAGAACTTTTATTATACTATTACAACAATGCAAAGTTGGGTGCTTCCCCTTACCCTGGGAATACACACAGATACTGAGGCTGACCCAACTTTTATACATTTCATTTCAGTACAGAGATACCTTCCCCCTAATATTCTTCTGCCTCCTGGATTGGTTTAGCATTAGGTAATTCTGCCCACGTGGATTCTAACTTCCTATCAGTTTATGTGCCTTCCTGCAAACTTGTTAGCCAGGAAATATCATGTCTTTGTTCTTTACTCATTAATCAATCCCCAAGACTTGCTAAAGCTATTTACTTGCTATCCTGTTTTGAAGATCCTTATTTTATTATACTTTTATAACCCTTCCTAACCCTTCCTCCCATTCCAGCATCCCTTCACCCTGATTTAACCCATAATACTTCATTCTTAATTAGCACTTGCTTGACTCCTCACATTCCAGTATCCCTTACACTATCCTTCCCTCCGACAAGGGGAGTGAAACTGTGCACAGTATTCCAGTTGAGAGTAACTCTCTACACAATTGTAATAATATCACCCTGTTCGTAAATGCCAATCCTCTTGCAATAAAGTTCAAAATGCCATTTGGCAAACAAGAAAAAACAGCAGATGCTGGAAAATGGGAGCAACACATAATCTGCTGGAGGAACTCAGCAGGTCAGACAGCATCCGTGGGAGAATCTTTCAAAGAGAAGCCTTTCATGGAGACTTTCAGTAGGAACATCAGGACTTGCTCTGGCTGGCAGGCCTGGCCTTCAGGCAGAGCAGAGGTGGCTTTCACTGAGTTATTCATTCTCCGGCAATATTTGTTTCAGTCCCTGAACCTGGATGAAACCCCCCCACCCCCTCAGTTCTTCTGAGCAAATGCACATTCGAGAATGAGATGTTCAATAGTCTCATCTCCATCCTCCCAACAAAAAAACAAACTGTATTCACCATAAAAAATTATACACGAAGAAAAATAATGCAAAGGGTTTTTATATTCTTGGTGTTGAATGTTTTATATTGCCATTTGGTCTTGACAGATGCTATAGCACTGCCAAATCAGGATTCTATAAGGCCACATTGAAGAAAGCACGTCAGCACCTCTACTTCCTCAGGAGTTTGCAGAGGTCTGGTATGACATTGGAAACCCTGGGTTATTTCTACCGACGTGTGTGGAAAGTGGTGCTGATTTGCTGCATTATGATCTGGAATTTGGACACCCACGCCCCCAAGCGTAAAGCCCCGCAAAAGGTAGTGGACACAGCCCAGGACATCACGGGCAAAACCCTCCCCACCGTCGAGAGCATCTACAGGGAACGCAGCGATCATCAGAGACCCTCACCACCCGGCACACGCTCTGTTCTCGCTGCTGCCCCCCCGGGAAGGAGGTCTACAACATGATCCCACTACTAGACACATCTTCCCCTCTTCACTTTCCATGGGGACTGCATTCTCCGTGACTCCCTCATCCACTGATCCCTCCCTACCAACTGCCCCCCTCTGGCACCTTCCCCTGTGGCCACAGTAAGTGCCATTCTTGCGCCCACACCTCCCTCACCACCATTCGAGGCCTTAAAACTCGCACCCCCAGGTTCATGAAGCTGCTATCCCTCCACTATCAGGCTCCTCAACAACAAATTCATTTAAGGGCTCTCACTCCTGCACTTTATTGTGATTTCCTTCCCCCCCTTCCCCCTCCTCCCCCCCTTCCCCCTCCTCCCCCCCCTTCCCCCTCCTCCCCCCCCTTCCCCCTCCTCCCCCCCCTTCCCCCTCCTCCCCCCCTTCCCCCTCCTCCCCCCCCTTCCCCCTCCTCCCCCCCCTTCCCCCTCCTCCCCCCCCCTTCCCCCTCCTCCCCCCCCCTTCCCCCTCCTCCCCCCCCCTTCCCCCTCCTCCCCCCCCCTTCCCCCTCCTCCCCCCCCCTTCCCCCTCCTCCCCCCCCCTTCCCCCTCCTCCCCCCCCCTTCCCCCTCCTCCCCCCCCCTTCCCCCTCCTCCCCCCCCCTTCCCCCTCCTCCCCCCCCCTTCCCCCTCCTCCCCCCCCTTCCCCCTCCTCCCCCCCCCTTCCCCCTCCTCCCCCCCCCCCCTCCTCTGTACTGCACAGTCAGTTTTTAAAGTTTCTTTACAAGTATACACTGTGTGGTTTTTATACGAATGTGTTAATGCTGCCTGGCCCACATGTGACCTCAGGTGTGTCCCTCTGTGGTGGTGGGGGGGGGGTTCCCGCTTGCCCCCTTGCCCCCCCCCAACCCAACCCAACCACAGGCATCCTGAGCCAAGAACTAGGCCTGATGCCTTGGGCGGGGCCAGATCACGAGTGTAAATAATCAGTGGCGTCACATCGGCGTCGAGGCGGTTCAACCGGAAGCAGAAACAGCGATCGGGGTAAAGGTCGTTGCTAAGCTAAAGATGGCGGCCAGGTCGGCTGCTTGAGGCTGCGGCTGTTTTCGGACCGCGTTCACACTTATTTCGGCGGTGGGGGGGAGGAAGAAGGCGGTGCAAACATGGGACGGAGGTCGACCAGTTCCACCAAGAGCGGGAAGTTCATGAACCCGACCGACCAGGCCCGTGAGTGCGGGGGAGCCCGAGGCGAGGGTCGGGGGCGGCGAGGCCTGGGGCCTAGGCCTGGGGATCGCAGCAAAAGCGAAACTGAATTGTGATTAAAACGTCAGGACAAAGAAGGCTCGGTCGGTTTTAATTTGACGCATTAGGATCCGCAGCTGGTGCTGAACCTCTTAATCTCCAATAAGTCAGAACGATGCTGCAGAAACTCAGCTGGGTCACACAGGGAACTTCATAGAGCAAAGATAAAGGGACATCACCCACGTTTCGGGCTTGAGCCCTTCATCAAGCTACGAACAACATGTAGGCAGACACCCAGTCAGTCCCCTGCAGTTGCTCCGTCTCTGCTGCATCTTCCCAAGATGAGATCCTCCAGTCCAGATCGTCTGAAATGTCCAGCTTCTTTCACATCCACCACCACCAACTCAGCTCTCACCCACATCTCCTCCATTTCCCACTCATCTGCCTTTACCCCCAGACATAACACTTGTCTATAACTACTATTCCACCAGCCTCCGCATCCAACACATTATTCTCTGTAATTTCTGCCACCTACAACATGATCCCACTACTAGACACATCTTCCCCTCTTCACTTTCCATGGGGACTGCATTCTCCGTGACTCCCTCATCCACTGATCCCTCCCTACCAACTGCCCCCCTCTGGCACCTTCCCCTGTGGCCACAGAAAGTGCCATTCTTGCACCCACACCTCCCCCACCACCATTTGAGGCCTCAAACAGTCCTTTCAAGTGAAGAAATATTTCACTTGTGAATCCGTGGGAGTGATCTGGTGCTCCCATTGTGGCCTTCTCTGTATCACAGAGATTAGGTGTAGACTGGAAGATCGCTTTGCTGAGCACCTTCATTCTGTCTGCATAGGGAGAGAGATCTCTCAGTGGCCAACCACTTCAATTCTGCCTCCCACTCATGTATCTGTCCATGGCCTCGTACTATCCCAGGAAGACCACTTGTAAATTGGAGGAAAACGTGATTTTTTGTCTGGGCATTCTCCAACCGAATGATATTAACATTGACATCCAGTTTCTGTTAACCAACTCTCCATTCTCCCTTCCCCCTTGTCTTCTTTGCCTTAGCTCTCCACCCCTTCCCTCTGTATTCACAGAGCCCTCTCTCCTTCCCTTATGCACCTACTACCTCTTGCCTTTGGGCCTGTGCTTCTCCCCCAGTTTGTTGGGGCACCTGCTGTCATTATTTTCTATACCTTGATGAAGGGCTCAAGCTCGAAACATTGGTCACGTATCGTTATATTTGCTATATAAAGTACACTGTTTGACCTGCTAAGTTTCTCCTGCATTGTTTTTACTTAAACCATGGTATCTGCAGATTTTCGTTGCACTTCCAGAGATGAAGGGGTGAATGTATGATAAGAGATTGAGGTGTCTGGGACTATATTCACAAGAATTTAGAAGAATGAGAGGGGATCTTATAGAAACAAAAAATTATGAAAGGCGTAGATAAAATAGAAGTAGGTAAGTTGTTTACATTGGTAGGGGCTTGGGGTTTATTCTTTGGAGTGTAGAATTAGGGACAATTTCATAGAGGTGAACAAAGTCACGAGAGGAATAGATTAGATGAACACAGAGTCTTTTGCCCACCAAACGGGAATCAGTAACCCGAGGTCATGTTTTAAAAAATGTTTTTATTTATAATGTCGCAATATACCAAATCAATAAAGATATATTCAGACTTAGTACTTGTATGTACACAGTGACATTTACCATTTTCTCCCCAGTCCCCTTCCCTCTCCACCCCCCCCAATTAACTATAGAAAAAGAAGGAAACAGAGCAGAAAGAAAAGAAGAAAAAGTGTGTCATCTAAATAGTACATGTTTCACTCTTTCCATAAGTATAACATGTCTCATTAAGAGTTGGAGGTTTTAAATTGGCAGTTACTAATAAACTATACATGGGTCCCAAATTTGTTCATATTTGAGCGTAATTGTCTCTTAAATTATAGATAATTTTTTCTTATGGAATATACTTGTTCATTTCTATGTCCCACCGTTGTATTTTCAAAGGTGTTTCCATTTTCCAAGTTATCATTATACATTTTTTGCTGCTGCCTAATGCAATCATATTAAATCATTTTTGAGATCAATCTAATTTTAATTGTAACTCTTTATCCTTTATATTGCTTAACAGAAAGATTTTTGGGTCTTTTGGTATCTTATTTTTTGTAATTGGATTTAATATTGAATTTAAATCCTCCCAAAAGTATTTTACTTTTGCACATGTCCAAATTGAATGTACTATTGTACCAATTTCTTGTTTACAATGGAAACTTTTATCAGATAGTGTAGGATTCCATTCTTTTAATTTTTGAGGTGTAACATATAGTCTATGGAGCCAGTTATATTGTATCATCCGATACCGAGCATTTATTGTGTTAGTCATGGTATGCGCGCATAGATCCATCCAAGTTTCATTATTTATTTGTATATTTAAATCTTTTTTCCCAACGTTGTTTGGGTCTGTACATTACCTCATCTTTTCCCTTGTTTTGTAATTTGATATACATATTTATAATAAATTTTTTGACTATCAAAATGTCTGTAATTAAATATTCAAAGTAACTAACTTCAGGCAACCTTAAATATGTTTTTAATTGATAATATGAAAATATTGAGCCATGGGATATTTCATATTTATCTTTTAGCTATTCAAATGTCAATAGAGTATTGCCCAGAAAGCAGTCTTTTATTCTTGTAATTCCTTTTCTTGACCATTCCTTAAAAAATATATTATTCATTGTAAAAGGAATTAATTGATTTATTTTAGTAACATATTTGATGTTTGGTAGATTATCATCTTTTTAATATATGATGTACAATTGGTAAATTGTTATGTTGCACTAGTTTCTCATTCCATTTATAGAGTAAGTGTTCAGAAACATTTTCCTCTAGTTTATATAGTTCTATCCTAAGCCAAGCCAGTTTTTCTCATACCCAGAGGTCATAAGTTTAAGGTGAGGGGAAAAAATTTAACAGGAACCCAAGGTAACTTTTTTTTAACCCAGGGTGGTGAGTGCATGGAAGTGGTACTATTGAAGAGGTGGTGAGATGGTTGAAGCAGGTGATATTGCAATGTTTTAAGAAATGGGCTAAATGCAGGTCGGTGGGACCTTTTGGATATCGTTGGACCCAAGGGACTGTTTAGGGCCTGTTTCCGTGCTGTATGAATATGGCAATTAATTATTTGTAAATTTTTGCTCAGTGCTGTCTCTTGTGGTGTCTCCTGGTCTGTCTGTGTCTGTCTCTCTCAGAAGTTGATTTAAAAGAGGCAAATGCTTGAGTTCAGAGACTTTTCATTTGTGCATTATTTTTAAATAAAGGTTTTTGGTCTGAAATACCAACTCCATTTCTGCCTGATGTTTAGTGTATTTCTGTCATTTTCTGGATTAATTTCACAAAAATAGCTGGTGTGCTCATTGTCACATTATGGGATTTTAGCAGCATGCTCTTCAGAAACTATCATATCACCATTTACGGAGCGGAAACAGGCTATGTTGGCCTTTCGAGTCTGCACCCTCTTCAGGCAATGGTCCCGGTAGATCAAGTCGATGGGGGAGGGGGCGAAGGGACACTCCATTGATCCTCTCTGCCACTCTTATGGATTGATCTCTGATCCATTTCACCGCAGCAACTGTCCCCACTACGCTTACATTAGGTTTGTTTTGCTATAATACAACGATTTGTACTTCAATAATTGAACTGATTTTAAAACTTGTTGGATGTCTTGAGGTTGTGAAAGGTAATTAGATTTTGCTCTGGAAAATTTATGAGGGGGATTGTTTTTTTCTTTTCCTTTCACCTTCCAATCTGATTCGCACTCTTTATCTTTATTAAACAGGAAAAGAGGCCAGGAAGCGGGAATTAAAAAAGGTAAGATGGGCATATTCATAGGATACATGTAATACAAACTTTTGCATGATGTATGTGCCATAATATTTTTGGTCAGAAAAGGGAGCAATGACATTAAATATTAAACTTCATTAAAGCCGTGGACCTATCAGCTCAGCAGGCCTTGTCAGGATGTTCCCTGCAGGTGAACAGTAGTTCTAATCTTCTCGCCCTGTTGACATGTCTCTTCAAACTTTTGGAAAGAAATTTTGCCTCTCATTTTTTAATTGTTTGCATTCTTAACCCTTCATATAATGTTCCATTGATTGTGTGATGGGTTTATTATGAAGAACCTTTTGTGAATCTTAGTCATTCCAAGCAGGGCTAATCACTTGCCTTGGTGGTATGGTAAGCGTAGTGGTTAGCGCAATGCCTTTACAGCGCCAGCAATTGGGACTGGACTGAGGTTCAAATCCTGCACTGTCCTTAAGGAGTTTGTACGTTCTCTGGTTTTCTCTAGAGGCTCTGGTTTCCTCCCACCGGGACTGTAGATTAATTGGGGGTAAATTGGAGGCATGGACATGTGGGCTGAAATGGCCTGTTACAGAGCTGTATGTCTAAATAAAATTAAAACATAATGTTGGAGAAACTCAGCAGGTCAAACTTTATACGACAAAGATAAAGGAACAGAACCAACATTTCATGCTTGAGCCCTTCATCAAAGTATGGACAAAATGTAGGCAGGCGCCTAGTTTGTTTTGAATATTTTACTTTTGATTTTCAAAGACTCACACAAAGTCAAACAAACAACACAATCTCTTTCTACAATAGTACATAACATACAGGGTCTATTTTTTCCCTCACCCCTCTCCTTTCCCTCCCATACCCTAATACAACAAAGAAAATATTATATAAATTAAACAAATACAAAGAACAGCATTTTGTTAAAGTCAAAAACATTTAAGGGAACTTTAGAAAAACCCAAAGTAACTTAAAATAAAAAAGTTAAGGAACAAAATACAAGAGCACGTTATTTGTGCCACAACCCACTTGACTGATTTCAATCCTTTCACTACTGGCATGGATTGTTGCATTTCCTTTATTCAGAAGGGATATAATTATATCTGCGCACCAATGCATTGTATATAAGGTTGTCACATCCTAATGAAAGCACCATATTTCTTCCTCGTATTGTATGTGATTTTCTCCAGGGGAATACAACTCTGCATTTCCATATTCCATCATGTAATATTTAGTTGGGAGACGGACTTCCACGTGACCGCTATACACTTTCTGGCTACCGACAAGGCGACCTTCACAAACTGAATTAGGTGTTTGGATGGCAGGTGCCTGGTTCATTGGTTATGTACCTTTACCTTTGTGATATAAAGTATACAAAGCACTTTGTCCTAATTTTCTCTCTGGTAGCTATTGAGTTGAAAGAAAGGAAAATCTAAAGAAGCAGTTGCCATCGTAGCATGGAGAGAGGAGAAACAAGAGTGATTGAGATGGGTGATTTAAAAAGACCATCCAGTGGATAGTTTCAGCTGCACGGTTTCTTGGCTCCTCATTGTGTTCGTTCAGTAAAGTTTCCAGCAATGTTTTTTTTAATTTATCTTCAAATCATTTGAATTTCTGTGGGAGTAGATTCCATGTTAAATGATGCTTTGTATTTAACAGAACAAGAAGCAGCGAATGATGGTGCGGGCAGCTGTGCTCAAGATGAAGGACCCCAAACAAATAATCAAGGACATGGAGAAACTGGATGAAATGGGTAAAGAACAATTGGTAAAATATTCCAGCAAAGAAGTACAGCACAATTTTATTAAGAATATATTAAGATATTTGGGTAACCCCATTATATTTTAATTATGTTACTGTCCAATTTAATTTTTGGAGTGAGATTGACAGCTGGATTGGATATCACAATATAACCCCTAATATTTCATTCTCAACAGCAACTATCATGCCATTTAAGTCTAATTCCCATTAAAATTTGAGTATCTGGCTCTATTTATTGGATGACTTAATGTTCCAGCTAGTTTTTATTTAGAATAAACAGCAAACTTTAAAATCTGATCAGTATACATCTGGTTCATGGTCAGGAGACCACAAGGCTGCATCATGTTGTCAGGATGGGGTTTGGCTCATTGTTTTTGTTTGCAACAGAATTTTGATGGTATTTCATGTGCAAGTTTGATACTCGATTCTTTCAGTGCAAAGACGTTGGATTGGTATGCCAGTGTGAGATGACCTTTCCCTCCAATATTCTGCAGAGTTCAATCCTGTTCAGCAACCCCAGCTCAATGAGAAAGTATTGAAAGATAAGCGGAAAAAGCTCCGAGAGACTTTTGAGAGAATTCTACGTCTGTATGAGAAGGAAAATACAGATTTTTATAAGGAACTGCGAAAGCTTGAGACCGAATATGAACAGAAACGATCCCAACTCTGCCAGTTCTTTGATGCTGTCAAGGTGAGGATGAGTTGGAGCCTTTGTCTGCATTCAGAAATGTTTACATGTAAATTTGTTATATGGAATATTCCCGCTTTTCATTTCTGTTGAAGGTTACCATAAAATAGTGATATTTTTAATTGCTGCACCATTTCATCAGATGCAAGGATCGACAACAAGATAGACAACACTCTCCAAGGCAAATAGCGCCTTTGGAAGACTACACAAAAGAGTCTGGAAAAACAACCAACTGAAAAACCTCACAAAGATTAGCGTATACAGAGCCGTTGTCATACCCACACTCCTGTTCGGCTCCGAATCATGGGTCCTCTACCGGCATCACCTACGGCTCCTAGAACGCTTCCACCAGCGTTGTCTCCGCTCCATCCTCAAAATTCATTGGAGCGACTTCATCCCTAACATCGAAGTACTCGAGATGGCAGAGGCCGACAGCATCGAGTCCACGCTGCTGAAGATCCAGCTGCGCTGGGTGGGTCACGTCTCCAGAATGGAGGACCATCGCCTTCCCAAGATCGTGTTATATGGCGAGCTCTCCACTGGCCACCGTGACAGAGGTGCACCAAAGAAAAGGTACAAGGACTGCCTAAAGAAATCTCTTGGTGCCTGCCACATTGACCACCGCCAGTGGGCTGATATTGCCTCAAACCATGCATCTTGGCGCCTCACAGTTCGGCGGGCAGCAACCTCCTTTGAAGAAGACCGCAGAGCCCACCTCACTGACAAAAGACAAAGGAGGAAAAACCCAACACCCTACCCCAACCAACCAATTTTCCCCTGCAACGGCTGCAACCGTGTCTGCCTGTCCCGCATCGGACTTGTCAGCCACAATCGAGCCTGCAGCTGACGTGGACCTTTACCCCTCCATAAATCTTCATCCGCGAAGCCAAGCCAAAGAAAAGAGAGCTTTGTACTTGTCATTCCCATATTTAATTTCCTTTTTTTTGGACCCTAGTTTTGTGCATTTCTCCGTTTCCCTCCATTGCCCTCACTTGCATTGTCAGAATATCTCGTGTGCCCATTCTAAGTGACAAGGAATTGACTGGTGTATGAGCTGTGTATTTGAAATGAAGACCATGTTTGGTTAAAGCCCTGTTATCTGGGATTCAAGCAATAGGCAAAAGAATTTGCAGAAAATAAATGGGTAAAAAAAATACGCGTCTAAAATTGGCATGCCTCGCCGTTAATTCTCCATTCACACAGCACGCAGTCTCAAGCAACCGGGAAATTCCCTTATCCGGCATCTACCAATCCTTACAGGAGCTGGATACGAGGGAGTTTACTGAACTAATGCCGTCCCTGAAGATAATACAGGGGTTCCCATAGTTACAGAAGATTGGAAATCTGACCATGCATTAGTTTTTAAAAGAATTTGTCAAGATAAGAAAATTAGTTACCAAAGTAAAATCATATTCTGGAGTTGTAGAACAGAGGTAGCAACTTGTTAATTCAAAAAGCAATCAGTCTTCAAAAACTGTTTCCACAAAGCCTCCCTGGAGGAATCAAACTGACCCAATGGTCTGTGTAAAAACACAGACAGCCAGTTCATGGCCAGAAGATACTCAAGAGATTTGCTTTGGAAACTGACAAGACAATCTCTCCTATTGATATTTGTGAAATGATATCTGAAACTTCATATTGGATGTGTGACATTCATGTTCTTCTGGCTATGCATCCTGTAGATGATGATGGTTCTTTTCAGTCAGTTTGTGGGGTTTATATGCAACTCCTGAGAAAGGAACAGTGTATGCATAAATGGATTTTAGGTGAGTAGGGGGTTGCACAGATCCTCTCAACATCACCTCCTGGATCCAGCAGCATGGTGAGGTCCAAGACGGCTGGAGGAAGATCTGTTGCAGTGAATGGCCAGACCAAGCTTCGATGCACGGGATGCTCTTTTCACGCTTCGTGGCACATGTTTGCTTAGCTGGCTGTTGACCCTACAAGAGGGTTCGTCTGCCCTTTGACAGGTCTTGTTTTTCATCCTGCAGGGTTTCTAGCCACTCTCTGCACCAGGCAAGCCTGTTGGGGGAGCCGGTTTAATCTCTGACCATGCGACAGGTAGAACTGGGTTACATGGTACCAGTAGCACTCAGATGAGTGACCCGACACCGCTTTCATGTTAATCACCTTGCAATGAAATTGTTCATTTCTGACTTACAGAAAAAATAATTTACAAACAGTTCTCAGGAACAGAATCCCAATGAAACCTGTATTACTTTCCTCTGCTTTTTGCAGAGTTTTTAACATCAAGCTATTTATCTGGTCCTCTGGGTCAAAACACAAGCTGCTGTGGAATCTTGTCCTTGTACTTGGTGTTCCAGATGTGACTGCCTCTATGTTGGTGAGACCAACTGCAGACTAGGTGACCTGCCTGCAGTCACCATCCTAAGCTTCTGGTTGCATGCCTTTTCACTTTTTCTTTCCAATCTCAAGTTGACCTGTCCATCCTCATCCTCACCGTTCTCCATTGTCACTATTCAACTATTCATATCCTGCCTATGTAGTCTACAACCCATTCACTTTTTCAATTGCATGCAACCTTTAGGCCTGTGTTTCCATCCGTTTTTCTGTTTGATTCACCCCCGGTCCTTCCATTTTTGTTTCCATTTCCATATCCACACCCCCCCCCCCCCACCCATTTTCATTCACATCCTGGTTCCCATGCATGTCACTGATGGATCGCTCCCTCATCTGATTCCAACTATCCTTCATCTCTCCTTTAACATTTCCCATGATCATATTCCTAAACTGGTAACCTTTGTATCCCTGCTTATTGCCCCCTCCACCTCTAACTCCACCTTGTCTGCTTACATCTACCACTTGGCTGAGTTCCTCCAGCAGTCTGTCTTTGCTTCGGATTCCAGCACCTGCTGTCTCTGGTGTCTCGATCTGGTCATCTGACCAGGGTAGAAAAACAATCTGATGGATAACTGTTCAGAATACTGTTCAAACTGATCTCTGGAACTGCCAGGCAGTTGGTGGTGAAACCCTGACAGTTTCACATTGGGTTTCTTTTAAGTAAAATAATTCTCAAAGCAAACAAAATAATGTGCGTTAAAGATTGTTGTCCTTTCGTGCCGGAGGATTGTGAAAATCCTGAGAGAAACACACAATCCAGAGGAACCTTTTGTAAGAATGTGTCTGCTTGTTTGACAGAATGCCCAACATGTGGAGGTGGAGAGTATTCCACTGCCAGATATGCCTCATGCACCATCAAACATCATGATTCAGGACATACCCCTCCCTGGAGCCCAGCCACCATCCATACTGAAGAAAACATCAGCTTATGGGTGAGCAGTAATGACATTGCTTGAGAAAAACTTGGACGAGTGGGTGAGAAAGGAATATTTAAAGCCAGAAACATTATAACTTTGGATATACAGCTGAGTATTTTCTAGTATCTTAATGCAGTGGGAAACAGTGTTTGTTGAGAGGGCCAGACTGACAATCCAACCACTTAAGCAGGGTTATTGTCGTGGTTAGTGCAATGCTGTTACAGCGCCAGCAACCGGAGTTCAAATCCGGCGCTGTCTGTTAGGAGTTTGTATGTTCTCCCCATGTCTGTGTGGGTTTCCTCCCACTTTTCAAAATGTACGGGGGTTGTAGGTTAATTGGGTGAAACGGGTTCATGAGCTGGAAGGCCCTGTTACTGTGCTGTGGGTCTAAATTTAAATTTAAACAAAGATAAAAGTCCTGGACCTTGCCAGTATTGTTTAGTTTGTGCTCTGATACTGGATATGTCTGAGAGTCAAGCAGCCGAGAGGTAATTTCCTGTGATTCTCAAGCATCCATAAACACTGTTTTAACAGCCTGTAAATCCAAAAGCAAAACACTGCAAATGTTGGAGATGAAAATTAAAATGGTGGAAGTGGTCTGTGGCGTGAGAAACGGAGTTAGTGTTTCACATTTAGCTGCTCATCAGAACCTGGATGTGGCTTAGATATCTGTCAAAATATAAACGTCTGTCATCACCTGGATGACATGCTATGATTTTGAAGCTGGAGAATCCACCTCAGTTGAGTGAGAAGTGCAGAAGGATTTGCCTGACATACTTAACAATGATAAGCTGGAGTACAAGACCACTTGCATGCTAAACCAATGAAAGCAGCATGGAACAGACAGCCAATCAATCATACATTTAATGTTCCAGGTCAAGGCTTGGAGGCCAAACATAGACAGATATTAAAGGTGGACAGTTCCAATGCTAATTGGAAGAGGAGGTACCAAGAATGTGTCCATCCTCAATGAAGATAGGGCCTAGCTTGTGAACGTAAAAGGCCAAAAAATTAGCAGTTGTGTTCAGCCAGAATACTTCCTTTTGATTTCCTTTTGCTATCCTAACCATCAAAGAACACAGTCTTAAACCAATGTCATGCACTCCATGTGATATCAGGAAATAGTTGGGGGACGCTGAATATTGTAAGGGCTGAAGAACCAGACGCCTACCAGAGACTTGTGCTCCAGAACTAGCTACACCTCTACTCGAGTTGTTTCATGAAAGATGCACTTTTTTTTGTAATTCTTTATTTATTGCACTATGAACCATATCAACCAATATATTTACAGATACATCTCTTTAAATATTCACAGTGACATTTTCTCTTTTTTTCCCCCATCCCTCCCTTTCCCCTTCCCACCCCCCCTCCAAAAGCAGTAAATATTGAACATATAAAATACAATAAAACAATATCTTTATACAAAAGGAATACAAACAAAAAAGACGCATCATCTACTTACACACATGAAATCTGATCATGTTTATCTTCTTATCATTTTAGGTGGTGATGGTCTGAGGCCTGCTCTTTCTGTTATGTTCCATATATGGTTCCCAGGTTTTTTCAAACATTGAAACTTTGTCTTTTAAATTATATGTGATTTTTTTTTTTCCAATGGGATACACTTAAAGTTGGTTATATATTCCGTTAATGTTTATAGTCATATAGTCCAACGTGGCCATCTTGTATCTTTATTTTCACTTCTTTTCTGCCTCTTCACCACCTCCATCCCCTTTTTTTCCATTACTGTTTTTTAAGTTTTCCTTTTTAATCTCAATATATGACAACACGCTTTAGACATGAAATACCCCAACAATCCTCACAAGCAATAACCCTTTAACCCCAAATGAACCTCCCCTCCTTGGATTGCCCCATGTCCCTTGACGGCAACCACAACTCCCCTTTCCATTTGGTTTGCGAACTTACTCGCAAGCGTATGAAAGATACACTTGAAGCCATCTAAGTATGGCAAGTAGGGCCCGGGTATGCCCCACACACAAAAAACGTTGGACAAATCCAATCTGGCTAAATGTGACCCGGTCAATCTACCCACAATTATCAGCTAAGCTGTAGGCTGTCTTGCGGGAACTTGCTAAGCTCAATCAGCATTTGAGGGTGAGGATGTAATTCATTTCCCACATTAAGCTTTTCTAAATTCAAATTTAGACATACAGCATGGTAACAGACCATTTTGGCCCACAAGCCCATGCCATCTCATTGATCTACAACCCCCGGTACATTTTGAAGAGTGGGAGGAATCCAGAGCTCTCAGAGGAAACCCATGCAGACACGGGAAGAATGGACAGACAACTTACAGACAGTGCTGGATGTCTGTCTTAATGAGACAAGTTGATGAAAAGGGCATGAAATGTTTTTAATATTAAGTACTTGGAATTGCAGACATCTATTTGGTTTGAGCAATACAAAGTGCCTTAGTTTTAGTGGGTCTTTTGTGGGAAAGTGCCATAATGATGTTTCTGTTCTACAGACCACCCTCCAAACCTGTTACCCTCGTGCCCCTTCCTTCCTATGGGGTTCCGCGTTTGCCACCTGGTAAGAAACCACCTGGTCCTCCCCCGGGTCCTCCACCACCACAGGTGTTAGCACTTTATGCTCGCAGGATGGGCCCTCCTCCAGGTTTACCTCTGAAGGGAAAAGATGAAGATAATGTATATGATCCTGAAATAGGTAAGACATCTTATTTAGATGCTGATGGACCTGTTTTGTGGCTGTCCTCTTGTGTTGCTCTGGTACGATGGTGTTATTTTGAGAATGATTCTGCAGTGCTCCGGTTCTTTGCCTTTCAGCTATTCAGGATATGCAAGAGGAGGAGGAGGAGGAGGAGGAGGACAGTGGAGATGATTACAATGATGGCATGGAACAGGATCAAGCTGGAGATCGAGAGGATCAGGACGATGACAGCGATGATTCAAAAGATAAAGACACTGAGGATGAAGACGATGATTTCCGCCATCGAGATGAAGATGATGACCACCTGGATGATGATAAACCAGGTGCATGATGGGTCGTTGATGGATAGATTTCACATTGTGGCACAGTTAGCTCAGTGCCAGAACAGCGCCAGCAATTGAGACCGGGGTTGGGATCCCGCGCTGTCTGTATGTTCTCCCCAGGTCTGTGTGGGTCTTACCTAGGGGCTCAAAACACATCGGGGGTTGTAGGTCAATTGGGCGCCGTGAGCTCGTGGGCCTAAAGTGCCTGTTACAGTGCTTTATGTTTAAATTTTTAAAAAAAATTAAATATTTGTGTTAAGTAGTGCTCTCAGTTCTCTTCACGTTGTCTGTGGAATGATGGAATTGACTGTGCTTTGTAGTAACATCTACATCACACTGTATATAAGGGCTCCAGTTCGTTGATGAATCCATGTTCAATAATACACACTAATGGGTACTTAACTGAAAATTGAGCCTGGAGCTGTTGCTTTGCAAGTGTCTGATATCTAGGCGTTCATTTTACGTTGACTGCAAAAGAACACAAAAACATAATAGGAGCAGGAGTCGGCCATTCAGCCCGCCAAGCCTGCTCTGCCATTGAATGAGATCATGGCTGATCTAATAGGCTCATCTTCACCTCAGTGCCTTTTCCCCATAATTCCCCTAGTATGTAAAAGTCTATCCACCCTTGTCTTAAATATATTTACTGATGTCATCTCAAGTGGTTTAATGGGCAAGGAATTCCATAGATTCACTACCCTTTTGGAAAAGCATTTCGTCCTCATCTCTGTCCTAAATCGACTACCCTGGACCTTGAGGCTATGTCCCTCATTCAGCTAAATTCCAGCTGGTACAGTTCCAGATAACTCAATCTCTCCTCGTAGGCTAACCCTTTCATCTCTAGAAACAACCTGGTGAACCTCCTCTGCACTGTGTCCATCCTTCCTCAAAGCTCAAGTGGAAATTTACTTACAAACCATTTGGGAAAAAAAACAGGGATTTGGTGGTTCTTTTTTATGGCTTGATTTCATTTTGGTTGCTTTTCACCAAACCTTTGAAATATTTTAATGGAATATATTCTCCGTAGGTCGCATTGTGCGGTTTGCAGACGTGCAGGACAAGAGCAAGAAGAAAAAGAAAAACCTGAAGGAGCTGACTCCACTGCAGGCCATGATGCTTCGAATGGCTGGTGAGTACAAATGCCCTTCCTTGGAGGCAGTGTAGATCCACACTGATGTTCCACTGCAGGCCATGATGCTTCGAATGGCTGGTGAGTACAAATGCCCTTCCTTGGAGGCAGTGTAGACCCACACTGATGTTCCACTGAGGGGCCATGCTGCTTCGAATTGCTGGTGAGTACAAATGCCCTTCCTTGGAGGCAGTGTAGATCCACACTGATGTTCCACTGCAGGCCATGATGCTTCGAATGGCTGGTGAGTACAAATGCCCTTCCTTGGAGGCAGTGTAGATCCACACTGATGTTCCACTGCAGGCCATGATGCTTCGAATGGCTGGTGAGTACAAATGCCCTTCCTTGGAGGCAGTGTAGATCCACACTGATGTTCCACTGCAGGCCATGATGCTTCGAATGGCTGGTGAGTACAAATGCCCTTCCTTGGAGGCAGTGTAGATCCACACTGATGTTCCACTGAGGGGCCATGCTGCTTCAGATTGGGATAAAGCAGATGGTGGTGTGCAGATTAATTGTCCAAGTCGTCTTGGCAGCTACTTAAGGAACTTTTGCTGTTGATCCTTTGACCAGTGAGTTTGGGAAAGTCCTAGTGTTGGGGGCATTTAAAAGACTCTTAGGCAAATGGATGAAAAAATATAGAGGGTTATGAGGTTGGGAGGGTTCAGTTTTATTTGGTAGAAACATCTAGATTGGCACAATAGACCGAAGGGCCTGTTCTTTGCTGTAGTGTTCTGTGTTCTAACTTCAAGTAGGGATGCAGGAGCTGACCATAGAGCTCTATATTCTGATATGTCTCAGACTAATTATAATTACTATTCGACAGAGGTGTTTTCATTTAAATATGTGCATTTTTATCCCATTCACTTCTTGTCTCCTGCTGATTGTTAGAATTGGAGACTGGAATCTTGTAGAATTTCGGGTCTATGTATTTTATTTAAAACTAATGTTAGAGAGGTAACAAGAATCACTTGAATAGTGTTCTCACACCTACAATAATTGGTTTTGTTGAGTGTGTGAAGTTTGAAGATTGGGTGTTGATTAAAGGAGCAACTGGGTGTGATTGATTGAGTTCCTTTTGGATCAATGCTGGGCCTGGTCTATTTACCACCCATGAAGATGATGTAGAACGTGGGAACAAATATAACATGTTTGAATTTCGTCAGTACAAAGCTGGTTGGAAAATATCCTCGTAGGATGCAGGCATGGAGAATTGGGAATGTGTGATGTAGAAAAATTGGGGGGGGAGGGGGGGAATGAAAAAATATGTTTTACAAAGTGACAGGACCAGTGAAAGTTAATCAGTTGGATTCGGGAGTCCTATATTCACAGAAAGTTAATCTGCAATATTGCAAGGGACCTTGGAATACCATAGGAGGTAATGTGCAGGGCTCTGCTGAGACCCAGGACATAGCCTTAAAATATCGCTTGGTGTTGAGAAAGTTCTTCATTTGGAGGCTTTGTTCTTTCAGTACATGCATGTCAGAAATATGTCCTGGGGAATATGGGAAAGTGGAGTTGACTGGAAACTCTACCCGTAGTTTATGGAACAGTGGAGCAGATTGAAGACTTTGTATGGCAAGCAACTTCTCTGTCCTGTGTTCTTATCTCTGAGCTAGTCAGCAACACTGGGTAGGCAATAACTTTCCAATTTTTTAAAAGTAATTTCCCGACATGCATGTGAAGTTTGTATTTGTCACTCTCTCCTGGTATTCTCTGATGAAGGATTTCAGGACAGGGATATTGTTACTCTGTGGAATTTGTTTTTCAGGCTTGTTTTGGGTCTTTTAACTCTTGGGTCATTGCTTTTATGTTTTTCAAGTTTATTATTATCATACAATTTTATAAGAAAAAGCTGGACAAAACGGCATTTTGGTCCTTGGTGTAAAATCATACAAACACATATAGAGACATATTTACAAGTGATTTATAAAATAAGTAAATATTGTTAAATAAATAGAGTCTCGGAGGGATTGTATGACCTTGTCATTCAGCATTCTCACTGCCCGTTCCTCAGCTGGCTCTGATCCTCCTGTATCTCTTCCCCGACGGGAGTAGCTGGAAAATGCTGTGTGCATGGTGGAAGGGTCTTCATTGATTTTGCGCACCCGCTTCAGTCAATGATCCTGGTAGATCATGTCGATATGGGTGGGGGAGGGGGTGGGGGGGAGGTAGGGAGACTCCAGTGATCCTCTCTGCCACTCTCTACACCAGCCGTACCACACTGTTGGCCAGGATGCCCTAAATAGACCTGCCTTGTCTTTCTAGAGGACTGTGGTGAATGGTGAAATGAAAATGCAGTGTCTTTTTTCCCAACAGGTCAAGATTTCCCAGACGAGGAGGAAGAGGAGGAGCCCAGCACCGAGGGGGCCACTGAAGAGGAGAAGATGGACACTGAAGAGCAGAGTCATGAAAAACGACAGCTTGAAGAAACACAGCCAGAAGGTCCACAGGTCCCACCGCCAACTCAGATGCCTCCTAGGGCACCAATGCAAGCTCCACCAATGCCTGGGCCTCCTCCACTTGGACCTCCACCTGCACCTCCACTGAGACCCCCCGGACCACCATCTGGTCTACCACCAGGGCCACCCCCAGGTAAGAAACAGGAATAAAGTGACGTCTAAGCTTGAAATACAGTGGGAATAAAATAATTGGGTCATCCTGTTGACACAGTCAACCCTGCCAAATGAACATCAAGCTGTGAGTTTGCACCGACTGCCTTGCTAGGAGAGAGTGCTTTAAGTTTCTCATCCGAACACAAGTCGAACTGACTTGTTATTAGTGGAGCAGGGTGATGGATGTTGAAGCTTTGAATCTAACCTGCAGACAGTGAGAACTAGTCAGCACATCTTGATCCAAACCAGTAAATGAATCCCATTCTTGGAGAGACATGGGAGACTGCAAACGCTAGAATCTGGAGCATCGTACGATCTGCTGGAGGAACTGGGGGATGAGCAGCACACAGTCAGACTCCACCACCCTGGCAAGGCATTCCAGGCACCCACAAACCTTGTGTATTTAAAAAAACCTTACCCTTGACGGTGCCTCCCTTCACTTTGTGGAGATGTCCCCTGGTGTTTGCTATTCCTGCCCTGAGGAAAAAGATGCTGGGTGTCCACCTTATCTGTACCTCTCAGAATCTTGCAGACACCTATTAAGTTTCCTCTCATCTTTCTTCGCTCCAAAGAGAAAAGTCCTAGCTCTGCCAACCTTGCTTCAAAAGACTTATTTTCCAATTCAGGCAGCATCCTGGTAAATCTCCTCTGCACCTTTTCCACAGCTTCCACATCATTCCTATAATGAAGTGACCAGAACTGAACACAATACTCTAAGTGTGGTCTCATCACAGATTTGTAGAATTGCAACATGACCTCCCAACTCTTGAACACAATCCCCCATTAATGAAGTCCAGCGTCCCATAGGCCTTATCTATCCATCAACCTGCATGCGATTTAAAAAAAAATTTAATCAACACATATAGAATTATAATAACAAACAGTGGTAAATAACCATAATATAGTGTTAACAAAACTAAAAACTAATTTAAAATTTAAAAAAAATCCTTCCATCCCCCAAACTTAATCCAATCCCATAACCAAACTACATAATATCTTTACTGCATGATATTTAATTCAGATTGCATCAGACGACACTCAGAGATCCCAGAAATATCATAAAATTGTTATTCTTTCAGGGAAAACTTCACTGGTCAGGAGAATTTTTTTTTAAATTATAATTTTAACCTCATAATTCTAGCATATGGGCTCCAAATTTGTAGAAATAAGGAATATTTTCCCCTCAAATTGAAAGTAATTTTTTTTCTAAAGGAATACAACTTTGACTCTCTGTATGCCATATGTCTAATGTTAATGAAACATCAGATTTCCATGTTACAGCAATATATTTTCTTGCTATTACTAAACCTAACTTAACAAATTTTAATTGAGAATCTGACAACAATAATTGAGGAATAACACTTTCAAAATTTCCTAACCACAATAATTCAGGATTTAATGGAAAAATCACTCCAGTAATTCATTGACTTATGTTCTAGATTCCCTGATGCCTCTTATTTAAGAATAGATTCCAGCATTTTCCATACTACTGGCTTTAGGCTAATTGGTCTACAGTTCCCTGTTTTCTCCCCTCAAACAACGGAGTGATTGCGTTGGTCTAAAATGTGGCAACCATTCTCGACTTTGCATGGTCCGACTGTGATTGGATACATTTCATTCCAGGGGCACCTCCATTCATAAGACCGCCAGGGTTACCTGGAATCAGAGGACCGATTCCAAGATTGCTTCCCCCCGGACCACCGCCTGGGCGACCTCCAGGCCCACCACCGGGGCCCCCACCAGGCCTGCCCCCAGGCCCACCACCTAGAGGACCTCCGCCCAGGTTGCCACCACCTGCACCCCCAGGTAAGTAATATGGAGGCGGGGGGGGGGAGGAAGAGGAGGGGAGGGGAGAGATGGGGAGAAGGCTTCTTCACTGCCAGCTTGTCTCCCCCTTTGTCTACCCCCCACCCCCTTCGACAACTTAAAACTTGTTTTCTCTCCTTCGGGTCTTTGTCCCGAATGTTTCTCCTTCTGCAGATGCTGCTTGATCTAAAGTGTCTTGAGCATTTTGTGCCTTTGTTTCCGATTTACAGCAGCTTTTTGTTTTAATTTTTTAGATATTGGAAATATAATGATTGTGGAGACCAACATCTGAAATATTAAATGAGAAAGGAAGTTTATCGACAATTATATTTTAGTTTTGATTGTATTTTGTCCTTCTTATCATGAATGCAGCATGCATTGTTTGACAGATTTTTTTTAAACTACAGTTTTTTTTTGTTCTTGATGGAAAGTAATAATTCATTGATTTTTCTGAAGTTGTTTAAATATTCCACTCCCCAGGTATCCCACCACCCCGGCCAGGTATGATACGCCCACCGCTGGCTCCTCCACTTGGGCCTGCACCACCAGGATTATTCCCTCCAGGCCCAGTGCCAAACCCTGGTGTCCTCAGTGCACCACCGAGTCTCATCCAGCGTCCAAAGATGGACGAGAATGTCACCACCATCGAGAAGAAAGCAATCGCCACGATAAGTGCAAAGCCCCAAATCACCAATCCAAAGGCAGAGATCACTCGCTTTGTGCCCACTGCCCTGAGAGTTAAACGGGAAAGCAAGAGTCAGGTGCCACTGAAGAAAGGCGAGGAAGAGATTGTTGCCCCGACAAAGCCCGTACCAAAAGCTTCACCTGCTGTCTCAATCCAAACTAAGGATGACATATATGAGTCTTTCATGAAAGAAATGGAAGGTCTTTTATAACTACTCAGACTTGGCCCCTTGTCGTCTCGTCTTAGACTTTCATCCTCTCAGCAATTTTTCTTTTGAGATATGAATACTGTATGTTCAACCCAAGTTTGTTTTGTTTAAAAAACCCTCACTCCTGTCATATGAATGCTTGAATTTTGCAGTTGAGGACAGACCCTCACTTTGTGAGCTTTCAACAATATGGCTAAAAATCAGACACACACTGCTGCCCATTGGCAAATAGTGGTTAAAAGACCAATATAAATCATTTGTTATGGTCGTTGGTAAGAATAAGCATTGGGGCATCGTGACCAGAACGTAAAGGATAGTTCCTTCATTGGAAAAGCTGTCAGCATGGAGTTGTAGAATCAACTTTTTGCAAAAAATGCTGGGAGAAATGATTGCATTTGTGTGCAGCAACAACAGGAGTTCCCAGTGGTAAGTGTTTTATCCTTTAGCATTCAAGGCAGCATGGTTGGCATTGCAGTTAGCGCAATGCTATTAGAGCCAGTGACTCAGGTTCAAATCTGGTGCTGTCTGGTACATTCTCCCCACGTCTGCATGGATTTCCTCCGGGTGCTCCAGCTTCCTCCCACCTTTCAAAAAAATATGAGGGTTGTAGGTTAATTAATATATTTGGGCAGTATGGGCTCGTGGACTGGAAGGGCATGTAACTGTGCTGTATGTCTAAATGCTTCGAGTATGAGAAAGTAGTTCAGATTATATCATCTTAATAAAATTGCTTTTTGATGCAATTATTAGACGTCAACTTGATAAGAAGAGGGGAATTCTCCTATTGAGCTTTACTAAAACTACTATCTACAATTCTTCCCAATGTTGTGTGTGTGTGTATATAGTACGTGGCATGATGAGGAAAACGGTGCTGTGAACTTGGCACACGGAGATTCCTGTACTGTCCCTGCCCATCATTTATATATATAAGTGGTATCTCTCGTCTTCCTGGAAACTAATGCTGTTCTCTTTCTGTTTTCATACATTAACCATTTTGGTTATGTATCTGTACTAGTGAAGACAGCAGTAGAAATGGAATGATACTGGTTAGATTTCTCTTGTTGCATTAATTCGAGGAATCCCTTTAAAATTTTTTTGAAAATTGAAAAATATTAACATAAGTCATTTTACATCAGAACGCAGTGTGATATCAAAAAATCTGGTGTTTAATTTTATTTAGATTTTCCATGGAAAAGGAAGACATTTTCATTCAGATTTGGGAAGATAATTTTGAAAACTATATCCTCGGTGTAATTTTGTTTGCATATCTGTTACAATTGCTGAGAAAATGTTTCTATTGACACCTACACATAAAACTAGTTTCCATGTTGTTTGACATCCTGCATTACATAAGTTTCAGGCATGGATTTTTAAACGCATCCCAGTGTTGTCGTCACCTCCATTTAATGTTCTGATGTATTCTAGGGAAAAGGAAATGAACTAATGAATAATGTTGTTCTTATGCAGCACTAATTTATCATAAAGTGCTGTAATACCTGTAAGCACCAATATTTCAGCCAACCGTGATAGATTTCAAAACATTCTGCAGATGCACCTGCTTTAAGCCAATGTTGTATAAAACTAGAAGTTTCCTGGTTACATGTTATGGAAATGGATGGCAACACAATTTCATCTAATATTCCAAGTACAGGAATTTTAAAAGTATTCATTGAGGTGAGTTATTGTACTTTTGATTCGGATGAAGTAAACAGAATTGGTTCAATGATCTCTTGCTTTTATTTATAATTAATGTGATATTACCACCTCCATGCTAATTGACTGCCACATTTCCTTCGTTACAACATACTGTGCATAAACATCAGTGGCTCTAATGCACTTCCAGATGAACTGAACGCGTGTGAAAGACGCATTTGAAATGAATCTGCCTTTTTATCCAAGTGTTCCTGGTTGTTTTAACTGCTCCCAACAATCCACTTGGGATAGCTAGAATTTTGTTTAATGCAATGTGCATTCATGTTTTGGCCAGATGCTTCTATCAGCAAATGTTTATTTTACAGCATTTTGTGTTGAATGGGAAATGAAAGAAAGTTGTTATAGTTGGATAGTACTGCAAGAACATAGGAAATTAGTATAGGACAAGGCCATTTGGCCCTTTAAACTTCCCCCACCTTTCATTAATTGCTGTACTTCAACTGTAGCAATTCTCTTCATGTTCAGAAAACTATTAATTGAGGTTTTGAATAAACTCAACAATTGAGCCTCCACAGCTCTTTGCTGAGGGAATTCCAAAGGTTCTGTATTAAGAAATTTCTAATGTGGCCTGAAACTGTCTCCCAGGTCAGAGACTCCTCAGCTGGAGGAAGATCTTCCCTGCATTTTTCATGTCAAGAATATTGCTCTTTCAATGAGATCACCTCTCATTCTGAACTCAATGGAATACAGTGCCAGCTTACAAAATCTGGCAATATCCACCATCCCTGGAACTAGTCTACAAAATCTTATTTGCACTCCGATGGCAAGAATATTCTTGGGTAAGAACAAAAGTATGCCTAATACCACATACTAGTATCACCATTTGCAATAGGATAAGCATACTCCTGCATTCAAATCCTTTTTTAATAAAGGCCAATATATCATTTGCTCTCAATCATTTCTCACTGGAATTTTATAGATGAGGGGTTCTTATAGAAATGTATGCAAGGCGTAAATAAGATAGGTAAGTTGTTCCCATTGGTGGGGGAAAACAGAACAGGGGACATAGCCTCAAGATCTGGGGTAGAAGAAAAGGATAGAGATGAGGAGGAACTGCTTTTCCCTGAGGGGGGTGAATCTGTGGAATTTGCTACCCATTGAAGCAATGGAGGCAACCTCAGTAAATATATTTAAGACTGGATAGAATTTTACAGAGTAGGGAAATTAAAAGATATGGGGAAAAGGAAGGTCAATGGAGATGAGCCATGATCTTATTGAATGGTGGAGCAATATTCCGAGTATAACAGCCACTTATTAATTTTAAAAAATATAATTATCATGTGAAACATGTAATTTTTTCCATTATTAAACAATATTTCATCTCATTATTCCATCTATTAATATCAATCATATTTGTATCTTTCCACGTAATAGCAATACATTTTTCCACTACGGATAAAGCTAAATATACAAAAGCAAGCTGAAACTTATCTAATCCCAAGCCTTTCAGAGGTTGCAAACTACCCAATAAAAATACTGTTGGATCTAAAACTATTTCAATCTTATACAGATATTCTAAAAACGATTGAATTTTCTTCCAAAAAGATTGCATATGTATACATGACCAAAGAGCATGAAAAAAAAGTTCCAACTGTATCACCACATCTAAAACACAAGTCTGATTCATTAGAACCATATTTTTTTAAATTTTTCAGGTGTCAAATATAATTGATGTAAAAAATTGTAATTAATCATTGCAGAACGTGCATTTATCAATCTAGTTACACTATCATAACAAATATCTAACCAATCTTCTTCAGAAAAAGTAAAACCAATATCCGTTTCCCATTTAATTTTAGATCTATCGCAACCCTTTTTATCCATACCATCCTGTAATATTTGATACATAAATGAAATATAACCCTTCTCTGGTACTTTCATAAGGGAAGTCTCAAATTTAGTTATTTTAGGTAAAATCATATCTCTACCAAACATACATTTTACCAAAGATCGAATTTGATAATAAAGAAATAAAGAATTCTTATCAATACCAAAATCTTCCCTCATCTGATTAAAAGATAAAAACTTACCCTCTTTAAAACAATCTCCCAAATTTTCCACACCTTTAAATCTCCAATGCAATAAACCTTGATTATGTATTGAAAAAGAAATAAGTTGATTATTATACAACGGAGTCAAAGCCAATAATTTACCCCTAGAAGCTATCATTTTACTTTATCCTTTCTTTCTTTGGCTTGGCTTCGCGGACGAAGATTTATGGAGGGGGTAAAAAGTCCACGTCAGCTGCAGGCTCGTTTGTGGCTGACAAGTCCGATGCGGGACAGGCAGACACGGTTGCAGCGGTTACTTCATTAAATGTTTTAATATAGGCACATTATATTGTTGTAACAAATTCATATTCCACCTAAACAAAAACTGATGTATTTCAAATTCAGAAATACTTGCCATCTCAATTTTAGCCCAACTAGGAGGCCGTACCAAATCCATCAATAAACAAATAAATTTAAGTTGGCTGTCTCATAATAATTTTGAAAACGTGGTAAACGTAATCCCCCTAACTCATATTTCCAAGTTAATTTATTCAAAGCTACTCTCGAAAATTTACCCCTCCATAAAAACTCCCTAACCATTTTATTTAAATCTCAAAAAAAAATTATCAAGTAAATACGGAATAGATTGAAATAAATATTGTATACGCGGAAAGATATTAATCTTAATTGTATTTATCCTTCCCATTAAATTAATAGGTAAATCTTTCAATTTAATCAAATCAGTTTTAATTTTTTAAATTAACGGAGCATAATTTAATTTATATAAAGATTGATCATTAACATTCAAAATTACACCCAGATATTTAATTCGATCAGTCCATTTCAAATTAATAATATTCTTATAAACTGAATAATCTCCTTCACTTACCGGTAATATTTCACTTTTTTCCCAATTAACTTTATATCCAGAAGACATCCATATTATATTAAATATTCCTTCAAGTGCAAAAGTGACTGAGCTGGGTTTGTTAAATACACCAATACATCATCAGCAAATAAATTAATTTTATATTCCTCATCTTTCATACTTTGTATCTGTGTATTTTGTCTTATCAACTGTGCTAAAGGTTCAATCACTAACACAAACAAAGCTGGTGATAAAGGACAACCTTGACGAGTTGATCGAGTTAACTTAAAAGATTCTGAAATCAAACCATTCGTCAATACTCTAGCTACCGGTTTACTATATAGAGCCCTAATCCAACCAATAAAAGAAGGACCAAACTTAAATTTCTCCAAAACTTTAAACAAAAAATTCCATTCAACTCTATCAAATGCTTTTTCTGCATCTAAGGATATCACCATTGGATGATCTAAAGATTGTTGAAATCTATTAATCAAATAATCACTCGCAAAATATTATCTGAAGCATATCTATTCTCTATAAAACCTGTTTGGTCAATATGTATCAACTTTGGTAAAAAAATTAGCCAATCTATTCGCTAATACTTTAGCTATTATTTTATAATCTACATTTAACAACGAAATTGTCTATATGAAGATACCTTCAAAGGATCTCTATCTTTTTTAGGAATTACTGTAATGAAAGCACTAGAACAAGACTCAGAAAAATCATAATATTCTCCAACTTGACGTAATACATCCCCAAACACTGTAGATAAATCATCATTAAAAATTTTATAAAATTCAACCGAAAATCCATCATCACCAGGCGATTTACCATTTGGCATTTCCAGCATAACCATTTTAATTTCTGAATCAGTAAATGGTTCTTCTAACTCCTGTTTATCTCCATCCTCTAATATCGGTAAATTCAACTGTGATTAAAAAAAAAATCAATTGATCCAGTTTCCTGTTTTCCTTCAGATATATATAACTTTTTAGAAAATGAATAAAATTCATCATTAATCTCACGAGGTTTATACGTAATAAGAGAATTCTGTCTAACAGCATTAAGACAGTGAGACTGTTGAATAATCCTAGAAACCCCTGAATTATTTTTATATATTATTTTATTTATATGTTGTTTGTATGTAGGGTGTACCATGGCCTGGAGAGATGCTGTTTCATCAGGTATTTGTACAATCAGATGATGATAAATGAAGTTGAACTGGGGCAATTTTCTGTTATTGTTTCTTGCATTTGCATTCTATCTTGGCTTTTAAACAAAATACTGATTTATTGGTGCTCTTAGAACCATAGAACATTACAGCACAGAAAACAGGCCATTCAGCCCTTTTAGTCTGTGCTGACTACCACTCCGCTAGTTCCACTGTTGGTAGTGATCAGCCATGATCTGTAAAATGGTGGTGCTGGCTCGACGGGCCGAAGGGCCTACTCCAGCTCCTATTGTCTATCCCGTCCAATCTATTCTTAAAACTTCCACAATTCTCTGAGTGAAGAATTTCCCCCTAATGTTCCCCCTAAACTTTTCCCCTTTCAGCTTAAAACCGTGTCCTCTCATTTTTATCTCCCCCAATCTGTGGAAAAAGCCTACTTGCATCCACTCGGTCTATACTCTCATAATCTTGAAAACGTCTTATGAAATCTCCCTTCATTTCTTCTTCACCCCAAGGAATAAAGTCCTAACCTGTTTAATCTTTCGCTATAACTCAATTCCTGTAACCCTACATCCTAGTAAATCTTCTCTGCACTCTTTCAATCTTATTGATAGCCTGGGCAACCAGAACTGCCCACTAAATACTCCAGATTTGTCCTCGCCGACGTCTTAAACAACTTCAATGTAACATCCCAACTCCTCTACTCAATACTTTGATTTATAAGGGCTAAGATGCCAAAAGCTTTCTTGACATCCCCGTCCATCTGCAACACCCCTTCAGGGTACAATATATCTATATCCCCAGATCTCTCTGCTCCTCCACACTCCTCGGTGCCCTATTCCTACCTTGGTTTGCCTTTCCAAATTGCAGCACCTCACACTTAAACTCCATTTGCTGAGTTTCTCCAGGAGTTTGCTTTTTATTCCCTATAACATCACAGTCTCTTATGCAGGTCCGGATTAAGGCCAATTGATGCTGTAACCACAGCCCAACAATGGGTTCCCCCTGGACCTAACTGTCAAGACATTAAGACTCGAGAAACGCTGAACGTGAAATAATAGATTAAAAAATTCCGTTTTCTTCCAGGCCAGACCCCGCCTCGATATTAAATCGAACCTGGAGATGGGTTTTCTCCATTTATTGTGGGTTCAGCTGCACCCAGGTGAATCCGGAAAACTCTGGGGTGCCCGAAACACGAGCTTATTTGGCTTCATGGTTAATCTTGTCATGGGCCTTTGGTCAGAATTTACCGCGCTCTTGGTTTGACCCGGACCCGTGAGGGGACAGTCGTTCCCGGACCAGCCGCCTGCCCCAGGGCATGCCGGGATACCAGCCCAGCGGTCCGCGGGGCACGCTGGGATCACTATGGCAACCGGGTCGCCAACATGGAGCCGCTGGGCCGGGTGGGTGCGGGTCCCGCACGTTTCAGTCGGGAGAATCGGCTCGAGCGGAAGGGAAAGCCGTTCTGACAGCGTGAACGTGGGTGCCCGGGGCCCCCGTGCGAGATGCTGCAGCCAGTCCGCGCCCACCGCGTCGGGCCTGAGGCCTTGCTCAAGGAGGCAGCGAAAAGCACGAACCCCCGCACACTCCGGGGGGGGGGGAGGGGAGGGGAGGGGGGGAGGGGAGGGGGGGAGGGGAGGGGGGGAGGGGAGGGGGGGAGGGGAGGGGGGGAGGGGAGGGGAGGGGGGGAGTTCGAGCGCAATGCTCGGCAAACTCAGCAGGTCAAACGGAGTCTTTCATCAAGGCTCTGTAGAGAGCAAAAAGCAGGCAGGCATCAGAATTAAAGACCAGGGCAAGAATTGGAGGGAGAAGAGTCCAGACCAGCAGACAAAGGGCTTAATTGGATATGTTCAGGGGAGGGTGAGAATTGATTTTGGCCCTGTGGTCGGTCATGTGTCTTGACCTCCTGTGGATGCGATGGGACTCCGGCATCTCTTATGTTTTTACTACAACCACTGTGTCCGCAGACTTTCGTGTGTCACACCATATTCAGTATTGAGTCCAGAAGGGTGTAACTGTGCTGAGACAGGTCTGTTCCTCAAACTCACATTGCACCCAGTATATGAAGCCATAGACTAATAGTTAAAGTGTAATACTAATAATTAAAGTGGTCGGGAATGGGAATTTTCCTGTGCAAATTAAATGCAGGTGTTCCCAAACGAGTCATTGGGTTTCTTCAACGTCCAGGAGAGCACGTGGTGAACTGGCCTCCTGAATGTTTCCAGGGTTTTCTGTTTTTATTTTAGTTTTGCATCATCTGCAGTTTTTTTAAAACCTTTTTTAAGCTTAATTCTCAATTCCTGCACCAGAAACCTAAACACTAATTTTACACCAACTCAGCCAGGTTAACTCCAGACCCTCTGTTGTGTCAGATGGATGTGAAAAATCCTTCATCACATCGGAATCAATATAAAAGGATATCAAGAGCCCATTGTATCCATGTTAGGCCATGAAAGGTTACTTCAGCTAATCCTACAAAATTTTAAACAATCTCAGTGGCTCTACACATTTTGAGTAGCCTTCAGGCTGAGAAAACTGGAATACAAAGGGATAGCTTTGATGTGGTTTTCAGTGAGAAGTTACACTGGGGCCTTTACTAAGCACTTGAGTAACTCAAAACAGCTTCACCAGAAACTAAGCCAACATATGGCAATTACAAATCTTCAGCAAAGCACAGCGTCCAAGTTCACACCCCTCAGTAGTGTTTGAAGGCTGAGACTGACTTTTGTAGTGATCAAGACACCATTGAACTTGAATCTTTTCATATTTGAAATGTTCTAGTTGATTCTTGTACAAACATTGATGCAAACTTTTGACATATTAATTTTCTTCTCTTACAGCAACAGTCAGAGACAAACCAAGCCCACCTGAGGGAAGGTGAGTATCACTGTGTAAACCTAGAGGTGCAAGACTGTGTTTGATCTTTGTATTTCTTTCTTACAGATGGTAACTATATTTCTGGATTTAATTACTGACTCCATGATGCTTCTTGTTACACTTCATTACAATAATGTTGCACCATTGACTGTTATGATGCTTGGGGAAGTCACAAGGTTGTCAAACAATTTGTAAAGCATGATCTTTTCACCTACTGTGCAACTTTTACTGCAATGTTTAGTGATTTTTCACATATCCTTTATGTGGACAGCATGAAGTGTTTGCTTTAAAGCTCATTGTGAAAGAATTATTTTTTTTTTTCTCACCTTCCTCCAACCAACTGAAGAAAGAAATGAGGCTGAAGTTGAGGCTGGGGGAGGTCCACAGATGCTGACGATTGAGGGACCTGGTGATGGTGCCCTTGGGCAGCCGGACACTGCTAAAGGAACATGGGAGAAAGGTGAGAGTCTGAATGATCCTCTGATCGGCCATTTGATGCAAGAGGAAAGCAATGGACAAGTACGGCCAATTGCCTACAACAAAAAAATTGGTGGAGATACTCAGTGGGTCAAGCAGTGTCTGCACCCATTTACCGATTTCATAAACTTATTGTGATCCTTGGTTCTAATAGTCATAGAGCGCATAAATAAACCCTGTAGCTCACAGGAGCCTTGCAAAGAATCCAGTATTTATTCTTGCCACATTTCTGTCAACTTGCCCAGGATTCTACCACTCAGCCACATGCTCAGGATAACCTGGAGAAATCCATGCAGTCACAGGGAGAATGTACAAACCCCCACAGAGAGACCACAAGATTAACTGTTGGTTGCTGTAGTGTGAAGCTGCATCTCTACTCATGTACCACTATTCTATTACCTTACACACTGATTACTACATCTGAGGCTAACGAGTTCTTTATGGGGAATCCAGGGCATTGAAAGGAATTGTGGTAATGCTAATTATTCTGTCTCATTCTGCACAGGTAGATTTCAGATTTATTGTACATACATGACACCACATACAACCCTGTGATTCTTTTTCCTGTGGGCCAGGCAGAATTATCGCTTATTGCTGTACACCCAAGGGGAGAAAAAGGGAGTGAGGGACACCAACAATAGTCATGGGGCAATTTTTGTTGGCATGCAATTTATTTTCAAGCTGGAAGTTTAGCCAAAATGTTCTTCATTTCTAGCGGAAAGAATAACACAGTTTTGTTTCTCTTTGTAGGTTCAGAGATCGTTGATGAATCAGCAGAAGAGAGAGAGCAAGTGGACGTAATCGAAACAGTGAAAGATGATGAGGTGAAGGAAATGTCTCTGATATCTAGCAGCGAAGTAGCTTCCCAAGAAATGCAAGTGTCTAAAAGTGAAGAAACATCAATTTTTGAGAAACAAAGTGAAATGAGCAGAAATATAGGTATGTTTGTCTTTGAGTAAAAAAAAATAAAAGAGCAATCAGAAAGCTGATTACCCTCAGGTGCTTCAGGAATCTAAATGGCTGAGTATGTTATCTGCTGTGGGGAAGATTTTGATTTCTGAACAAGCACCAGGGTGGGGGGAAATGGAGTAGTTCTACGGGTTGTTTCCACTGAAAACGATAATAATTTTTCTCGAGCAGACTAAATCCAGACGAATAAATTCGAAGGAATAATCCCAGAGCTGATGATTATAGAGGAAACAAAATAAAAGAGGAGAACAAAAGTTTAAAAATGCTTAGAATTATACAATGCCCCATTGGCTGCAGAAGGAGTTTCTGTACATTTTAATTAATTCCCATAAAGTTGCCACGTCAAACAGGGTGCCAGGAATACAACATGAACTAAACTTTTTAAAAAATGAGGCAAAGCCAGAAGCAGTGATTAAGAGATGAGGCTGAAGGTTTTAAGCCTGCAAATTGGTGGAGGAAGAAAAATTTAAGAGGTGAGGAATTCAGTAGCACTCATTTGGAAGGAAAAGTAGGAGAGGAAAGGATGATCAGATGAGCTTTGATTTTACTTTAGTTAAATTGAACAGAGGAGGAGGAGTGTGGGGAAGAGGAGGAACAAAGAACGGGAAGTCTCAATTTAATCACTGGACTGATCTATTTTTCTAAAAGCCATAATACTAACAGTCTGTCTTTTAATTCAGAGGAAGAAGAGAAGAGAGATGGCATACAAGTGACTATTTCAATGGTTGATGTGAGTACCCACTCCGATTTTACAAAAAAAATGAGTAATTAAAATAAAATACGATTGCATAAGACTGGTGAGCCACGGGATCAGAAAGCTGTATGCAAGTATGAAGATAGTAGCAGTTGTGACAAGTGGCCAGTTATAAATGCTAGCAAACACCAGGATGAAGGGCAAACAGTTAGAGGGGAAGTGAACATTAAGAGATGCAAAGTGAGTGTATGAGAAAAGATCAGATGCAAACATAAATAGGAGTTTTCAAAGTGTTCCATGGGCATCGAAGCAATAAAAAGGGTGGTCTACAGAGAAATATGGTTTGTTGAAGAATACAAATGGGAACTTACAAATAAGGCTGAGGTCACTTTCTGAGTTTGTTGCATTTGTCTTCACCAGAGAAGAGAGTATTTCCAAGTAATTGTGAGGGAGTAGATGGTTTAGACAAAGGATAAATTTTAAAAATGATATTACGATGGTATTAGAAAATTTGGCCGAAAAAGGCCTTTTCATGTTTGGCCTTTAAGAGATTGGGAGGCTCAGTTTCCATATGTTGCTGGACGCCTGTGTTTGTACACGTTAACCGTAGTTAATGCAATCCCCGTCTCTGTATCATTCTAATGTTTATTCATCTGAAACTTCATTAAAAGATTGGAAAAGGAGAAGTCAGCAGGACTGGACGGAGCTCATCCCCGGATTTTGAGACGTATGGAAGGAAATTATCTGAGCATTGACTATAATTTTCCAAAACTCTGTGGATCAGGGCTGAGGAGTAACAAATGGCATTCCCTTGTTCAAAGCAGAGGGAACTAGTACAAACCCAGCAATTAGAGAGCAGTCTAGTGGGCATCAGTGGAAAAGTTTTGAAAACCAAGATTAATCAAGGCACACCAGAATGGATTTATTAATTGGCTGGAAACCTTTGAAATGAAACAAAGAACTGAAGAAAGTAATGGAGTCCATGTGGTGTTCATGAACTGACAGGTGCTTTAGGTAAGGTGCCACATAACAGGTTAATCAGCACATTGGAAGCATCAATGATCTCAATAAAAGATGCATCACCATCTCTGTAAAATAGGACTGTAGCTGTGAAATGCTAAATATATTGGACTGTCTTTTAATCCAGCCTACATCTTATTTATTAATATTTTCAACCAGTCATTTTTCTGCTTCACGGATTAATCAGTTTTATTTATACCGTGATCTTTATCTGTAACTACTCAGAGTGAAGAAACAACTGAAACTGATTGGAAGACTACATCTCCTTTACCCAGTAATGGAAGCTATTCAGACAGGGAGAAGGAAGAATCACTGCCTATATTCAGTGAGGATTTATCTCGTGATGACACTTCTGTAGAGGAGCAATTTACAAATGGTCCACCGACCTTTGTGCCTGGGACACCAGAGAGAGGAGGTATTTATCAGCATTCAGTGAATTATTGGAATGTTGCAACTTCTGATCAGGATGGGTGATGTGGTTATCAAGGAAACAAGAACCACTTTCAGTGGGTGGTGCTGGGTTGAAGAGTAACTTCCAATTAAAAACAAGGCTCCAAAGGTAAACCAGGAAATTATAGACTGGTGAGCCTGTCATCAATACTAGGTAAATTATTGGAGGGTGTTCTGAGAGATCAGATATACAAGTATTTGGACAGCCAAGGGCTGATTAAGGACAGTCAGCATGGCTTTGTGTGTGGTAGGTTGTGTTTAATGAATCTTAGAGTTTTTTGAGGAAGTTACCAAGAAAGTAGATGAAGGAAAGACAGTGGATGTTGTCTACATGGACTTTAGTAAGGCCTTTGACAAGGTTCCACATGGGAGGTTAGTTCAGAAAGTTCAGACACTTGGTATCTATGGAGAGGTTGTAAACTAGATTCAAAATTGGCTGAATGGGAGAAGACAGAGTGGTAGTGAATGGTTACTTCTCAGACTGGAGGCCTGTGACTAGTGGTGGGGCTCAGGATTCAGTACTGGGACCATTGTTGTCTGATGTCAATATCAATGATCTAGATGATAATGTGGTAAATTGGATCTGCAAGTTTTCAGATGACACTAAGATTGGAGGCATTGTGGACTGTGAGGAAGGTTTTTAAAGCTGGAAAAATGGCCGATGGAATTTATTGCAGACAAGTAGGAGGTGTTGCATTTTGGAAAGACAAACCAATGTAGGACATACACAGTAAATGGTAGGGCACTGAGGAGTTCAGGGGAACAAAAGGATCTGAGAATACAGCTACATAATTCCTTGAAAGTGGCATCACAGGTGGACAGGGTTGTAAAGAAAGCTTTTGGCATCTTGGCCTTCGTATATCGAAGTATTGAGTACAGGAGTTGGGATGTTATGGTGAGGTTGTATAAGACTTTGGTGAGGCCAAATTCAGAGTATTGTGTGCCATATCTGGTCACCTAACTACAGGAAGGATATCAGAAGATTGAAAGAGTGTTGAGATGATTGACTAGGATGTTGCCTGGTCTTTAGGAGTTGAGTTACAGGGAGAGATTACAAAGGTTAGGAGTTTATTCCTTGGAGCATAGAAGAATGAGGGGAGATTTGATAGAGGTTCACAAAATTATGAGGGTATAGACAGAATAAATGTGAGTAGGCTCTTTCCACTTAGATTGGGGGAGATAAATACAAGAGGACATGGCTTTAGGGCTGTGGTTCTCAACCTTTTTTTCTACTCACATCCCACTTTTAAGTAATCCCTATGCCACCGGTGCTCTGTGATTAGTAAGGGATGGCTTAAAATGGGATGTGAGTGGGAAGGGAAGGTTGAGAATCACTGCTCTAGACCCAATTGTTACTGAAATATTTTGCTTGAGAAAAATTGTCATTGGCCCATTTCCTTTGGAGTTCTGAAACCGTGCACATAACAAGTCAATGAGGGACGATTAAAACAGTGGGTTTCAAACTTTTTTTCCACTCACATGCCACCTTAAGCAATCCCTTGCTAATCACAGAGCACTGATGGCCTAGGGATTACTTAAAGTGGGATGTAAGTGGAAAGAAAAAGATTGAGAATCACTGCTTTAGGGTGAAAGGGGAAATGTTTAGGGGAAGGTTAGGGGGAACTTCTTCACTCAGAGAGTGGTAGGAGTGCAGAATAAGTTGCCGATCGATGTGGTAAATGCGGGCTCACTCTTAAGTTTTGGGTAGATACATGGATGGGATCAGTCTGGAGGGTTATGGACTGGGTGTAGGTCAATGGGACTACTGGAATAATGTTTTGGCACAGACTAGAAGGGCCAAATGGCCTGTTTTCTGAGCTGTATTGTTCTATGATTCTAAATGATATATTCTCAGGTTAGTGGGAGATAGTAGAAATTGTGGAGGCTCATTAAAACGCTTGATCTAAACTAAACGAAAAAGTATGTTGCTTGTGGTTAATGATCAATAATGTATTTCAGCAGTAATTGTTTGGAAAAAACATGGCGATAGCTAAAGATGTTAAAGGAGTAGGAATTTCTCCTGACCCTAAACATGTCATCCAGCGTTAGGTAGCGATGGTTTGGGAATCAGTTTCCTACTACCTCCATTATATTACTCAAGATTTTGTACGCCTTCATCAGGCCCTCCCTTCAGGGAAGTGACCATGGCAGCAAAACCAGAGAGGGGACATGGCAGCTGAAGGACTCACATAGGCTTGTGTGTATTTTCGAATTCAGAGAATGTATGAATGAAATTCCCGCACCAGCTAAGAATTCACTTGAAAGGATGTTTTTCATGTTTTGTTAGTGATGCCCTTGGTAGAAGTGACTGACCAGCAAGATGAAGAAGATGAAAGGAAGCGGATTAATCGTACAAAATTGGAGTTGAAATATAAAGTAAAAGTCTTTTTTGACTTCCTTTCTAATGTTTTATTTTGCCTCCAGGGTCCCTCTGTTATTTGGTCTGTCCCGTTCTCAACTTAATTTTCCCTTTGGGTAATTGGTTACTTGTCTCATGACAACTTTTATATCTTGATCTCTGCACGGTTGCTTCCACATTGCACCTGGAGATAACCAACAGGTCTGGTAGGGTCAGGACCCAGAGAAATGGAATGAACCTTTCAAATCAATGACCCTCCCCCCCCACCCCCACATCAGAGGTGGAAAATATTCCAATGCAGGACCATCTTTTAGATCCAAGATCATTGATGCAAAAGGGAGGTTATTGGATTAGAGCCAGTTGTTTTGAAGGAAAATCTAAGTAGTTGAATTTCCTGTTCTTTCCCCAGATCCTTTAATTTTATCTCCATGTATCTATCCTGTTTCCTTTTGAATATAACAACTGAAGTGTATTTGATTTGAAAGGTTCATTGCAAATTTCGGCAGCTTGTTGAGGAGGAATATTTCATCTTCTGAGGGCTCCAATTCTTTTTATCAATCATGTTAATTCTGTGCCCTCCGACTTCCAATTTATTTTGTACTAAAACCAATTTACCATTATGTTTCTGTCTAAACTCTTCATGGATTTAAAATTTAGACATACAGTACCATAACGGGCCTTTCTGGCCCACGAGCCCATGCTGGCCAAATACTCTAATTTATCTACAACCCTGGTACATTTTGAAGGGTGGGAGGAAACCCATGTAGATATGGGGAGAGCATGCAAACTCCTTACAGACGGTGCCAGATTCAAAAATGGACCACTGGCACTGTAACAGTGTTGTGCTAACCCCTACACTAACAATGCTGCCCAAATTTTAAATGCTATCAATCTTCTGATCATCTTCTGTCTAAGGCAAACTTAGTGAGACTTTAAATTGTGATCTCCAAAGGCATTTAACTTTTGTGTGCTGTAATCTTTGGCTTAATCAAGATCTTAAGGCAGAGAATTGGCATCTAGTCACCACTGAAGAGTATCGTCCAGTAGTCACTGGGGGAGGAAAAGGCAATTAGGAAGCTAGGGAAGAAATTGCTGGGGCCGTGGCAGAGATAATTGTATTATCTAGGTCCCCAATATTTTAAAATTAAAAATGGGTGCAAGGACTGTAATGATAGAGTGCTAGTGATAATCCTGACCACTAGAGGGAGTTGGAGACTGCAGCTAGGAAGAGGTAGATTCTAAATGGATGCCTCCACAAATCATGAGTACTTTAGCTAATGAAGTATAGTTGTCTAAAGGCTGTGTACGGCCCCTCACCCCAAGTCCAAAGCCCGCTGCTCAGACGGCAAAGTCCTCCTCAGCGACAAGATCTCCATCCTCAACCGATGGTCAGAACACTTTCAATCTCTTTTCAGTGCCAACCGCTCAGTCCAAGATTCCGCCCTGCTCCAGCTCCCTCAACAGCCCCTAAGGCTAGAGCTGGATGAGGTCCTCACCCAGGATGAGACATATAAGGCAATCGAACAACTGAAAAGTGGCAAAGCAGCAGGTATGGATGGAAGCCCCCCCCCCACCCCCCAGAGGTCTGGAAGGCTGGCGGCAAAACTCTGCATGTCAAACTGCAGGAGTTTTTCAAGCTTTGTTGGGACCAAGGAAAACTGCCTCAGGAGCTTCGTGATGCCACCATCATCACCCTGTACAAAAACAAAGGCGAGAAATCAGACTGCTCAAACTACAGGGGAATCACGCTGCTCTCCATTGCAGGCAAAATCTTCGCTAGGATTCTCCTAAATAGAATAATACCTAGTGTCGCCGAGAATATTCTCCCAGAATCACAGTGCGGGCTTTCGCGCAAACAGAGGAACTACTGACAAGGTCTTTGCCCTCAGACAGCTCCAAGAAAAGTGCAGAGAACAAAACAAAGGACTCTACATCACCTTTGTTGACCTCACCAAAGCCTTCGACACCGTGAGCAGGAAAGGGCTTTGGCAAATACTAGAGCGCATCGGATGCCCCCCAAAGTTCCTCAACATGATTATCCAACTGCACGAAAACCAACAAGGTCGGGTCAGATACAGCAATGAGCTCTCTGAACCCTTCTCCATTAACAATGGCGTGAAGCAAGGCTGCGTTCTCGCACCAACCCTCTTTTCAATCTTCTTCAGCATGATGCTGAACCAAGCCATGAAAGACCTCAACAATGAAGACGCTGTTTACATCCGGTACCGCACGGATGGCAGTCTCTTCAATCTGAGGCGCCTGCAAGCTCACACCAAGACACAAGAGAAACTTGTCTGTGAACTACTCTTTGCAGACGATGCCACTTTAGTTGCCCATTCAGAGCCAGCTCTTCAGCGCTTGACGTCCCGTTTTGCGGAAACTGCCAAAATGTTTGGCCTGGAAGTCAGCCTGAAGAAAACTGAGGTCCTCCATCAGCCAGCTCCCCACCATGACTACCAGCCCCCCCACATCTCCATCGGGCACACAAAACTCAAAACGGTCAACCAGTTTACCTATCTCGGCTGCACCATTTCATCAGATGCAAGGATCGACAACGAGATAGACAACAGACTCGCCAAGGCAAATAGCGCCTTTGGATGACTACACAAGAGTCTGGAAAAACAACCAACTGAAAAACCTCACAAAGATAAGCGTATACAGAGCCGTTGTCATACCCACACTCCTGTTCGGCTCCGAATCATGGGTCCTCTACCGGCATCACCTACGGCTCCTAGAACGCTTCCACCAGCGTTGTCTCCGCTCCATCCTCAACATTCATTGGAGCGCTTTCATCCCTAACGTCGAAGTACTCGAGATGGCAGAGGTCGACAGCATCGAGTCCACGCTGCTGAAGATCCAGCTGCGCTGGATGGGTCACGTCTCCAGAATGGAGGACCATCGCCTTCCCAAGATCGTGTTATATGGCGAGCTCTCCACTGGCCACCTTGACAGAGGTGCACCAAAGAAAAGGTACAAGGACTGCCTAAAGAAATCTCTTGGTGCCTGCCACATTGACCACCGCCAGTGGGCTGATATCGCCTCAAACCGTGCATCTTGGCGCCTCACAGTTTGGCGGGCAGCAACCTCCTTTGAAGAAGACCGCAGAGCCCACCTCACTGATAAAAGGCAAAGGAGGAAAAACCCAACACCCAACCCCAACCAACCAATTTTCCCCTGCAACTGCTGCAACCATGTCTGCCTGTCCCGCATCGGACTTGTCAGCCACAAATGAGCCTGCAGCTGACGTGGACATTTACCCCCTCAATAAATCTTCGTCCGCGAAGCCAAGCCAAAGAAGAATAGTTGTTATTGTGGTGGTACACCACTGGCCTACTGCAGGGGGCAACCTCTGTACCTGCAGGAGTGTAAGGGGACAGGACAACACCTGGCCGGCTGTCAATCAGTTGGCCTGAATGGATCATGCCCCAGCCGGTCGGGTGTCATTCACCCTCCGGGATATAAGCCTGCGCCGGCCTCCCGAGGGCTCACTCAGAGTTGCTGCAGCCACAGCCAACCTGGTTCTGTGGAAGTCTTTGTGGATTAAACCCTGTTGTACAGTCTTTGCTTGTGTGTGTCTGATTCTGGCTAACAGCGCACCACAACTGTAAAAGAACCCAAGTTTCTTTATTACAATAAAAGAAACAACACATGGTAACAGGAGTGTGCAAAGTGAGAATCAGTCGATAGCAGCAGAAAACATGGAGAGTGTAAATTGGACTGGAAGTGTTGACCATGAGTGGCAGTTGTTCAAACTATTTAGGCTTAGGCTGTACCTACAAGCCATTGAACTTGATAGCAAACCTGATGCATGGAACAAGCCTGGGAACCACAGGCTGGGAGGCTAAACATTAGTCATGGATAAGTTACTCGAGGGGATTCTGAGAGGTAGGATCTGTTATTATTTGGAAAGGAAAGGATTGATTAGGGATAGTCAGTGTGGGAAATCATCTCACGATCCTGGTCACCTCTTCAAAAAATTCATTCATGAAAATTGATTGGGGTAGGGCAATAGATTTTGTCTAGATGGAGTTTAGCAAGGTCTTTGACGAGATACTGCATTGTTGGCTGGTGAGGGAGATTATGTGACCTGGGATTCAGAATAGGCTAGCAAATTAGATACAAAGTGGGCTTGGTGGGAGGAATCAGATGGTGACAATGGAGGGTTATGTTTCCAATTGGAGGCCCATGTTGTTTGCCACAGGGATTATTACTGGTTTCACTGTTCTTGTATCAATGGTTAGCATGAATATGAAGTTGGCATTGTTTAGTTAGTTTGTGAATGACACTAAAATTGGTGGTGTAGTGGACAGTGAAGTTTATCTAAGGCTTCAATGGGATTGTAGTTTATCTAAAGCTACATATAAAAGACATTTGGACAGTTATGTAGTTTGGGTTAACCACAGGTGAATGGGACTAGCTCTGATAGACAACTGGGTTGGTATGAATGAGTTGGGCTGAAGGGCATGTTTTTGTGTTGTACAGCTCTGTAATTGAACAAAACTATTCAAGCACCCATTTGTTCCAATTCTTAAACCATACACTACCAAACAATGGCAAATTCTCATCAAGTTCATTCAGATTTACCAAGTGATTTGAAAGCAGATTCACAAATGTAAAATGCACAGGTGATTGAGGTCCCTTTTCTTCCAATGTTATTCAGGAGTTGCTTGACGAGCAGGAGAGGTTGAACAACTACAATAACCAAATACAGAACAAGCTAGCTGTTTACTATAAGAAGAAAGCAGACGAATCGAAGATTGAGTTAAAGAAACCCCAAGCAGATTATGATCAACGTTATGCGAAATTCATGGGTAAGGCAAAAATTGGGATGTATAATGTATTGGGTGTCAAGGAAATGTTTAAATCTAGGGAATGAGGATGAGAATATTTGTGGCTGTGGATGTCGGGCCAGTTGAGAAAACTGTGCTGGATATCATGCCAGTCGAGAGGACTGCGCTGGATGTCGGGCCAGTTGAGAGGACGGCGCTGGATGCCAGACCAGTCGAGAGGACGGCGCTGGATGCCGGGCCAGTCAAGAGGACTGCTGTGCCTTGGAAGCGTTCTAGCTTCTTCATTCACACTCCTCAGCTCAAGTTTTTAGAGGAAAAGAATTTGGGATGCCAGGAGATTAATCACATCACAAAATATCCAGCCTCTCACCTGCTCATAGCCTCAGTTTTTATGTGGCTGATCTCACTTTCTTTGTGGTTTATGTTGACCCCCACGATGTTGATGGTGGGGTGTGTGGTGATAATCATTGAATGTTGGAGGAAGATAGGTCAACATATTTTGGATATGTGGAGCTGGTTCATTTTCTGAGGAATTAACTATTGTGTGACCATTGGTGAATATCTCTGGTTCTGCCGTGTGATGAAGGGCATGTCACTGTTGAAGCAGTTGCAAATGGTTGGGGCAAAGGAACTCCCTCAGAGATGTGTAAGGCTAGGGAAAACTAACCACAATGACTTCCTTTGTGGGAGGACTCAAATTCTGCCAGATTAGGACAAGGTACAGAATAAAGCTGACTATACTTTTCAAACAAATACTCCTGAACTAGTCACTGCTTGGGTTTGATATAAATGAAAATCCCCTCATCATGGTTGCATAAACTCTAGCAGAAGGAATTCTAATATGGGTTAGACCAGCCTTTTTTGGCTATGGCTCCCTTAGGACTCTGCTCAAAGTTTATGGGTCCCCATTCCCCATGAAGCAGTCATGTTTTTTTAAAAAATTTTATTTTTCACACTATGAACCATATTAGCCAAAATACACACAAACATTTCCCTCTTGAATATACACAGTGTCATTTTCTCTCCTTTTTTTCCCCCCTCCTTCCCTCCCTCCATCCCACCCCCCTCCCTACCCACGAAACATTCAACATATAAAATACAATAAACCCATTAAACAATGTCATCACACAATGAAAATAAACAAGAAAATTGTGTCATCTTCTTTTACACACTGGGTCAGTTCATTTCGTCTTCTTCTCCTTCTGGCATTTTAGGGAGTGGAGTCCATGCTAGGCTCTGTCTGTTATGTTCCATGTACGGTTCCCAAATTTGTTCGAATATGTGACTTTATTTTTTAAATTATATGTTATTTTTTCCAATGGAATACATTTATTCATTTCCATGTACCATTGCTGTATTCTCAGGCTCTCTTCCGATTTCCAAGTTGACATAATACATTTTTTTGCTACAGCTAAGGCTATCATAAATCTTTTTTGTGCTTCATCCAATTTGAGGCCTAATTCTTTACTTCTTATATTACTTAGAACACACATGTCAAACTCTGGCCCGCGGGCCAAATTTGGCCCGCGATATAATTATATTTGGCCTGCAAGATAATTTCAAAAATGTATTAGAGGTGGCCCGCCGATGCTGTTTTTTGGTAATGTCACCCCCACCATCCTCCCCCTTCATTGCACATCCTTCCCCATTGTAACACGAGAAATTGTAACATGAGAAGTCTGTCGATGTCATCAGCCGGCAAGCCGGTTGGAAGGCTCCCCACACAACCAGTCACTTCTCCCACCTGTCGAGCGATGCGGCGGATGGGCGAGCGTCTGTGATTTCCTGTCGGCGCGACGGGCATGGCAGGCTGCGCACGGCCCCCGAGCAGCGCGAGTCCCGCGCGACTGGCACCAGGCGGCCCTTCAGCGCTTGCACCCGCGCGGACCCCAGGGACGGCTGGTTCGGCCCTGCACGTGAAGAGAGAGATGGTGGCTGTCCGCAAAGGCTGATCGGCAGCACGCTGGGCCTGAGTGGGTGGGTAAGCAGGGGCAGAGGGTGTAGGTGAGGAGTAATGGGCAGGGGAAGTTATGGTGGTGCGAGGGGCATTTCGAGGGAGGGATGAGTAGAAGGAGGGGTGGATAGGGAAGAGGTAAAAGGGGAGGGGCAGGGCGAGTAGGGGAGGGGTGATTAGAGGGTGAGAGACGGGAAGAGGGAGGAACAGGTTGAGGGGAGAGGCAGTAGAGGGGCGTGTATAGGATGGGGTGGGTAGAGGCAGAGCGAGTGGAGTGAGGGGTGAGTAGAGGTTGGGTAAAGGACTGGTCAGGTAGAGGGATGGTGAGTCGAGGGTGAATAGAGGCCTAGAGCCTGAGGAGTGAGCAGGAAATGCTGAGTCCTGATGCAGGCCAAAATGGACACAGCCTGTGAATGCTGACTACATCTCCACAGGGACCAAATATGTTTCCCTCAGGTCAAGCAAAGGGTGAACTTGAGCTACCTACTCCTGACCTGTAACATTATCCTCCTAAAGTTATATCCTAAAGTTTAACATTACATATGTTGAAAGAAGAGAAAACATGCAGATGTTGTTGAAAATTTTCAATAAATATTTAGTTCGGCCCTCGACTTAGTCCAAGTTTTTAATTTTGGCCCTCCGTGAATTTGAGTTTGACACCCCTGTCTTAGAAGAAAGATCTCTGGATTTTTTGGTATGTTGCTTTTTTGTGATTTTATTTAATATCTGATTTAGATCTTCCCAAAACTTTTCCACTTTCTCACATGTCCAAATTACATGTACTGTTGTTCCCGCTTCCTTCTGACAGCGAAAACATCTATCTGATACTGTTGGGTCCCATTTATTTAACTTTTGGGGCGTGATATAGAGCCTGTGTAACCAATTATATTGTATCGTGCGTAACCTCGTGTTTATTGTATTTCTCACAGTTCCAGAGCATAGCTTTTCCCATTTTTCATTTTTTAATCTTTATGTTTAGATCTTAACATAACATAACGTAACAATTACAGCACGGAAACAGGCCATTAGGCCCTTCTAGTCCGCACCAAACCAAACACCCCTTTCTAGTCCCACCTCCCTGCACAATGCCCATAACCCTCCATCTTCTTCTCATCCATATACCTGTCCAACCTTTTCTTAAATAATACAATTGACTCCGCCGCCACTATTTCTCCCGGAAGCTCATTCCACACGGCTACCACTCTCTGAGTAAAGAAGTTCCCCCTCATGTTACCTCTAAACCTCTGCCCCTTAATTCTTAACTCATGTCCTCTTGTTTTAATCTTTCCTCCTCTTAACAGAAATAGTCTATCCACATCCACTCTGTCTATCCCTTTCATAATCTTAAATACTTATATCAAATCCCCTCTCAACCTTCTACGCTCCAAAGAATAAAGACCTAATCTGTCCAATCTCTCCCTATACTCTAGATGCTTAAACCCAGGTAACATTCTGGTAAACCTTCTCTGCACTCTCTCCACTCTGTTTATATCCTTCCTATAATTAGGCGACCAGAACTGCACACAGAACTCCAAATTAGGCCGCACCAACGTCTTATACAATCTCAACATCACCTCCCAACTCCTATATTCCATGCAATGATTGATAAAGGCCAGCATACTAAAAGCCTTCTTCACCACCCTATTCACGTGAGTTTTTACCTTCAGGGAATGATGTACCGTTACTCCTAAATCTTTCTGCTCTTCTGTATTCCTCAATGCTCTCCCATTTACCACGTATGTCCTATTCTGATTCTTCTTACCAAAATGAAGCACCTCACACTTATCAGCATTAAATTCCATCTGTCATTTTTCAGCCCACTTTTCTAAGCAGCCCAAATCCCTCTGCAATCCTTGAAAACCTTCTTCATTATCCACTATTCCACCTATCTTAGTATCGTCTGCATATTTACTAACTCAATTCACCACCCCATCATCTAGATCATTAATGTATATAACGAACAACAATGGGCCCAATACAGATCCTTGAGGCACACCACTGGTCACCGGCCTCCAACCTGACAGACAATTATCCACTACCACTCTCTGGCCTCTCCCTTTCAGCCAATGTTCAATCCATTTGACTATCTTAAAATTTATACCTAAAGACTGCACCTTCCTAACTAACCTTCCATGTGGTACCTTATCGAAGGCCTTACTGAAGTCCATATAGACAACATCCACTGCGTTACCCTCATCCACATTCCTAGTTACCTCTTCAAAAAATTCAATCAGATTGGTCAAACATGACCTTCCTCCCACAAATCCATGTTGAGTGCTCCTGATCAGACCCTGTCTATCCAGATGTTTATAAGTACTATCTCTAAGAATTTTCTCCATCTTGTTCCCACTTTTGTTTGGGTTTACAGCTTATTTCATCGTTCTCTTTCTCTTGCAGCTTTTTTAAATTTTTTTTTATTTTTCACACTATAAACCATATTGATCAAGATACATATATTTTCCTTCTTAAATATATAGTGTTGTTTTCTCCCCCCTTCCCTCCTCCCCTCCTTCCCTCCCTACCTCCCCTCACATTTATTTAAAGTTCAGAATATAAGATACATTAAACTCGTCAAACAATGTTGTCACTCAATAAAAATAAACAAGAAATTCCACTGAGTCAGTTCTTTTCATTCTCTTCTCCTTCTGTCATTTTAGGTGGTAGATGTCCACGGTAGGTTTTCTCTATTATGTTTCATGTATGGCTTCCATATTTGTTCAAATATTATGATGTTATTTCTTAAATTATAGGTTATTTTGTCTAATGGAATACATTTATTCATTTCTATATACCATTGTTGTATTCTCGTTATCTTCTAATTTCCAGGCTGACATAATACATTTTTTTGCTACAGCTAGGGCTATCATAACAAATCTTTTTTGTGCACCATCCAAATCGAGTCCAAATTCTTTGTTTTTTATGTTACTTAGGAGGAAGATCTCTGGGTTTTTTGGTATATTGCTTTTTGTGATTTTATTTAATATCTGGTTTAGATCTTCCCAAAATTTTTTCACTTTCTCACATGTCCAAATTGCATGAATTGTTGTTCCCATTTCCTTTTTACAGCGAAAACATCTGTCAGATACTGTTGGGTCCCATTTATTTAACTTTTGAGGTGTAATGTATAGCCTGTGTACCCAGTTATATTGTATCATACGTAACCTCGTGTTTATTGTATTTCTCATAGTTCCTGAGCATAACTTCTCCCATGTTTCATTCTTTATCTTTATGTTTAGATCTTGTTCTCTTGCAGCTTGATGTATATGTTTGTTATAAATCTTTTAATTATCTTTGTGTCTGTAATCACATATTCAAAGCTGCTTCCTTCTGGTAACCTCAGCCTGCTTCCCAATTTGTCCTTTAAGTAGGTTTTCAGTTGGTGGTATGCAAACATTGTACCGTGAGTTATACCATATTTGTACTTCATTTGTTCAAAAGATAATAAATTATTTCACAAAAAACAAGTTTCTATTCTTTTGATCCCTTTTCTCTCCCATTTTCTCAAGGAAAGGTTATCTATTGTGAAAGGGATTAGTTGATTTTGCGTCAATAATAATTTTGGTAGTTGGTAATTTGTTTTTTTCCTTTCTGCGTGAATCTTCTTCCAAATGTTGAGCAGATGTTGCAGTACTGGTGAACTTCTATGTTGCACCAGTTTTTCATCCCACTTATAAAGTATATGTTCTGTTACCTTCTCCCCAATTTTATCTAGCTCTAACCTGGTTTTTCCCTTGTTTGATAAAAATCTGATAGATATCTTAATTGTGCTGCTCTATAATAATTCTTAAAGTTTGGTAGCTGTAAGCCCCTTTGTTTGTACCATTCTGTTAATTTATCTAGCGCTATCCTCGGTTTTCCCCCCCTTTCCATAAGAATTTCCTTATTATTTTCTTTAGCTCATTGAAGAATTTCTCTATTAAGGGAATTGGTAACAATTGAAATAGGTATTGTATCCTTGGGAAGATATTCATTTTAATGCAATTTACCCTTCCTATCAGTGTTAGTGGTAAATCTTTCCAATGTTCTAAGTCATCTTGTAATTTCTTCATTAATGGCTGATAATTTAATTTGTATAGATGGCCTAGATTATGATCTAGTCTAATAGCTTGGTATTGGATGGCTTGTGAATGCCATTTAAATGGTGATTCTTTCTTAAACTTTGTGAAGCAGTCACGTTTATATGGTTTCTTCTGTACTACTCTATATGGACTACATATAAACATTAAAATGATTTTATTTCAGTCATTGCCCCCTCCCCTTAAATGTGCCGTGGCCCCCGCAGGCAGTCCCCTTTAGGAATAGCTGGGTTGTCAACAACTGAACCCAAAAGAATCATGATGAAAAATTCAGGGGATTCACACATTGGAGAGATATCTATAGTAAAAACTAGATACTGCAGATAGTTTCACCATGGGTTGTCACCTCTGAGCAGAATCCAGTTTGAAGCTTCCTGACTCTGCCCACACATATATAGAACAAATGTGCATCAGTGGTCAAGTTTCCACAGATAGGTCTTGCCCCTCAGGAAAGGAGAGAAAGTTTCAAGTGATAAAGACAAACTGAGGTGGCCCCGCTGTGACCCCTGTTCACTTGTCTGGTACAGAACTTCTGGCTGAGGTGCAGGTTACATACAAGAAAGAGCTTGCGTTGTCGAAGGAACGAATCAGCGATCTCACTGAAAAATGTGAGGACCAGCAACAGCTGACAGATAATTCATGGAAGATGTTCCAATCCAGGAAGAAAGTTACAGCCAAGACTTCAATAAACAAACGACCTGGAAGACAAGCAGCACTCCAGGTAAACTCATCCTTACTCTTTGGTTTCTAGCAGCGATAGACATGCTGCTTCCCATAATGTGTTTCATTTGCAACAGAACATAATTTGAATTAGATGTCACTCCTCCTGCTGACAAATCTCTTGATTTTCTCTCCTGACCAAATGAAAATTGATGTTTGAAACGGGAAAATTGAAAGTGAAGGGCTGGCGACTCCAATGAAGTTAGGAAATGGCTGCATTAGAACAGGAAGGAGGTTGGAGAGATTACATGAGGCATGATCAGGCAATCAAGCTGCTAATCTGATTCAATGTAACAAGTAGACAGATGGCTGTAGAGGGCACAGCAAAACTCTATAATCATGGTCTGAACCTCACCCAGAAATTCCCTGCAGTTTGGCCCAAGCTTGGAACTTCTCATCGTTACTCTATATGGCACCTTTTCACACGATGAATAAGAAAGAATAGGCTGTTGCCTACTGAGTATATTGAAGGGTTCGGCCACGTGTCAGTCAATGTAGCTGCTCCCCTTGCATCCTGAAGATGTTTAAAAACACTGCCCTTTTGTGTTTACACAACTCTTCCATCACTAGCATTGTTCTGCCCACCAAGCCAGTCTTTCATCTCTGCAAAAACTAGACTGTTAATGATGACATTCTGGAAGGAAGGAGGGAGGGAGAATAGAAATAATTTTTTTTAAAAACAGAACGTTTGTAGACTGGAGGAAAAAGCAAGCAAGATTTTATTTTCATCCTGCTAATGACTAAAAGAGGCATCCCTTGATAGTGGAATAATGGTTAAGTACATTCTGTGTTCAAAGGAAGCACATGGCAGAATGAGAAAAACAAGGCACCCCCCCCCTCTGAGGAGCACCTTATTGGGTTTTGGCAAGGAAGAGCTTTATAGAGAGGTGACCCTGGTCGAGGGGGTCGAAGTGGTACAAGCTAATTTAACTAAAACATTGTGATGCGAGAAAGCACTAAATTACTAGCAATTTTAGAATTTCATCTGGGAGTTACAGAATGATTCACAGGTCTTTCAGTTTTCTTCCCACGAGCATTTAGGATGACAGCCCTGAAACTGTTGGTGAATTAAATGAGAAATGTTCATGGTTGGGGGAGAGACACTCAGCAAAGCTAGGTCCAGGATCAATATCAAGCCTTCCCAGATCCGGGAGGGCCTGGTTTCAATACAATGCAAAGACTGCACTCCATCAAATATCTTCATCCCAAACATACGAGAGCAGCTCTTAAACTCAAAGTAAAATTACAGGCAAATAAATACAGTGCATATCTTTTTTTCTTGGTGTGGATGTGTGGTCATGGTTGTGCACGTATGTGGTGTATGTGTGGGTGTGGATGTGCAGGAATTGGAACGAATCCAACAGGTGGAGGAGCAGAAAGAGCAGGAGATGAGGCATATTCGATTCCTGAGTATCAAGATGAAGAATAAGCTCAAATACTATGAGCAGCAGCTAAAGGCGAAGGAGGAATTGGCGGATGGACTCAATCTGATTGACTACGAGCAGCTGAAAATCGAGAACCAGTCTTATAGCGAAAAGATTGAGGAACGCAAGGAGGTAAGCAAGGGCGATCACATCTGCTATGTAGATGGACCGTGTGGGTTAGCATTACAGTAATTTCATTTAGTGGACAACTTCAAGAGAAGCGAATCATAATAAGTGTTAGATTAAACCACGTGAGTATTGCAAGTAGTTGTCCTGACTGAACTGTCAGCTTAACTCAACTGGAATACTTAAAGAGAACCACAAATTCTACAGATGCAGGAACCTTGAGCAGACAAAGAATTGCTGGAGGAACTCAGCAGGTCAGACAACATCTGTGGGGTGAAACAATCAGTCAACATTTCAGAAGTGAACCTTAAGACCAGGAGTGGGTAATATGATGTATATCAAGGGGTAATGCTAGGCTGGGGTCCAGAGGAGATAGGTCAGAAGGTGTGAGAGATGTAGAGATAGGGAGAGGGACCATCACTGTTAGCAATGGCGTGGATCTCTCAGTGGCCACCCATTTCAATTCTCCATCTCATTCCCTTTCTGACATGTCTGTCCATGGTCTTATACACTGCCAGACTGAGACTACCCATAAATTGAAGGAACAACACCTCATCTTCCGACTGGGCACCCTCCAACTGATGGCAGTTACATCAATTTCTATGGCTTTCGTTAAACCCTCCACTCCCTGCTTCCCCCGTCGTCTTTCCATTCCCTTTTGCACAGACATGATAAATTCTACTAGTCCCTTATCACATCAAATTAACACCCTTTGTTGGTCTGGATTCCTCCCCATTGTTTGAATTCTGAGGCTTTCTAATATTCCCCGCTTCTGCCTTTCCTGATTCTTCCTTGAAGAAGGGCTCAGGCCCAAAACATCGGCAATATATCTTTGCCTCCTTTAGAGGTTGAAAAGGCCAGCTGAGTTCCTCCAGCATTTTGGTTTGTTTATTACAATCACTGTGCCTGCAGCCTATCATTATTAAGGCACGGTTAGCGTAGCAGTTAGCGCAACACTGTTACAGCACGAGCAAGGTGGGTTTGAAGCTAGTGCTGTCTGTCTGGAGCTTGTATGTTCTCCCTGTGTCTGCATGCACAGACAAACAATATTCAGGACAAATATTTCACATGTACAAATAAATGTTGTTTTGTACATAGTAGAGTCTTGGATAGTTTATATGAGCAGTTCCTTTGGTCGTTCAGCATTCTCACTGTGCGAGGGAAGAAGCTGTTCCTCAGCCTGTTGGGGCTGCCTCTAATACTCCTGTATCTCTTTCCTGACAGGAGCAGCTGAAAGATGCCATGTGCAGGGTGCAAGGGAACCTCAATGATTTTGCATGTCTTCTTCAGACAACAATTCCAGTAGATCATTCGATGGGGGGGAGGGAGGGAGACTCCAGTAATCTTCTCTGCCAATTTTATGGTCCTATTACTGGAAGGATGTGGAGGCTTTGGAAAGGGTAGAGAAGAGATTTACTGGATGCTGCTTGCAGGAGAGGGTATGAGCAATGGGGACAGGTCGGTGAAACCTTGGTTGTTTTCTCTGGTGCATTTGAGGCTGAGGGAGACCTGACAGGAGTTTAGATAATCACAGGGGGATAAACAATCAGAAGTTTTCTCCCAGGATAAAAATGTCAAACACCTGAGTGTATGCATTTAAGGTGAGGGAGTGGGATAAGGTAAGGAGATGTGTTGGGCACTTTCTGTACAGAAAGAAAGATGTGTGCTTGAAATGGGCTGCCAGGAGTCATGGTGGATGCAGACACAAAGGTTGCATTTAAGAAGCTTTTCAATGGATGTCTGAATATACAGGGAATGGAATGATATGTTTCAAGTAAAAGCAGAAGAGATTTAGTTGAATGTGGCACCGTGTTTGCTGCAGACATTGTGGGCCAAAGGACATGTTACTGTTTAAATAAAAAATGTCGCTCGAGGAGGACACCCAGTCCTCAGCATCCAGATTGCCAAGCTTCATCACAATCTTGCATGTTACATGATAATCATCACTTCTTATAATTGTGTTTGGTAACCTTTGGTGTGGCATCTTACTGTGGGCCTTCTGAAAGTCCAAAATCATCTTCTCCATTAAGCCTCATAATCTCTGCCCATTGCCTCAAAAGAAACTCCAACAGATTTGTTAAACCCTTGAGGAAGGGCTCAGTCCCAAATGTCAGTAATATATCCTATGGACCTTGTGAGACCAGCTGAGCTCCTCCAGCATTTCTGTGTGTTTACTACAATCACAGCGTCTGCAGCCTCTATTGTGTTTCACTCTTGTTAAACCCCAAGTTCCTGCTTTCAGAATTCCATGCTCGTTCCTACAATTATTTCCTATTTGGCCTGTGCTCACTTCCTAGAATTTTCCTAGATTCATGCTTTTTCTCCACTGTTGATGTCAGGCTCGTTGCTTTATAGATCCCTGTATGGGATCACAAAGATGTTAGAGAAACTCAACGGATCCCACCTATCCATCTGACGTTTCAGACATGAGCCCTCTGTCCAGACCTGAAATGTTGGTCACTATTTACTGTCTGTCGATGCTACGTGTCCTGCTGAGTTTCTCCTGCACATTTATTGCATTGCATTCAACCCCAGAGCCTGCTGCAGACTTTCCTGTTTCACTATATTATTCCCTGTTCTTTCTTTTCTTTCTCTGGTTTCTGAAGCTGCAGGGTTACATTTGCTGTTATCCAATCTGGGAGCATTACCAAATCTAGAGAATTTCAAGATTCAGTTTATTGTCTTGTAAGAGAGACAGTGCAATATTACAAGGAATTTGTTGTCATCTGCCATAAGACGGACAGATTCGCCATTGGCAGAAACTGCCTGAAGCACCTCTTACAGTCAGAGAAAAAATAAGAAAGGAAAGTCCCCTCAGAGTCATTGAGTGTCCGTGGATTCACCCACAGCCTCTGTAGTCACACAGAGTCCAGTCCAAACCATGGGCAACCTGAGCTCCAGATCTGAACCTCTGACCCCGATCAGGAATCCTTCAGTGCCCTCTGCCCAGTCCGATACCTGGTACCCCTTCAGCCAGTCTCCAGCAGTCTGCAGCCTGGTGTGAATCCCTCACATGGTCACAACTGGTCTATCCAATATCTTAAAAGTCACTTCTTTCAAAACTTTGGAGTGTAAGTCATCATATCCAGAGGACTGATCAGCAGAAATCCACACGTAAATGCATTTAGAGGCAGATAAATCTGTCTGAGGTGGATTAATTATGGGGAGTTGCAAAGGACAAGAGGGAGCCTTTCCGTGGCTTTGCTGATCATATACCAAAATTCCTTGGATTCTGGGCAGGTCCTGGCAGACTGGAAGACAGCAAATGTCACGCCACTTTTTAAGAAGGGATGTAGGCAGAAGACTGGAAATTATCGGGCAATTAGCTTGACGTCTGTAATTGGAAAAATGCTTGAAGCCGTCATTAAAGATGAAATAGTGAAACTTTTGGAACGTAAGGGTTCAATCAGGCAGACGCAGCATGGTTTTAGAAAGGGAAGATCTTGTTTGACAAACTTGTTAGGATTCTTTGAGGATATAATGGGTGCGGTGGATAGAGGGGAACAGGTTGATGTTGTATATTTGGATTTCCAGAAAGCGCTTGATAAGGTGCCGCACAAGAGACTTCTCAGTAAGTTACAGGAAAGTGGAGTCCGGGGAAGTATATTGGCCTGGATTGAAAATTGGTTGTCTGACAGGAGGCAGAGAGTCGGGATAAATGGGAGTTTTTCAGGTTGGCAGAGAGTGGTAAGTGGGGTGCCGCAGGGGTCAGTGTTAGGCCCACAACTGTTCATCATTTACACTGATGACTTGGAGGAGGGGACAAAATGTGGTGTCGCCAAGTTTGCGGATGACACCAAATTGAGTGGAAGAGCAAATTGTAATGAGGATGTGGAGAGTCTGCAGAGGGATAGAGTTAAGCTGGATGAGTGGGCAAAGGCCTGGCAGATGGGGTACAATGTTAGTTAGTGTGAGGTTATCCACTTTGGCAAGAAAAATAAAAGAGCTGAATATTATTTAAAGGGTGAAAAACTACAGCATGCTGTTGTGCAGAGGGACTTGGGAGGGCTTGTGCATGAATCGCAAAAAGTTAGGTTGCAGGTGCAGCAGGCTATTAAGAAGGCAAATGGAATGTTGGCCTTCATCGCTAGAGGAATTGAATTCAGGAGTAGGGAGGTAATGTTGCAACTGTATAAGGTACTGGTGAGACCGCACCTGGAGTACTGTGTCCAGTTCTGGTCTCCATGTTTGAGGAAGGATATACTGGCTTTGGAGACGGTCCAGAGGAGGTTTACTAGGTTGATCCCTGGGATGAAGGGGTTGACTTATGATGAAAGATTAAATCGTCTAGAATTGTATTCGCTCGAGTTCAGAAGAATGAGAGGAGATCTTATAGAAACATATAGGATTATGAAGGGTATGGATAGGATAGATGTAGGAAGGTTTTTTGAGCTGGCCGGGGAAACTAAAACGAGAGGACACAGTCTCAAGATTCGGGGGAGTAGATTTAGGACAGAGATGAGGAAAAATAGTTTTTCCCAGAGAGTAGTGAATGTTTGGAATTCTCTAACCAGGGAAGTGGCTGAGGCTGCCTCATTAAACATATTTAAAATTCAGTTAGATAAATTTTTACATGATAGAGGAATTGGGGGATATGGGGAGAAGGCAGGTAGGTGGAGTTAGGTCATAAATGAGATCAGCCATGATCGTATTGAATGGCGGAGCAGGCTCGATGGGCCGAATGAGGTGATAGAGGAATCAGGGGATATGGGGAGAAGGCAGGTAGGTGGAGCTAGGTCATAAATGAGATCAGCCATGATCTTAAGGAATGGCGGAGCAGGCTCGATGGGCCGAATGAGGTGATAGAGGAATTAGGGGATATGGGGAGAAGGCAGGTTGGTGGAGTTAGGTCATAAATGAGATCAGCCATGATCGTATTGAATGGCGGAGCAGGCTTGATGGGCCGAATGAGGTGATAGAGGAATCAGGGGATATGGGGAGAAGGCAGGTAGGTGGAGTTAGGTCATAAATGAGATCAGCCATGATCGTATTGAATGGCGAAGCAGGCTCGATGGCCCGAATGAGGTGATAGAGGAATTAGGGGATATGGGGAGAAGGCAGGTAGATGGAGTTAGGTCATAAATGAGATCAGCCATGATCGTATTGAATGGCGGAGCAGCCTCGATGGCCCGAATGAGGTGATAGAGGAATTAGTGGATATGGGGAGAAGGCAGGTTGGTGGAGTTAGGTCATAAATGAGATCAGCCATGATCGTATTGAATGGTGGAGCAGGCTCGATGGGCCGAATGAGGTGATAGAGGAATTAGGGGATATGGGGAGAAGGCAGGTTGGTGGAGTTAGGTCATAAATGAGATCAGCCATGATCGTATTGAATGGCGGAGCAGCCTTGATGGGCCGAATGAGGTGATAGAGGAATTAGGGGATATGGGGAGAAGGCAGGTTGGTGGAGTTAGGACATAAATGATATCAGCCATGATCGTATTGAATGGCGGAGCAGCCTCGATGGGCCATTTTTGGCCTACTCATGTTCCTACTTCCTATGTTACCCTATGATAGTGACTCAAGGTAATTCCCACCTGGTTCCACTTTCCATCTGTCCTATATTTGCTCCCATTCTCTCAGAACCCCACCCCACACACTCTACTCTTCCCCTACTTATATCTTCACCATTTGTCCTTGTTCCTATTACCTCTTGGCCCTTCCACCCACCACTCCCTTTTATGCTTAATGTCTCCCCTTTCCATCCTAGTCTTGATAAAGTGTCCCAGCCCAAAACATGGACCGATGGTTTCTCTCCATCTCTTTGGACCTCTCCAGTTTATCATTGTTTGCTCGAGATTCCAGCATCAGCGGGTCTTGTGTTTCTTTAAGATATAATTCCTGTTGGAGATGTGGCGGTGAAATCATTAAAGCCAAAGTACTGCAGATGTTGAGATCAGCGTTGGAGTGTCCGTGGTACTTTGCCTTTGTTTTCCTGTTCTAGTCCTGTTCACAGATGGTGGTGAAATATGTGGTACCATTGTTCTTCTTGCACAGATGCTGCTTGGCCCACTGACTTCCTCCAGCAGATTGGTAGTTGTTCCAGACTCCAGCATCTACTGTCTCCTGTGTAACATGTGATCCCTTGCTTCTATACTTCAGTGAAGTAGGGATCCGTTCAAAGGAGCAGAAACAATGGAAGATATAAAATCACTTATGTTTACAGCTGGATTTCAAATTTGAAACTTTAGCGCAACGAGGCCATTGCTTTTTATTTTACTTTTATCCAGTGCTGTCTGTAAAGAGTTGGCACGTTCTCCCCGTGTCTACATGGTTTCCTTCAGTTTCCTCCCACCCTTCAAACCGTACAGGGGTTGTAGGTTAATGGGGTATTTGGGCAGCATGGTCTCGTGGATCGAAAGGGCCTGTTACCGTGCTGTAGGTCTAACCTTAAATTTAAAAAAAAATTAAAAATTGTTCTTTGAGATATCGATGCAAGGCCCTGGTGTTAATTTTACAGGAAGTTACAAAAATGAAGAAGAAAATAGCAGGTAAGATTGAAGTGCTGACGCACATCAAGGAAAAGCTGGAGTACATGGAGAGGGAGAACAAGGAGAAGAAAACTCAACTGCGGGAAGTTGAGGCCTTTGTGGCACAGGTAATGGAAGTAAAGTGTGGCTGCTGAGCAAGTGGGAACTGCAGATGGGAGATGAAAGAAATGCAAGGAGGGACCATCTTCTGTAGCGTGTTCAGGGTCTGGGGTGGATTGTAGGCACTGGGAGAACTCGGGACAGAATGCATGGAAGGGGATTGGAGAGCAACTAGTAACACAGAGACCAGGTACTCAGAGAGGGTTTTTGGCAGAATAGAGGAATAAACATGCAACAACCTGTGTTGTGAGTTGATTCTGTTTCCAGCTTTACTGTTTCCCTATTAAATTATAGTGACAGACCTGTCCCCACCAGTACTGTACCCTGAGTTCCACAGTGGTAGATGACCCCTCCAGTACTGTACCCTGAGTTCCTCAGTAGTAGATGTCCCCTCCGGTACTGTACCCTGTGTTCCACAGTGGTAGATGTCCCCTCCAGTACTGTACCCTGAGTTCCAAATGGTAGATGTCCCCTCCAGTACTGTACCCTGAGTTCCACAGTGGTAGATGTCTCCTCCAGTACTATACCCTGAGTTCCACAGTGGTAGATGTCTCCTCCAGTACTGTACCCTGTGTTCCACAGTGGTAGATGTCTCCTCCAGTACTGTACCCTGTATTCCACAGTGGTAGATGTCCCCTCCAGTACTGTACCCTGTGTTCCACAGTGGTAGATGTCCCCTCCAGTACTGTACCCTGAGTTCCAAATGGTAGATGTCCCCTCCAGTACTGTACCCTGAGTTCCACAGTGGTAGATGTCTCCTCCAGTACTATACCCTGAGTTCCACAGTGGTAGATGTCTCCTCCAGTACTGTACCCTGTGTTCCACAGTGGTAGATGACCCCACCAGTACTGTATCCTGAGTTCCACAGTAGTAGATGTCTCCTCCAGTACTGTACCCTATAGACGTGTCCACCAGTGCTGTACCCTGTGTTCCACAGTAGTAGATGTGCCCACCAGAATTGTCCCCCTGTGTTCAATGGTGGTGACATGTCCACCAGTACTGTACCCCTGTGTTATACAATGAGTGATCTAATCCCCCTGTGCACCATAGTACAGTGAAACACAAAAGTGTGCAGATGCTGTGATTCTAGTTAAATAATGGAGGAACTCAGCCAGTTTTGCAGCGTCCATAGGAGGTAAATATATATTTCCGATGTTTCGGGCCTGTGCCCTTTCTCAAGATGAGCTTCTATGGACACTGCGAGATCCCCCAATACCCTAGTGTCCACCAGTACCAAACCTCAGTGTATGGAGATACAGATCTGTGCTCAGCAGTATTATATCCAATGATAAACATTAACTCTTGTCGCTATTACAGTACACCATTGCATTACAGTAACAGTACTGCCCATCAGTACTGTACTGTTGTGTCTGGGGCTGGATATGGTGGATATGGACCTGAATTTGGTTTTAGACCTAACAGCATCCATGTATCTCATTCCAATATCCCTGGTCCTGACATCTGGAGGGCTCTGGGAAGCTGGCAAGAATATATGGAGTTAGGAAAGAAATTAAAAAGCAAGACCTCAAGGGTGGTAATCTTGGGATTGCTGCCTGTGCCACATGCTAGATAGGGTAGGAGTAGGAAAATGAAGTGGATGAATGTGTGGTTAAAGAGTTGGGGTAGGGGTTCACATTTGTGGATCATTGGGATCTCTTCTGGGGAAGGTCTGACCTGTACAAAAGGGACAGGTTTCCTCGATCTGTTGGGGAGCGTTTAAACTAATTTGGCAGGGGGTTGGGAATCAAAATGTGAGTGAGGAGATTAGGATAGAAGAACATCTATCCCCAACACTTTTATCCAGTGCTGTCTGTAAAGAGTTGGCACGTTCTCCCCGTGTCTACATGGTTTCCTTCAGTTTCCTCCCACCCTTCAAACCGTACAGGGGTTGTAGGTTAATGGGGTATTTGGGCAGCATGGTCTCGTGGATCGAAAGGGCCTGTTACCGTGCTGTAGGTCTAACCTTAAATTAAAAAAAAATTAAAAAGGGAGAGGAACCAGAATATTAAAGTTAATGAAGGTGGGGGGGGGGGGGGGGAAAGGTGATGGTAAAAGTAGTAATCAAAGAAGTGAATGTGGGGGGCATTCTCTCAAGTCTATATATTTCATTACAAGGAGCATGGTAATAAAGGGGGATGAGCTTATTTTCATGGAAGGATGTAACAGATAAATGGAGCATGGATAGATACATGGAAATATGATATTGTAGCCATCAGTGAAATTTAGTTATAGCAGGGACATGATTGGCAGCTAAATGTTCCAGGATTCTGTTGTTTCAAGTGTGATAGAACACGCAGGATAAAAGGTGGAGGAGCCACATTGCTTGTTAGAGAAATCATAACAGCAGTCCTATGTCAGGATAGATTGGACGACTCATCCAGTGAGATGATTTGAGTGGAAGGAAGGAATGGGAAGGCATGAAAACATTAATGGGAGTGTATTATAGACCCCTAATGGGCTGAGGGAATTAGAAGAGCAAATTTGTAAGGAGGTAGCATATATGTAGTAAACATAAGGCGGTGATGTTAGGAGATTTTAACTTTCCACACGTTGACTAGGACGCCCATCCTGTAAAAGGGCTGGATGGGTTGGGGTTTGTCAAATGTATTCAGGAAAGTTTTGTAAATCAATACATAGAAGAACCGACTAGAGAGGGGGCAATATTGGATCTCCTATTAGGGAACGAGATAGGTCAGGTGATAGAGGTTTGTGTTGGGGAATGTTTTGGATGTAGTGATCATAATACTATTAGTTTTGGGTTAATAATGGATAAAGATAGGGCTGGGCCTTAGGTTGAGATTCTTGATTGGAATAAGGCAAATTTCGAAGAGATGCAAAAGGATTTAGAGGGTGTGGATTGGGATAATTTATTTTCATGGAAAGATGTAACAGATAAATGGAGGATATTCAAAGAAGAAATTTTGAGAGTACAGGGTCGGTGTGTCCCTGTGAGGATTAAAGGAAAGGTGAGAAAATATAGGGAGCCTTGGTTTTCAAGGGATATTGGGAATTTGATTCAGAGGAAGAGGGATGTGTACAACAGGTATAGACATCAGGGAATAGATGAGGTGCCTGAGAAATGTAAAGTTTGCAAAAAAAAAAGAAAAATTAGAACGGCTAAAAGGAGATATGAGGCTGCTTTGGCAGGCAAGGTAAAAATAAATTCAAAGCGTTTCTACAGGTACATTGAAAGTAAAAGAGGGATAAAATGGGGCCCCTTGAGGATCAGAGGGGTCGGCTCTGGGAGGAGTCAGAAGAGATGGGGGAAATTTTTTTAAAAATTTCAGTATTCACTAAGGAAAGGAATATTGAGCCAGGTGAATTGGGGAAATCTGGTATTGAGGTCGTGGATAATACACAGATTAATGAGGAGGTAGAACTGGCTATTTTAAAGAGAATCAAGGTGGATAAATCTCCAGGTCCTGACAAGATATTCCCTCAGACCCTGAGAGTGTTTAGGGTAGAAATAGTAGGGACTCTGACAGAAATATTTTAAATGTCACTGGCCATGGAGGATGGCTCATGTTGGTCTGCTGTTTAACAAAGACTCCAAAAGTAAACCTAGTAAGTATAGGCCTGTGAATCTGACATTGGTGGTGGGTAAGTTAATGGAGAATGTTTTTTGAGGTGTTCACAGACAAATGAACAGAACCAGGCCACGAGGCCCATCGAATCTGCTCCATAAATCTACACTAAGCTACTCTTTATATACAATTATTTGGAAAGACAGGGATTGATTAGGAGTAGTCAACACGGTTTGTACATGGTAGTTTGTTTTTTGAGGTTACTAAGAAAGTTGATGAGGAGAAGGCTGTGGATGTTATCTATATGGATTTTAGTAAGATTTTTGACAAGGATCCACATGAGGTTAGTTAGGAAGGTTCAAGCCTTGTGTATTAATGTTGAAGTAATGAAATGGATTCAACAATGGTTGGATGGTAGATGCCAGAGAAGTGGGGGGAAATTGTCTGTCATATTGCAGGCATGTGACTCGTGGAGTGCCTCAGGGATCGGTGCTGAGTTCTTTGTTGTTTGTCATATATATTAATGATCTAGATGATAGGGTGGTAAATTGAATTAGTAAGTATGCAGATGATACTAAGATTGGTGGTGTTGTGGACAGTGAGGAAGGTTTTCAAAGTTTGCAGTGGGATATAGAACAGTTAGAAGAGTGGGCTGAAAGATGGCAGATGAAGTTTAATACTGATAAATGTGAGGTGCTATATTTGGTAGGACTAATCAGCAAGGGTCATACACGTTAATGGTAGACAATTGGGGAGTGTTGTAGAACAAAGGGATTTAGGAATTGTGGTACATAATTCCCAGGAAGTGGAGCCACATGTAGGTAGCATTTGGTGAAGAAAGCATTTGATGTGTTGGCCTTCATAAATCAGAGTATTGAATACAGGAGTTGGGATGTCATGTTGAAGTTGTGTAAGCCATTGGTGAGGCTACATTTGGAATATTGTCTCATTTTGGTCGCTGAATCTAAACAAAATAGAGAGAGTACGGAGAAGTTTGACAAGAACGTTGCCTGGATTTCAGGGTGAGAATTAAAAGGAAAGGTTAAATAGGCGAGGACTTTATTCCCTGAAGTGTAGAAGATTGAGGGGTGATTTGACAGAGGTATTTAAAATTGTGAGGGGGACAGATAGAGTCAATGTGGACTGGCTGTTTCCATTGAGAGTGGGGGAGATTCAAACAAGAGGACATGGATTGAGATTGAAGGGGGAAAAGTTTAGGGGAAACATGAGGTGGATTGTGGAATGAGCTTTCAGCTGAAGTGGTAGATGCGGGTTTGATTTTAATATTTAAGGAAAAGTTGGATAGTTATATGGACACGGAAGGTGTGGAGGGTTATGGGCCGGGTGCGGGTCAATGTGACTAGGTGGGAGAAGGTGTTCAGCGTGGACTAGAAGGGGCGAACTGGCCTGTTTCTGTGTTGTAATTGTTATATGGTTATACGATTTGTGGGAAAGGTGGGGGTCCAAGAGATTGGGCAGCAAGCTGGGGTTAAATAGGAAAATCTGCTGATTACACAAAACTGCTAGAGAAACTATAGGATGTAACATGGGGATCACAGCTGTGGCAGTGAGAGAGCATGACATCTGGACAGAAATGGACCATATGGATCAGGATGCTCATTGGATCCTTGAAATCGGACAGGTGCAGACAGACTATTTGGGGGTGAAGCTGTTCCTGTTGTGAGAGAGAAATTGTTTCCATTGGCAGAAAGGTCAATGACATGATTGGCAAAAGAACCAAATGCGGCATTACTTCTGCATGAGTGATTAAATTGTGTAGAGCACGGCTGGGGCCAGGTAATGGAGGCAGATTCAGGTGCGATATTTGAAAGAGCTGGTTAAATCCTTGAAAGGGGAAAGGGTGCATGGTTGGGTCGAGAGGTTAGAATGGGGGGGTGGTGGATGTTCAGCCAGCCAGTTTGTTTGTGCTTTGAGCTGGTGCGATCTCTGTAGAGGGTGAATATCAGCCCACCATCCTGGGGGGCGGGGGGGGGGGGGTTTAATATGGGAACCTAGTCTGCACTTGGTGTTGTTGCAGAAGAGGAAGGTGTTGACCAAGATGAAGCAAGCACGGGACAAAGTCCGTTCAGCCAACCTCAAGCTGAAGCAGGAGTGCGGCCTGCTGTGCAACAAGCTGCTGCTTCGTGACCTTGAGGACCATGTAGACACCAATGAGAGACTACAGCACCAGCTGGAGCAGCTGAAGAGGCGCCATGCCAATTTAACTCTTGATGCCTATGGAATCAAGAAGAAAATAGAATGGGTGAAGACAGGACAGTTACAGACTCAATGAGAGTTCCCTTCGGGGACGGTGAGGGAAGCATTTCCACTTTACTCTGTTACCATAAATGTAAAATCAAATGCAATCTGCTTTTATTCTTCATTCTTCGTTGTGCGGAAACTGGAAAAGGGGGTAGTTCTCCAGGTATTGCAGCCATGAAGTGAGTTTAACTGTCCCAGATCCACCATGACTTGGATAGGTCACCAAGTTTCACCTAAAGTACAGTGTGATTCTCATTAACATCAAAGGCAACAAAAAGAATTGAAACCATTTTTATTTTCATTATCTTAATGCACCCTCTAATTTAACACCTCTATTGCAGCTAAGTTAATTTAATTAATTTGGAAGAGAAATAGAAATCATTCCCCGATTACTCCGGGAGAGAATGGATCAGAAAATGATGGGTGCAAAGTTCTGTACTTGTAAGTACAACTTTCCTCAAACACAGCAAAAGCAACGGAATCAATGAAAATATGCAGTCGTGGTCTGAAAACTGACGGCTATGTTAATGTTTAGGCTCCGTGGGTAAATAGTAATGGTGAAGTGCAACACACAGTGAACTCTGCACCATCCGTCCCACTAGAATTAATGTTGCAGCAGAAACACTGGGCACTCCTGAGTGTTTGGTTTGTATTTCCCAGCTGCAGTCAGACGATACCATATTGAGCCAGTTCGTGAAGCTCCAAGTGACTGAATGCCTCCCAGGGACAAATCACTGTAATATCTGAAAACAAAATGAGAATGAGACGTATGTTAATCAAGATTTCTTTCATGGAACAAAATCATAGAATTGTTATGGCAGAGAGTGAGACTGTTAATGGCTGGCTCCTGATAGGTTCTCTTAGGGATTTTCTTTTCCTATGTAGCCCAGCAAATCAAATTCCATCAATTGACTTGTTTTCTATTACACTGGACAACAAAGATTTTGCTTCCTGAACACTTTTGGGTCTACTTTATGGATTTTTCATTGCTGATCACAAAAATCACATTAAAATTTTCCTATCACAAACTGTTTTTTAGATATAACCTTGTTTTTGTGATTTCCTATCATATCTTAAATGTACCAGTATATTGCCCACAAAGCAAACTGTTTTGATCAGTCCAATTCATTTTCTGCATTTGCACTTGGACTTCCTCCCTGCTGATCTTGGTGCAGTCAGTGATGAATATGGTAAAAAGTTTCACCAGGACATTATGACCATGGAAAAGTGGTATCAGGGCAACTGGAATCCATCAATGCTGGCCGACTTTTGTTGGACACTGACATGAGAGGCATCAGATGCTGAGTACAAACAAAAAGCAGTGGCAAAAAATTTTTAGTTCAGTCGAACAAATGCAATGTGTTAGCATCATTATGCGATTAAACATGCTAAGTTCAATAAAAGTTAATTTAATGTTTCTCCAACTTCCTACATGATACAGCAAATCTGAAATTATCATTGCGTTCAGCTTGAAGTTGTGTATCATAATCCCCAATTAGATTTCAGGAAGCAAACCTTATAGAAAAAAATGTTTTGTCCATGCAGGCAACGTTTCTACATTCTAACAGTTCTCTGCAACAAGAGGGTTTTTTGAATCTTTTGTCCCTCACAACAAATCTATGTCCCATGATCACTGAACCATCCACCAAAAGGAACAATCTGTCTCTGTCCAAAGCCACCATGATCCTGTGAAACTCCATTAAATGTTCCCTCAACTTTCTTTGCTCCAAGGAAAACAACTTCAGCGTCTCCCACTTAACCTTACAGTTGAAATCCCTTGTACCTGGAACCATTCTAATATTCTAATAAATATTTATTCTATTCTCTGTGACATTCTTCTACATGTAATACTCCAATTGTGGCCTATCCAATGTTATATAAAGATTCAGCTTCTCTGCAAGTGCAATATTCTATACATATTCTATTGCATCATGCATCAAAGGTTTTTGAAAATGATCCATCCAGGTGCTCTGCTCCTGCACACACTTTAGAACCATGATGTACAATATTGTCTTTTTTCAGCCTTGCTTCCAAAATGCATCTGCATCCATTGTAGTTTCTTTGCTGTGTTTTGCATCAGTCTTCACTGAGGAAGACATTGGCAATATACCTGATAGAGGTCTCAAAGTACAGTTAGGATTACAAGAGAGAAAGTGGTTGGTAAACTAAATAGACTAAAGATAGATAATTCTCCCGGATTGGATGAGCTGTATCCATGGGTTCTGAAGAAAGTGGCTTTGGAGATTGTGGAGGCATTGGAATTGATATTCCAGAAATCAATAGACTCTGGCATGGTTCCGGAGGATTGGAAGGTCTCAAATGTAGTTCCACTGTTTAAGAAAGAAGAGAGGCAGAAAAAAGGAAATTACAGGCCTATTAGTCTGATGTCAATGGTTGGGAAGTTATTGGAGTCTCTCCTCATGGACAAGGTTATGAAATACCTGGAGATGTGTGGCATGATAGGTCCACACTGGCATGGGCATGAAGGGAAGATCCTGCCTGACCAACCTATTGGAATTTTTTTGAGGTAACCTCAAGTAGGATGGACAAGGGTGTGGATGTTGTGTATCTGGATTTTTGATAAGGTGCCATGTAAGAGGCTGCTTTATGAGATGAGAGCCCATGGAATTACAGGAAAGATATTAGACTGGATGGAGCATTGCCTGATAGGCAGGAGGCAAAGGGTGGGAATAAAGGGATCACGTTCTGGTTTGTTGCCAATTCTAGTGATGTCCGCAGGGGTCGGTGTTGGGGCTGCTTCTTTTTACAATATATATTGATGATTTAGATTATGGATTAAATGATTTTGTGACAAAGTTTGCAGATCACACCAAGATAAATGGTGGAGAAGGGAGTGTTGAAGAAACTGAAAGGTTGCAGAGAGACTTTGACAGATTAGGAGAAGGGGCAAAGAAATGGCTGATGAGATACAATGTGGAGAAATGTACATTTGTACATTTTGGAAGAGGAAATAAATAGGCAGATTATTATTTGGATGGGGAGAAAATTCAAAATTCGGAAGTACAAGGGGGGATCCTCGTGCAAGATAACCCAAAGGTTAACCTCCAGGTTGGATCGGCAGTAAAGAAAGTGAATGCTCTGTTGACATTCATTTCAAGGAGAATAGTGTATAAGAGTAGAGAGGTGTTGATGAGGCTCCATGGGGCATAGGTGAGACCTCATTTGGAGAACTGTAGAGTTTTGGGCCTTTAGAAGGGATGTAATAATGTTGGAGAGAGTACAGAGAGGATTTACCAGGATGATTCCTGGAATGCAGGGGTTAACATATGAGGAACGTTTATCGGTTCTTGGACTCTATTCATTGGAGTATAGAAGGATGAGAGGAGATCTCATAGAAACATTTTGAATGGTGAAAGGTTTGGACAGAGTAGATGTGAATAAGATGTTTCCCTTGATGGGTGAATCCTGGACAAGAGGGCATGTCTTAAAATGAGAAAGTACCCATTTAAAGCAGAGATGAGGAGAAATTTCTTTAGCCAGAAGGCTGTGGATTTTTGGGAATTTAAGGGGAGATTGTTAGGTATCTAATTAATTAGACTATCAAAGGATATGGGGAAAAGGCTGGGACTTGGAGCTGATGTGAGAATGATTTAGCTCATGTTGGAGTGGTGGAGCAGAATTGATGGGCTGAATGGCCTACCTCTGTTCCTTTATCTTGTGTTTTTCTAAAGCACTGACTCTGACTAGTGCCTTGTTGAAGGAGCAGTAGTTTGTTTGCTCAAGAGAGCCTCATTCACCTATACAAAATGGTGTGATAGGTACGTGTGTGTAAACTCCAATGGTTGTAAGTGAGTGAGCAGGAAGGATTTGTGCACTTACCTGTGCCGAGTCCCTCCATTCCAGGAATGTCATCACCAAAGCTGCAGAGGAACAAGAATACCTCAGTAAACCAGCACATAAAAAAGGATAGGTGAGATACAAACCAGAGGACATGGGTTATGGGTGAAAGGAGAAAGGTTTAGGTGAATCAATTCAATCCAATAGTTTATAAAGGCCAACACAGCATATGACTTCTTATCATTCTCAACCTGTGTGCAGCTTTAAGTGTCCTATGAACACGGACCCCAAGATCTCTCAGTTCATCCACACTGCTCAGAGTCCTTCAATTAACACTGCCTTCAAATTAGACCTACTGAAATGAACCACCTCACACATTTCTGGGATAAACTCCATCTGTCACTTCTCAGCCCAGCTCCGCATCCTATCAATGTCCCTCTGTAACCTCCAGCAACCCTCCAAACTATCCACAACACCACCCACTTTCATGTCATCCACAAACTTACTAACCCACCTTCCACTTCCTCCTCCAGGTTATTTATACAAATCACAATGAAGAGGGGTCCCAGAACAGTTCCCTGTGGACCACCACTGGTCGCCAACCTCCATGCAGAATACAAGCCATCTACAACTTCCCTTTGCCTTCTCTGGGCAAGCCGATTCTGTACCCACAAAACAAGCCTCCTCAGATTCCATACCTCCTTACTTTCTGAATGAGCCTTGCAGAGGAACCTTATCAAGTGCCTCACTGAAATCCTTATACACCACATCCACTGCTCTAGCTTCATCAATGTGCACCCTCAAAGAATTCAATCCAGCTTGTGAGACACAACCTTTCCCTGACGAAGAGTTGTGGACTAACCCTAACCAGATTATGCCTCTCTAAATCCTTGTAAATCCCATCTCTCAGTTTCTTCTCCAACATCTTGCCTTCTACCATTGAAATAAGACTCCTGGTCTATAATTTCCTGTTATCTCTACTCTCTTTCTTGAACAGGCAATAGCTTTGCAACCCTCCAATCCTCTGGAACCTCTCCTGTCCCCATTGAGGGTGCAAAGATCATAGCCAGTGACTCAGCAATCTCTCCCCCACCCCCACTCCCCCACCACTGGCCCACAGTAGTCATGATAAAGCACTTGGAAATATATAATTGTCCACTATAGTAAAACACGAAAGTGCAGACACTGTGGTTGAGGTAAGTTTACAATAACGGAGAAACTCAAGAGGTCAGTGAACTTAATAGAGCAAAGATAAAGGGAGATTGCCAGCATTTCAGGCATGAGCCCTTGATCAAGGTATGAATGCTGGGCACCTGCATATATTTTGCTCGTACCTTGACGAAGGGCTCAAGCCCGAAATGTTGGTGATGTCCCTTTATCTTTGCTCTATAAAGTTTACTGTTTGACCTGCTGAGTTTCTCCAGCATCGTGTTTTCATATTATTGTCCACTGCAGTCTGAATGGCCCAACACTAACTTGAAGGTAAATGAACAGACGATGGCCTTTACAAGATCAGGCGCAGGTACATTGAAAGCATAATCTTTTAAATAGCAGAATTCTTTGCTAGTTTATTGGTGAAAGGATTGGAATAGACCATTGTCCTCATTGCAAAGATGATTTAATGCATAATCTAAGCTAAGCAAGCAGATAACTGTTGGCCAATATCATTTGAAGCCTCAGAAGTTTATGTGGTTTGATGAGATCATCTTACTTACCTTTTGCAGGCAATCAAGTTCATGGCAGCTCAAAGCAAACCCATCAATTCATTGGAAGAAAGGTGATGATCAAATCCTGCACAATGGCTATCCAGTCATAACATTCACCAGACATTCAACTGCATATATTTACTGTGGGTACAATTGTGGATCAGGGACTCAGCCTTCTGTGGCAAGTAAAACCCTAGATCTGTTATCCCCTGCACCAAGGATAGAGAAAGGAATATCACCTGGTCAGGGTTACTCTCAATTGCACAAAATCTTCATCAACTGTTTCTAAATCCTGGATCTCTCTACCTTTATGGTATGGTTGCTGCAGAGAAATGAATCAGAGGTCAATCCACAGGACCAAAAGTGTGGCATATATACTGTTTGTCTGTATGTGTGCTATGTCTGGTTGTGTGCCTTCATGTTTTGCACCGAGGACCAGAGAACGGTGTTTCATCAGGTTGTACTTGTACAATCAAATGACAATAAAAGATGACTTAGAAAAATAGAGGGATCCCTTCACTGCATTAACTATGATAAAATACCTTCTTTTTTTTTTAAATTTTTTATTTTTCACACCATAAATCACATTAGCCATGTTGTACACTATTTCTTTTTCACACATATACAGTGACTTTTTCTCCCCCCCCCCCCCCTTTCCTCCCAAACCACCCCCCACCCCCCCTCTCATCCATTTTAGGTATACAATCTAGGTTGCATTAAGCCAGTCAGACAATGTTGTCATTCAACAAAATTACACCAGAAATTCTACTGAGTCCATTCTTTTCTTTCCTTCTCCTTCCATCAACTTAGGTAATGTTTGTCCCCGGTAGGTTTTCGCTATTGTATTTAATGTAAGGCTCCTATACTTGTTCGAATATTTCAATATTATTTCTTAACCTATATGTTATTTTTTCTAATGGAATACATTTATTCATTTAAATTTAGTAGTTTCTTCCTTTTAATTTGGTTATGTATTCCATTAATATTTAAAGACATATAGTTCAGCGTAGCCCTTTTATATTTTGTTTATCTTCTCTTTCCGTTTTTCCATCATTGCCTTTCCTCCTTTTCCATTTCTGTTTTCTTATTTTCAACTCTTTATAAGACAACATTCCTACAACATCCAACATTTTCCTTATTCTCCTATTTCTATCTTATTTATCCCCAATCTCCCCTTCACCTCCTGAGTTGTCCTTTATCCCTTGTCGGACAACCACATCTCCCCTCTCCATTTGGATTTGCGAATCCACTCGCAAGCGTCAACTGATTTTGCAGTGACCGCTATTTCCCCCCACCCCGCCTCCCCCAGAAAAGATTTCACTTTTCATATGTCACAAAGGTCACTCTTTTAATTCCCTCCTTATTCTCTCTATTCCATTACCTTCCCTTATTAATTCTTGTCTATACTATCTATATTTTCCTCTAAGTACAGATACATTCATGTATGCTCATTGTCTCTATTCACTCTTATACCTCTTTACCCGCATACATATCAATCGTGATCATTTTTACTCTCATTACCCGTCTTCATCCCTCAGTCTATTTTTGTCTTTACCCCCATACATATCAATCATGATCATTTTAACTCTCATTACCCGTCTTCCTCCCTCAGTCTATTTTTGTAATTGTTCTGCAAATTTTCGAGCTTCTTCTGGATCCGAGAATAGTCTGTTTTGTTGTCCTGGAATAAATATTTTCAATACCGCTGGATGCTTTAGTATAAATTTATACCCTTTCTTCCATAAAATCGCCTTTGCTGTATTGAACTCTTTTCTCTTCTTTAGGAGTTCAAAACTTATATCTGGATAAATGAAGATTTTTTGCCCTTTATACTCCAGTGGTTTGTTTCCCTCTCTTACTTTTTCCATTGTCTTCTCCAGTACCTTTTCTCTTGTAGTATATCTTAGGAATTTTACTACAATAGATCTTGGTTTTTGTTGTGGTTGTGGTTTAGAGGCCAATACTCTATGTGCCCTTTCTATTTCCATTTCTTGCTGTAGTTCTGGACATCCTAGGGTCTTAGGGATCCACTCTTTTATAAACTCCCTCATATTCTTGCCTTCTTCATCTTCCTTAAGGCCCACTATCTTTATGTTATTTCTTCTGTTATGGTTTTCCATTGTATCTATTTTTTGAGCTAGTAGTTCTTGTGTCTCTTTAGTTTTTTTATTAGATTCCTCCAATTTCTTTTTTAAGTCTTCTACCTCCATTTCTGCTGCTACTGCCCGCTCTTCCATCTTGTCCATTTTCTTTCCCATTTCTGTTAAGGTCATCTCCATTTTATTTATTTTCTCTTCTGTGTTGTTTATTCTTTTTCTTAAATCCTTAAATTCCTGTGTTTGCCATTCTTTAAATGACTCCATGTATCCTTTAATAAGAGCAAGTATATCCTTTACCTTGCCTTTCTTTTCTTCTTCTATTTCACTGTACTCTTCCTCTTCCTCTTCTTCTTCCTCTGGGTTGGCCATCTGTTGTTTCTTTGGTGCCCTTTCCTCCTCCTCTTTCTTGTTTCTATTGTCTTCTGTGGTCTCTTCTTGCTGCAGGTGTTCTGCAGCTGTCGTTGCCGGCTGTGGAGATCGACTCCCCAGCTGGTCCCCCCTCCCGTCGGTGTGTTTTTTTTCATTCGCATCGCGCATGCGCGAAGTATCGCGCATGCGCGGTTGCGCACTTTTACTCGGCTCAGCGAGCCATTTTTGTAGTCCATTATTTACCGACCTGAGGGAGCGGGTTTCTCTCTCCGCAGCGGGCCTCTTCGGACAGGTAAGGCCTTCACCTTTTTCCTCCTTTGTCTTCTCTTCCTCTCTTCTTACCGTTGCTTTCGATTTTTCTTTTTTTGTCGCCATCTTCTTTCCACCTTTATACTCACTTTTCTGTAACTTTTATTTCTGTGCCTTTGTGTTTTCCTTTGTTTTTCCCGACTTTTCTGGAGAGGGCTGGAGTTCACCGTCCGGCCACTACTCCATCACGTGACTCCTGATAAAATACCTTCTTGAGGGCAATAAGGAATGAGCAATAGATGCAGGGCTCGTCAATGATATTCACATCCTGCAAAATGAATTTTTTTAAAATCTGGACAGGAAGGATTCAATCAAATTGAATCCTCTGTGTGGATGGATCGTTAGAAACTTTGCTGCCTCCAACTCAGACCTAATGCAATGGAAGGACTTCTGCAGATAATGGAACCACCAATATGTCCGTTTGTTTGGGGAAGGTATGACAACAGAGAGACCATTGGCACATTGAATACCCAAAGGACATTATTGGCCTGGGGAGTTCAGGAAGGAAAGCCTGAAGCTGACTATCGTCATGTTACACCTGTAGCTACTGGGAGGCTTCATGACAGGATGTGAAGGGTGTGTTTCAGTGTCACTAAATACTGAAAGCTTCGCAAAGAAAATGAGTACACTTTTCCCCAAACCCAATCTAGAAATAAGCTTTTGGTTCATACCCTTTAACGCCTGCCTTTGGGGGTTTGCTCTTAAACTGCCGAGTTGCTCTTTGTTTGAATTTTGGTGGGCCTTTCCTTGGGGATGTGGGACCAGTGGTTGCATTGGTTGGAGCACTGATGGAGTTCATTTTCGCACAACGACACTAGCCAGGCAGTAAAATCTTCTCACAGATCTCACTGAAAGGGAAAGAAAAAAATTATTGTCAGAGCAGAATGTCCTCAGAGAAAGGATTTCCATCCCTTTGTTCAAGGGGAACTGAGGTGCTCCCAATACAAACATGACTACAGCTGCAAAAACCAACACTTAATCATTTTGCAAAGTGTAAAAACTCCTTGCAGCAGGAGGCACAGCCACGAGCTGCTAGTTTACCTTATGGCTTACAAACCACTTAATTTATTGCTTCTAATCTCTAGTTTTTGGAACATTTAAGTAGACCACTTCAGATCAGTACATATTCCTTAAAATTCTCTCGTCAGTCTCACATTAACCAACAAGCTGCTAACAGAAAGAAATGCACCCTTTTTTCTTCCAGTCACCATTTTTATTCTAAAATCTACTTTCTCACCTTTACTTCTTCAGTCCGTCCCTGTCCCCCTGTAGAAGCCCATCGCTCGAAATCCCCTTTGCACTCATGCCCAAACATCTCCTCCCTTAAGTATTTCAATATCATTCGTGTCCAAAGTTACATCAGCTGGAATTCCTGAGACTGCTCAAGTGGAAAATCAGGACAACTCCTGGATAAACAAATTAAAAGAGCCTTGGCTCTTTGTTAATTCTGCTTAAGTTACCATAAAGGGGTTAGTGGATGAGATCCTGCAAAATCCCAATTCCCAGGCGGGTTATTCCCACTGTTAAAGTTTTTGTGCCAAGGTTCTCATTTACTAGATGTGCTCTGTCTGGATAAGTGTTGGAAGCCCCCCCCCCCCCATTTTTCTAAAGGAGACCCTTCAGATGGAGGATGACATGGTCACTCCAGTTCTCTGGGTTCTGGGGTGGATGATGAGGCCCAATGTGGCAACTGCAGACTCTCCCACAGAGGGGGCAGATGGGTTATTGGGTGAGTGCACCTTCTGCTACGTGGACAGCACTTTTGAGTTCTCCCAATGCATGTTTTCCCAGGAGTCATGGTTGGGGGGAGGGGGTGGGGGTGGTGGTGTGGGGAATGCAGCACCACTTCAAGGGGCTTTGAGCCCGTCCTTGAATCTATTTTTCCAAGTAACACCTTTTGTTGGTCTGGACTCCTCCCGGCCAGTCATCAGTCTTTAATCTGACACTTTCTTGTTCTTTGCTTATACCTTGAAGAAGGGGCTCGGGATTGAAATGTTGGTAAAAAATATCTTTACCTCCCTTGGATGCTGTGAATCTAGCCAAGTTCCTCAGCATTTACTATGTGATTTTACTACAATCATAGCATCTGCAGACTTTTGTATTTCACTCTCTCAGTCTGTCAAGCAATTTCTTTCCAAGACACAACGTGGAACAGGGCGTGTGCTTTGGAAGTTTGGTGTCCAGGGTGTGGACCATCCAACATAGCCCGTGGAGTTGAATTGGGATCGTAGTTGTTTCACAGCAGAAATTCCTCTTTAGTCTGTGAGATGGATTGGTCTGCCTATGTTCTAATATTTACCCTCACTAATGCTAAGGTGGATCGTGCATTTGGTTATCTAATCTGACAAAGGCCAACAAACCAATGGACCACAAGGTGCAGGTGGATAATTGGTTGCTCGGAGAAGTTGGGCTTTGTAAAGAAGTAGAGAGCAAGAGGGGTTCAGGGAGATAAGTTTTGAAATCATACTGTTCCATTAACGAAAGGTCTGCCAGTGTGACTAAGAAGAAAATTTAAGAATGTGTTAGAGTCTAGTAAGGTTAGTGATTATACAGAGGGAAGCCCCTCTGTATTTGTGATTGAATGTTGACAGCATGTTGAAGGGAAGTGAAGTATCACTGCTGAGCTTTCCCAGTACTGGGTTGCCTACTCCCCTCCTGGGAGGGGATTAGAAGGATAATTTCAGGCAATGAAATTACACGAGTCTTCCAAGAGACACAAGGAGAATCTGAGCTAGAGCACTAAGAGTGCAGGCAGTTTCACAGATTAAAACATGAGGCATCTGATTATGTGAAATTAGCATTAATCACGGCTACAAGTTTAGTGCTTGACCTCATCTCAACCTCCTTGGTTTTGTGGCATTTAATTGTTTGAGACTTTACGCAGTGCTGGATTAACCTAATGCGAGTAAATTGGACTTTACAGATTAACGCATCACAACTCTCTCATTCGTGTTCTCTCTCTTGCTCTCTCTTCCCAGTAAGTACCTTAAGATAAGATCTGTCTAAGGCCCAAATTATAAGCAGATTTTCTCAGGTAAAACAAAATCTATGAAGAGGTGATTAAAACTGGAACACACTGGAAAATTGTCCTTCACTACAGGTTTGCCTGATACAGACAAAGTAGGCCACATTTGCCCAGAAAGATCCAGGCAGTAAAATGTTACTCTCTACATCGGCTATATGTTTAATCCCATTGTCACATCCCTTCTTCTTTAAGATTCCCACCATCCAATCCCATTCTATCACTCCACAAACTCCCTTCCAATCTAATCTGGGTCTTCCCTTATTTCTCATGCCCTTCATTTCCACTCCCAGTGTCTTCTCATTTTCCATTATTCCCAATACCCATTCATGGCACCATAGAACCATAGCACAGGAACTGACCCTTCAGCCCTTCTAGTCTGTGCTGGACCAATATTCTGCTTGTCCTGCACCCAGTCCATAGCCCTCCATACCCTTCCATGTACCTCTCCAAATTCCTCTTAAATGTTAAAATTGAGCCCGCATTCACCACCTCAACTAGCAGCTCATTCCACATCCCTCACCATTCTCTGTGTGAAGAAATACACACTAACCTTTTCCCCTTTCACCCTTGTATCTTACCCGCCCTCAGTGGAAAAAACTGACCTATATTTACTCTGTCTATTTCCTTCATAATTTTAAATACCTCTGTCAAATCTCCCCTCATTCTTCTATGCTCCAGGGAATAAAGTCCTAAACTGTTTCACCTTTCCCTGTAACTCAGACCCTGAAGTCCAGGCAACATCCTAGTAAATCTTCTCTGCACTCTTTCTATCTTATTGATATCATTCCTGTGTTTAAGTGACCAGAACTGCAGACAATTCTCCAAATTTGGCCTCACCAATGTCTTGTACAACCTCACCATAACATCCCAACTCCTGTACTCAATACTTCCTACACCCTTTCCTGCCACACTCAGTCTAATTCCATCTCCCCTCACTGTACACTTTAATATTCCATCCAACCTTGTTTGTTCTTCACATTTTGATACATTTCCAGCAACTTCCAATTGAAGTTGATTTCATCCTAACATAAAATAAGGAAAGTTCCAAATTTGGGAAAAGGGGGAGGGAAACTCAATGCATGTCCCTTCAGTCCATTGGTTCATGATGTTCCCTCCCCCATCGACCACCTGAAGTGGTCCTTCTCCCATACACGTGGACCAGGGGTGGGGGAGGAGCTCTGCCCAGACCATTGAAAGGATTTGCTGTTGTTTGGATGGAATTTTGTTTTTAGAGATTTTTTTTAATCCATCACTCTGATCAGTGATATTTTTTAGTTGCTCGGCGGCTGCCACGAGGGGTTGCAGACTCAGGGAGAGCAGTGGACTGGCACAGGGCAACAGAAACAGGGAGAACACCCCCCTCCCCACGAGAAGGAGAAGCAGAGGAGACAACCCTGCAGGACATTGACTGCGACAGCAGACCAGCGAGGGGCTCAGTGGCTGAGGGACTCACACAGGCTGTGGGCAATGCGATCGGGGGACCTGCACAAGCTGCTGGCCACTGGAGACTGGCTCACGGGAATCAGGTATCAGAGCCAGGATTTGAGAAGGTGCTGAGGGCAAGAAGGGTTCCTGAAGGACCTCGGGCACTGAAGACCTCCTGATCGTATCAGAGGTTCAGATCTGGAGCACAGGTTGCTGATGGATCAAACAGAAATCTGTGCTGCTGCAGAGATTGCGGGAGGGCTGGAGGCGAATCCACTTTCACAGTGTCTCTGAAGGGACTCTCTTGCTTCTCTTTCTCTCCTACTGTAAGGGGCGCCAGGCAACACTAATAGTGACTCTCCGCCTTACTGCAGAAGGAAGGCAATTTCATGTAATATTACATGACAATAAAGGAATCTTGAATATTCGTCTCGCCGTGTAGTTGGAACCACCAATAACAAGTCACAGACCACCAGTGGCCTGCACAACACCGGTTAAGGACTACTGCTCTCATCTGTGTATATTAAACTCCTCACCATTTCATATTTTCAGTTGATAACTCACCATTAAAAATGATTGTAACGTACTTGTTACTAACCAGGTAAATCACAAAGATTAATATAAAGATTTAAAAAAGAGAAATTAGGTTCATTGAATGCCAGCAGAGGATTGTTTCCTGAAAGTAATTTGCATGTTACAGTGGAACCCTGTTCTTGGTGATGAATGTGAGGACTGTGAAGACTCTCATAAACTTCTACAGGTGTATTGTGGAGAGCATTCTGGCTGGATGCATCACTGTCTGGGGTACGGAGGCGCCAACTCTCAGGTCAAGAAAAAGTCCAGAGGACTGTTTGCATCATTCCCCACCAGACCCTCACACCTCTATTTCAATCTTTCTATCATTTAAACTCTGTTTTCTGATCATTGACCTCTGTATTGGGATGTAGGACTTAACTCTTTGCCATATGTAAAATCTCTCAATCCTGTACACCTCAGCTAAACATCTTTGTTCCATAATATAACAACTCCAGGAATGACTGTTTCTCTTCATTAACTATAATTCTCCACACTCGCAATACCTCTGCTTTCTTTGTCCACTCTTTGTCCTTCACCTGGTGAATGATGTGGAAGGAATTTTATGAAGATTGATATGGACACTGAAAGAAAGTCTGTGCAGCCACTTTGACATTGACACAAACACAGTTGACCAACAACCCATTTTAATGTAGGATCTATTCAGAGAGATATTATTTAGAAGTTAAGCCTTAACAGTTGTCAAGGGCGCGAGCAGTGGCTATGACATTCACTGTGATTATTAACACTCTCCGTATTCAACAAAACTAAGATTTTAATACAAAAATCTTAATGTAGTTTATTCCATGATGTAATTCTATTTTCTGTAACAGGTTGTTTGTCTCTCTGTATAAATATATGTGCTTGTCGATATCCAGAGTTGGTAAGCAGTGGAGACTGCCACTTGGTCTCAATGAAGTCCCATCTAATATATATTTGTGCATGTATGTTCTCCATGCAAATCAATATGGAACACTCTAGAAATGTCCAAGGAGGTTCAGTAGTAGTAACATTTGATGCTGAATGTCATGACTGCATTGAATTTAACCTTTAGTCATATGAAGTAAAAAAAAATTGAACTTGCACCAGGGACACCTCGATTAGTTACAGTTGCTGTGCATCAATGTTCATTCAGAATAAAAACAAGTGGCCAAACCCAGTTCAATCTGGGCCCAATAAAGTGAAGCAACGTTGGTGACAGAAACTCTTCACAAGCCCATCGAGTTTGATAAAGGAGAAAGCGAGAGACAGCAGAGGAGCATCAGTCTCGCCTCCCTGCTGATGCTTCCAGCTATGCAAGGAGCAGGCAGCAGGAAACAGAACAGCAACAATTCCCCCTTCTCAGAGCTCAGCCCTCCAGATTTCTGAGGGAGGAGGTGTGGGCGCAAGTTTCACCTCCTGTAGCCACAGGGGAAGGTGCCAGGGGTGAGATGGGTGGGGAGGGATGAGTGCATGAGGGAGTCAGGGATGGAGTGATCCCTGCGGAAGGTCGAGAGGGAGGAGAAGGAAAATGTCTGGTGGTGGGGACTTGTAGCAAGTGCTGGAAATACCAGCGGATAATGTGTTGGATGCGGAAGCTGGTGGGATGGTAGGGGAGGACGAGGGGGATTCTGTGTTGGCTGTGTTTGGGGGCAGAGGGGGGGGGGTCGGGGCCCTATTTCAGTAGCTAGGTAATAGCATTTCAGGATTAAATTTGACTTAATAGATTTGCCTAATCGTCTTGTGGAGCTGTCAGCCCAGTCTTTGAGTTCTGATTTCATGTAATCCTCAATATCAACAGCAAACTCACGTTGAAGAATCACGCCCAGTTGCCGTGAACACCTCTCCCTTGGAAACCTCAATGCCACTTGCATGAAAGCCGAGGGCTGGAAATACTCAGCATCTGTGGAAAGAGAGAGAGAGAGAGAGTCAACATCACCATCCAAAGATCACAGTTTCTCTCAGATTCCTCCAATAAACTATGCTTTTCCACACATGGGGGATCCTCTGAGAATTTCTGGAAGAGTGAAGATACTTGCCTGATAACTGAAGTAACCGTGGGGTTGACACTGAGGGAAGCTCCTCAAACCTACAGAAAGGGGGAGAAACAACAAGGTGGCACAGGGGGGTGGGGGTGAATGAGTGTTAAACATGGAAGGTTCTTCAATGAAATGACTGACAAAATGTAGAAAGTTTCTGAACAGCTTCTCCTGAACTGTAAATAATGGCCTCGATATAAGAACACTGACACTTCGTAAAAGTTTGTAAATATCTTACTCAGTAGGAATGAAATTATAAATGTAAAGTGTGGATAGGATTTGGTCTTGTAGATAATTTATTGCGAATAAAGTTTATTTTTGGAAAAAGTAATCGTGAACTTTTCTGCTGGGATCATAGGTTGAGAGGGGACAAAGTAATGAGGGGAGGTTTTTTTTTTAAATTTTTTATTTTTCACACCATAAATCACATTAGCCATGATATACACTATTTCTTTTTCACACATATACAGTGACTTTTTCTCCCCCCCCTCCCTCCTCCCAAGCCACCCCCCCCTCATCCATTTAAGGTATACAATCTAGGTTGCATTAAGCCAGTCAGACAATGTTGTCATTCAACAAAAATACACCAGAAATTCTACTGAGTCCATTCTTTTCTTTCCTTCTCCTTCCATCAACTTAGGTAATGTTTGTCCCCGGTAGGTTTTCGCTATTGTATTTAATGTAAGGCTCCCATACTTGTTCGAATATTTCAATATTATTTCTTAACCTATATGTTATTTTTTCTAATGGAATACATTTATTCATTTAAATTTAGTAGTTTCTTCCTTTTAATTTGGTTATGTATTCCATTAATGTTTAAAGTCATATAGTTCAGCGTAGCCCTTTTATATTTTGTTTATCTTCTCTTTCCGTTTTTCCATCATTACCTTTCCTCCTTTTCCATTTCTGTTTTCTTATTTTCAACTCTTTATAAGACAACATTCCTACAACATCCTAGTAATGAGGGGAGGTTGACAGGGGAGGGAGTGGAAACCTTTCGCCACGATGGAGATGACACAGGTTTAAGGTGATGGAGAGGAGGGAGCGGATCTGAAAGGTTTTTGCCTCGGGCGATGGGGGACATTGAAAAGGGTCTGAATAACCAAGGAACAGACACAACAGGTGCTGCTAATTGGGATTAGGAGTATCAGCACAGGCCCGATAGGCTGAATGGCCTGCTTCTGTGCTCTTATGCTCTGTGGTTCAAACTACAGCACAGAAACAGGACCTTCAGTCCATCCAGTCAGTGCTAAACTATTATTTTGCTTTGTCCCATTGACTTGCACCTGGACTACACCCCTCCCACCTTGGCACTGTTGGTGTTGGGTGGCCAGTTCTGGAAAAATTGACACTGTTGGAGGAGCGGTGCTGAGGACATGGAGCTCTGCCGCTGAGACAGGACAAAGAGAATACTGAGGGAATGCTGCACTCAATGCACTGCAGAGGGTTCAATGAGGTTTACAGGTTTTCAAGATTCCTATTCTGATTGGATAAGACAGGTAGATAAATGAAACAGCCAATTACTTACAGGAAAATGATGCAGAAGGTTCCAACGTATCCGTTCTGTACTGAGCCCGGAGACTGTCAAACCTTCCCTTTAATACTCCCCTTTAATCCTGTTTATCCAGCAGTGACCTGGCTCTGGTCTCTCTGTCACCCACAACAGCTCTTGTGTCGGACACCAAGGTTAGATTTGACAGCTTGCTCTGTCTCCACCTCTTTTTCGAAGTCATCAACACAGTGGCAGTAACAAAGCTGTCATGTATTGCTACAAGAACTTCCTACTCCAGCGATATTCCTCATCCTGGGAACGTCTCAGTTGCAACTTTTGTCATGAACAAAAAGTTCCCTCTGCAACTCGGTGGTTGGTCAGTTGCCAGAGCTGACATTATAATTTACCATGAGGTTACCATGGGCAGACCGTTGGATGCATTGGCTTAGACCTTGACATGAGGGAGTCCCGCACTGTCAGAGGGGCAGTGTATAAGAGTAGAGAGGTGTTGATGAGTTTCCATGAGGCATAGGTGAGACCTCACTTGGAGAACTGTGTGCAGTTTTGGGCCCCTTATCTTAGAAGGGATGTAATGATGTTGGAGAGAGTTCAGAGAAGATTTACCAGGATGATTCCTGGAATGCAAGGGCTAACATATGAGGAGCATTTATCAGCTCTTGGACTCTATTCATTGGAGTATAGGGGATCTCAGAGAAACATTTCAAATGCTGAAAGCATTGGACAGAGTAGATGTGAATAAGATGGGTCCAGGACAAGAGGGCACAGTCTTAGAATTAGGCACCCATTTAAAACAGAGATGAGGAGAAATTTCTTTACCAGAGGGTCGTGGATTTCTGGAATTTGTTGCCACGTCCAGCTGTGGAGGCTGGATGTTTGGGGGAGTTTAAAGAGGAGATTGATAGGTATCTAATTAGTCAGGATATCAAGGGAAATGGGGAAAAGTCCAGAAATTGGAACTTGATATGAAAATGGTTTAATTCAGGGTGGAGAGGATGAGCAAACTCAATGGGCCAAATGGCCTCCTTCTGTTCTTTTATCTTGTGATCTCATGAACATCTGGTCCCAATTTACTCTCCCTAACTCCTGTCCCATCCCATCCTAATTATCCCTTCCCCAATTAAACCCTTTCCCATTTTGTCTGCTTTCATCCTTGTCCATAGCTATGCTAAAGTTCACAGAGTTATGGTCATTCTCCCTGAAATGGTCCACCAAGAGGTCCACCACCTGACCAGGTTCATTACCCAATACTAGATCCAGTGTGACCTCTCCTCTCATCAGCTGGTCCACACACACTGTGTCAGGAATCCTTCTAGGACCCACCTGACAAATTCTGCCCCATTTACCCCTCTTGCAGTGAGGAGGTGCCAGTCAATACTTGGGAAGTTGAAGTCTCCCATAACAACTGCCCTGTAATTTCTGAACCGTTCCAAAATCTGTCAGTTATCTACTCCTCAGTTTCCCGAGGGCTATTTGGGGCCTATAGACAACTCTCAGCTTGGTGATGGCTCCCTTCCTATTTCTGACTTCCACCCACACCATTTCAGTAGATACTCCCTGCAATGCCCTCTCATTCTGCGGCTGTGATACTATCCCCGACCAGTAATGCCACTCCCCCCTCTCTTACCTCTCATCCTATCCCTTTTAAAACATCTAAACCCCGGAGCTTGTATCAGCCAATCCTGTCCTTCCGCCAGCCCACAACATCATAATGACCACAACATCATAATTCCATGTACTGAACTGTGCTCTAAGTTAATCTCCATTATTCCTGAAACTCCTTGCATTGAAATAGACGCACTTCAAACCCTTCAACTGGAAATTAATACCAGTCCCTGGAGTGAACATTGATTCACAGCCATTAGGCTGAGGTGAGAGAATGGGAATTTCCTGTCGGCCAGGAAGATTCGGTATTAATGATGAAATTATATTTGAAATAAAATACCTCAGATGCCAACTGGCACCTCAGACATTTTGGTTTAAATCAGTCCCTTGAAAAACCACAAAGCTGCTGAGTGAGTTGCTGAAGTGCTCTGCCTGAGGACATGCGAGCATGAGCAGGGAACTGCCTGTGGGCATACGGGAGGGACTGATGACCCATTGGCTGCACTGGGTCTGAAACAAACACACGAGGCAGCCATGAATCTGGAGTGGAAGTGATGCACGTTTGATACACATTGTAGGTGCAAGTCTGGTGTGAATACTAAGACACATTTGATGCAGTCACTGGTGTGAAACTGACAACCATTGTTCGTGATATCACGGTGCATTGCTCTCTCATAGGTGACCTTCCGCATTTTGTTTGAATGAGATTAGGCAGTACGGTGCACAGATCAATTTGCACCATGAGCCCTGTGCGTGAGAAGCAGTGATCTCCAAGGAAAACCCATATGGCTTAATTAAAACGTCAGCTCAAGCACCTTTCATTGTTTAAACAGGATCCTGCCGACGTCCTTGTTAATCTCTTTACAGAGGATGAGTGCTGTGCAGATCACCTCTGAGTACGGGAGATTAATGAGGTGTGGCCCACGATGCCTTCTCACTGGCATAAGGCAGGGAATTGTTGATCTTTCCCACAGAGGCAACGCAGGGAAATAATAAGAAACAACATAGGAGCTGTTGTCAGTGAGATCATCTTAATTGGAACGCTTGACTAAATATCCAGTTGAGAATATAGGAAATTAGAGGTCTCTCTGCTCTGACCAAAGTAAATGAGTTGACCTCATTCGGAGGCACAGAGGTGCAGCCAGCAGAGGCACAGCTTGATGGTGTCAGAGACCTGGGTTCGACTCCGACCTCCAGTGCTGTCTGTGAGGAGAATGCATGTTCTCCTCATGACTGTGTGGGTTTCCTCCTGATGTTCTGGCTTCCTCCACATCCTAAGCACATGTCGGTTGGTAGGTTAATCTGCCACTGGGCATGTGTCTAGTGTGCGGGGGAGCAGCAGAATTGGGGAAATTTATTACGGTTCAAAGACACTGAGGTAGACGGATAGGGATATGGGCCGAATGCAGGCAATCAGGACTAATTTGGATAGACAACCTGGTTGGACAGATTAGGCGAAGGGCCTGTTTCTGTGTTGGAAAACAATTTGTCTATAAATTTATAGGAATGTGTGGGGAATAAAATGGGATTAGTGAGAATGGATGATCAGTGGTTAGCAGAGTGGCAGAAAGGATCACTGGAGTCTCCTTCCTCCCATCAACGTGATCCACCAGGATCGCTGTCTGAAGAGGAAACACAAAAACAATGAGGACCCTTCCAGCCCACACACAGCAATTTTCAGCTGCCCCTGTTGAGGAAGAGAATCAGGAGAATCATAGCCAGCGCCACCAGGCTGAGGAACAGCTACTTTCCATGGGTGGTGAGAATGTGGAACGACCAAAGGAACTGCTCACACTGACCATCCGAGGCTGTCATATTCATGAAACAACATTTACTTACCTCACTGACAAAAGACAAAGGAGGAAAAGCCCAACACACAACCCCAACCAACCAATTTTCCCTTGCAACCGCTGCAACCGTGTCTGCCTGTCCCGCATCGGACTTGTCAGTCAGCAACGAGCCTGCAGCAGACGTGGACATTTACCCCCTCCATAAATCTTCGTCCGCGAAGCCAAGCCAAAGAAGAAGAAGATTTACTTATTTATTTGTACATATGAATACTTGCCCTGGGTGTGCATTGTTTGTCTGCGTGTGTGTTATGTCTGGTTGTGTGTCTGCGTGTTTTGTACCGAGGACCGGAGAACACGGTTTCCTCGGGTTGTCCTTGTACAATCGGATGATAAATAAACTTGACTTAATTGTTTATTGGGAGGATCACTTTATTCACAGCTCCTCATGATTTTGTAATCTTCCATTAGATCACCCCTCAGCCACCTTTTGCTCAAGGGAATAAAGACCCAGCCTCTCCCTGAACTCCAGCCCTCTGTTCCTGCCAACATCTTGCTGAATGAATCTCTCTGCACCCCTTCAACGTCCTACCCAGAGCAGGTGGCGCAGTTCCCCATTCTGCCGCAGGGGGCGGCGCTGAGCCTCACTCCATCACAGAGCGTTGCTGGTTGCGATCGGACCTGCCGTTCCCCGTCCTGCCATAGGGGGCGCAGTTCCCAGTGCAAACTCGGGGAGGGGGGGGGGGGTGAGGCGAGCGCCCGGCTGCAGTTCCCACCGTGGCCACAGGCCGCGCTGGCGGCCACTCCCCGCGGATCCGCCGCCATTTTGAGGCCGTGTACCGCCGTGGCCCCGCATCCGGCTTCTGTCGCCCGGTAAGTCTCGCCGCCTCCCGCGGCCCCCGGGCGTTGGCGGCCGCGATCATGACAGGGGGCTGTGCCCCCGATCCGTTGCGGCAGGGTGCAGCCTGATTTGGGGCGGTGGGGAAGGGGGGGGGCGGGGAGACTGAGGCCTGGTTCACGGGCCAGGGGTTTTGCCCCCCGATCCCCGCTGCTCCGTCACCTGGAGCCGGGCCGAGGCCTGGTCTCCGCGCCGCGGCTCTGCCCCCGATCCCCGCCGCCCCGGAGGTCAGCGCGGGCTGGGCGAGGGAACGGTTACCAGGGGCAACGGCAGGAGGCCGGCCTCGGCTGCCAGGTCACCCCGAGGGCTGGAGCAGGGCCCTCTGCCTCGGGCCTGGGGAGCAGGGCAGGGCCATCGTCCGGTGTCACCACCGGCTCCGGGCGAGGGCTTTGTGTATTTAGTGCCCAGTGAGGAGGATGCTGCTCCTCTGCAGAGATCCCTCAATTTGCCTCTGCACCTCCTGCCCTGTGGCCCCACAGTGTTCAAGTGGGGTCTTGGTTTGGCCCCTAACACCAGCATCACCGAGGTCATGGTCAGGATCTGCTCACACTAACTATCCCAGCCTCGACAATATTGGTCTGGGTAGACGAGATACTGATCCTGCACATCGTATTGTTTGTGTGTGTTATGTCTGCTTGTATGTGTTTGTGTGTTGCACTGAGGACCAGAGAACACTGTTGAATACCTTGCACGAAATGTTGGTTATGTTCCTTTATCTTTGCTGTATAAAGTACACGGCGCCTGCCTACATTTTGTTCGTACCTTGATGAAGGGCACAAGCCCAAAATGTTGGTTATGTTCCTTTATCTTTGCTGTATAAAGTACACGGCGCCTGCCTACATTTTGTTCGTCCCTTGATGAAGGGCACAAGCCCAAAATGTTGGTTATGTACCTTTTTCTTTGCTGTATAAAGTCCACCGTTCGACCTGCCGAGTTTCTCCAGAATTATGTTTTTACGGAGAATGTTGTTTCGTCCGGTTGTACGCATACAATCAGCGGACAGTAAACTTGACTTGAGGAAGAGTATTCTGATCGTTCTCTCGCTGTGTTTGGGAATGAGAACTGAAGCATAACTTGGTTCAATAAAATTAAAGTGCACATGTATTCGCAAGCAGGCCAACAGTCGACAAAACATTGCTCAGCATTTGCTGTCAATCCCCTTTTACAGTATGTAGATCAAAACTGCCTCTGGCACTTGTCCAGTCCTGGCCAAGGATGAACCCCCACTTGTGGGCACAGCTTTTGTTAGTAGCTCAGAAAGAACACCGAGACAGAGTAAACGTAGGTCGGCTCTTTCCACTTGAGTTTGGTGAGATACAAAGCAGAGTACATAGGTTAAAGGTGAAAGGGGAAAGTTTCAGAAGCAACATTAGGGGGAACTTCTTCCCGTGGAAAGTGGTGGGAGTGTGGAACATGCTGCCAGCTGAAGTGGTGAATGTGGGCTCACTTTTCATTTTTAAGATGAACTTGGACAGGATTGGAGGGCTATGGTTGGAGTGCAGATCAGTGGACTTGAAGGGCCGAAGGGCCTATTTCTGTGCTGTAATGATCTATTGTTCTATTTCGGCTTGCATGATTGGTTCTATAGTTTTCATCCATCGGAGGCTAGATTTAGTGGACTTAGTCCAGAGTTGAGGAGGGCGAGAAGAAGTGGTGTCAGCAGGTGACTGCTGAGTCTTGCCACTGAAATTCATGACCATTATGATTTTTATTTTGCCAGTGGTGATGAACATGAAAGGTGGCTTCTCTGCGAACGGTCAGACAGATCCTGCACGTAAATACCAATTGATAATGTTGTGACATTTTCTTTAGTACTGAATGTGATATGATGAATCAGATTAGGGACAGCTTATTCAATTGTCTGGGTATTTTTCAGAATGAATTTCTGGAAGATTTTCATTCACAGTTTTTATTGATTATACAAAGGCTGTAACTTTATGGTTTCGATAGAATATATTTCTCTTTATATGTTCAAACTTTGGACCCTCATCCTTACCTACCGTCCCACCTGCCTCCGCATCCAACACATTTCCAGCACTGACTACAGGATCCCACCACCAGACACATTTTTCCTTCTCCACTCTTGGCCTCCTTGGACATTTCTAGAGTGATCCATATTTCTTCTTTCTTTGGCTTGGCTTGGCGGACGAAGATTTATGGAGGGGTAATGTCCACATCAGCTGCAGGCTCGTTTGTGGCTGACAAGTCCGATGCGGGACAGGCAGACACGGTTGCAGCGGTTGCAGGGGAAAATTGGTTGGTTGGGGTTGGGTGTTGGGTTTTTCCTCCTTTGTCTTTTGACAGTGAGGTGGGATCCATATTTATTTGCATGGAAAACACCCCCCCCCACACACACACACACACACACACACACACACACACACACACACACACACACATTGTTTTTTTCTTCAATCACAGTGTCTGCAGACTTTCGTGTTTCACTGCACAGATAAATAAGATTGGTTGGTATACTTGTGTGAGTTTTAAAACCATTCTGATCGCAAAATGTAAGTTCTACATGGCATGGGCATTTATCAGCAAAAATAAATACATAACTCTCCCCTTAAATGCCTTTCTGAGATCATAAAGCCCACTTATATAAACTGAAGTTTGTTCTTCCCACTCAGTGATGATCTCTCTATTTTCACAGGGAGTATTGCCCACATAATAAATAAAATCTGGGACAGTTCAGCTTCAGGGACAGGGATGAAGGTTTCCCCCCCCCCCCCCCTGCAGTTATTGTCTAAAATCAAAAACTTCAAGCCCCACTTATATTCACCAGAAATAACCAAGATTTAATCTATAGAACCATAGAACGTTACAGCACAGAAACAGGTACCTTCAACCCTTTGAGTCTGTGCTGAACCATCCTAACTTAATACTTTGCTAGTCTATAAAATGGAGCTGTGGTTGTCTGTGTTTTATTGTGATAAATGGTCTATGTATCAGTGTTTACTTGATTCTGTAGAAGATAATTGTCTTGGCCATTAAATATTACAGAACTAACTCTTAACATAGGAAATGATGCAAGTCACTTATTGCATTGCTTGAAGGATTTTTCTGTAAAACAATTCGGTAGTTCATTTCAGGTTTGCAATAGTGACAATGAAAACAATGTCACTTCAAGGGCAGATGAGCTTTTCTGAGGTGAAGGACATTTTCATAAATGAAAATTCTTTCTGTTGCTTTCTTGTGGCATTTGGTGTTGAGCTATTTTACTTCAGCGTTGGGTCATCGGTGACTTTCACTGGTTCTGAGGTGGCTAATAAGGACATTTTAAGAACAATTGATTGTTCTGTGGAGGGGGCTGGTGCATGAGTCTCCTGGTTCTGTATGCAATCATTCTTTGTGCTCTGGATGAATGGTCTCAAGGTTCCTGCTGCCATCCTCAATGCTCCTTTTTGACTTTGAGCAGTAATGGGTCAGAGTTTATGGTGGGGGGTGGGTCACTGGGAATGTTACATTCCTTTGAGGAGTCTTTGAGCATATCGTTGAATCTTTCTGCAGTCTGCCTCGTAATCTTTTCCTGCGACGAAGCTTGAAATGGTAGTCTGGAGGTGGACATGCATAAGCCAACATGGCTGACTAGGTAGAACTACGCTGTCATCTGGGATGGTGACCTGGGAGGTCAGTGATTTTGGTTCACTTGTTCTTCCAGTGCCTTGAGCTTTGTTTGAAAGTCTTGGATGACGCTGCAGCAGGGATTTGGGTGGAGATCAATAGGCCAGCAGCTCTGGGGGTAAAATGGGGCAAAATCAGGAAGACCAGGGATGACCAGAGGATTAGAATGAGAGAAAGGGGAAGGGGCTGATTGGATGGAGGAGAGAATGAGGAAGGTTGTTGGGGGAGGGAGTGTCAGAGAGGGGAATGGATGAGGGGAAGAGTCTGGAAGCCTTTTTATCAGTGTGTTAGTGGTTGGCGTGCACCAGCTGGAATATGAGCTTGCATCTTTTTGTTTGTATGAACACTGGGCACCAGTGGCATAGAATCAAGATTTTATTCTGACAGTAGTTACTGATGAGTTACAGCCACTTTCAAAATTAATTCAAAATCTCAAGAATCAGGACCTTCATGGACACACTGAACAGTGACAGATCAGAATGCCACCCTGCTATCGTCACCTGGGAACTTCGATGCTCCACACAACTTTATTCGATCAGCTGCGACAAGCAAAGCCTGTCCACGGCTCTCCGCTGGCTGAATATTTGTTCCCATCTGCATCAAAGGTTTATGTGTCACCTCAGAGAACATTTATATTTAATTTGAAACCTGCATATTTTTTACCTATTATTTTATTCTTATGTATTTTAATTTTTAAAATTTATTTTCCTTGATTATTTTGCAGGTTGCTTGAATTCCAGATACTGTAGTTTTGTTTTCAGTGATGAGGTGCTCTGGCATTTCAGCAACTGTTGGATAAAGCAGACTTCTTGAAATCATTGGTTTACTTTAATAATGCAACCATTGTTCCATTGATTATGAAGAATCATTTTAAAATATGGTTGTATTCAGCAATTAGTTACCATTCTGCACCTGCTGTTCAATGGCCTGCAAATTGTGATCCTTGTGAATCGATCTACCACATATTCAATCCTACTGCAGATTGAGTGAAGCAAAGTTTGTTATTTCACCAACTCTTCTCAGTTCTCCTTCTTACATATTGCATCTCACCTCAACTCATTTAAAAGGTGGGTGGGAAATACTTTGACCTTTGTTGACTCCATTCCAGAAGCAAGATCAAAGTACATCATTAATTTATAGAATGAAGACATTTTTATATGTGAAAATTCAGAAATTGCTCTAGGGCATCACTGAATTCTTCATTAAAGAATATGAAAAAGAAGATTTTGCACTTGAATGTCCAGAAGATATTTGACACAATATTGTCCCTTGACAGTTAAGTTCCTTAACAAGACCTTGAAAATTGTGGACTGTCTTCCATTTCTTGGGAGCCACCTCTCAGCAAAGTAACTTTTAGTTAGCTGAAGAAAAGGATGTTTGAAGACCAAGATGAACCCAGTACCAAGCTTGTGGTCTGCTGAACAGCAGTGATCCATGCTCTGTCTATACTTCAGAACTTGTGGAACCAAAAGCACTGGGGAAGGATCACCAATGATGTCTCTGCAAAATCTTCCAAAGTCACTAGCAGGATAGGTGAGGTTTGACCTTGGGGACCTCCACCCCCTTAAAGTTAATTTTGGGTAAGGGTTTCACCTAGACCCTTCTGTACATGAGCAACATCACAAAGCTTCCTCTGGTAGAAGTTGAGGAGACTTCTAAATCATGTCTATTTGTGCTCCACGTCATCGTTGCAGTGCAGTTCTATATTATCTTTGGAATCAAATTAAATATCTTCTGAAAGTCTTCTCTGCATGGGACATATTGGAAGGAGTGGGGTTATACCTGAGGATTGTGCCTTGCCTTTCCAACGCTCATCGTGTCACCTCATTGTTCAGGCACCCAAATACTTAACAGTATGTCCCTGGAAATTGTAATCAGTTCAATCACATTCACTGAAGAGTAAAGATAGTTACCTATACTTTACACAGAGAAGTCTGGAAATGATTTATAAAATAGCTCTTAATTTATTCTGTAATCTAAATGGATTATGTTCTAAAATCCTGACTTTTATTGCACCAAAATGTATTTAAATGCATTTTATCTAAAAGTTTCATATCCTCAAAGAAAATGTGTTGCAGATATTGAAAAACATTGAGGAAATGATGTAATATTCCTGCAAACTACAATACGGGAAATCCTTTTGTATAAAAACCTTGTCTTGCACCTTACTACGTGGAAACCTTTGACTTAAAATATTTATCAGATTTATTTTTTTTATGACTTTAATTTCCTTGGACTCCTGTTTCTCTGTTAAGGTTTTAATTTCAATTCCACCTATTACCAAAGATGTTACAGCATGCTTACTTAAAAAAAAAATCAAGGTAATCCGGTAAAGTTAACAGTTTGTGAAATAAAATTTATTTAACCAATTGATTGAAGATGTAAAGTGCTGTAGATGAATGGGAACTAATGAATATACTCTATTTGGATTCAGGAGGCATTCAATTGTAGATTATGAGGTAATGTGTTGAGATGGCTAGCTGACTGGAAACAGATTAGAGAAAAATGCTACCTTTTTCAGGTTGGCAAGAGGGCAGATTGTGGACCATATTGATACTAAACTACAAAGATTATAAAAAGGATTAAATCCTTCAGCATAAATGTGATATTTTGGTCACAGATTAAAGAGCAGGATCTCTGAGGTTTGTGATCTGGAATAATTCTAATTCTGTGCTCGTAGGTTTAGAATAGGAGAACAGATCAAATGTGCAACAAAAGGGAAGGTTTTAGATTGTCTAGATCACTGCACCAGTCCTGGTGAAGATGGGACCTGCACATGTAGGCCAGGTTGCACCTGAACTGGACTAAAACATGGCTGTCTGCAGACATTGTGGTTGAAGTAAAAACACAATGCTGGAGAAACTCAGGAGGTCAGTTTATGTAACAAAGATAAAGGGACATAACCAGTGTGCTTCGGGCTTGAGCCCATCAGCAAGGTATGAGCAAAATGTAGATAGGCACCTGAATAAAAGGAATAAAAGAGTGGGGAGGAGCAAGGGCCCCCAGGCAGGAGGTAATAGGTGGATAAGGGAGGGAGGGCACAGCAGCAAACAGGGGAAGGTGGGGGGGGGTGGATAGCTCTATGAATGGAGAGGAAAGGGAAGGAGAGCTGGAGGAAAGGAGACAGGTGAGGAAGAGAAGGAGAATGGGGAGTGGCCCAGCAGAAACATGAACTGGATTAGGTCAACCATCTGTCATCTGTAGGACCCTGAAGAGTATGGTAGAATAGAGAGATCTGGGAATACAGATACATAATTCCCTGAATGTGGCATCAAAGATAGATAGGGCTGTAAAGAGAGCTTCTGGCATATAGCCCTTCATAAATCAAAATATTGAGTGTAGGAGTTGGGATGTTATGATAAAGTTAAATAAGACACTGATGAGGCCAAATTTGGAGTATTGGTCACCTAACTAGAGGAAAAATATCAATAACATTGAAAGAGTAGATTTGCTACAATGTTGCCTGGACTTGAGTTACAGGGAAAGGTTAAACAGATTATGACTTTATTCCCTGGAGCGCAGAAGAACGAGGGGAGATTTGATATTTAAAATTACGAGGCGTGTTTGAACCAGAATTGTACCTGATCACATTGTTGATAGTGGTCACGGGCATTGGTGGTGTCCCGGGGTCCAGTGGCTGCGCGCGTTCTGTTTCTGTCGGTGCGCCTGTGCAATGCACTGGGGTTGTTTGCACGTGTGCGGGGGTTTGGGTGGGCTTGGAGAGTCAGTTAGCCCGCATTAACAGTAATGGTGGGATAAATGGTGGGTGAGTAGGGCTCCAATATTTTCTGTTGACTAAAATGTAGTAACTACTATCCATAAAAAAAGCCGCTTGGAGACTGAGTAGGCTATTGTCCATTAGACGTTAAAGATTACAACAGACGTTAGTCACGTTAGCAGTGATTATTACCATGTTATGAGTCCTTTTGTGCTCATAAACAGTTTAAAACTCATCTGGACTTGTCATGAATTTGTTCTAACGCGTCACGGTCAAGAGCCTACTTAGCCTCCAAAGCAGTTTTTTTATGGATACTAGTCGCTACATAGCCTATAGATAAAATAAATGTACCTAGACTTTTTCCACTGAGGGTAGGTGATATACGAACGTGGGTTAAGGATAAAAGGCAAAAAGTCTGATGGGAATATTAGGGGACATGGGTTGAGGGTCAATGGGGAAAAGTTTAGGGGGAATATCTTCACGTAGAGAGTGGTGGAAGTGTTGAATGAGCTTCCAGCTGAAGTGGTGGAATTGTTGAATGAACTTCCAGCTGAAGTGGTGAAAGCGGGCTCAATTTTTAGATTTAAGAAACATTTGGGGTTGGATTTGAGGAGTTTGGAGGATTATGGACTGGGTATAGATCTGTGGGATTAGGCAGAAAAACAGTTTGGCACAGACTAGAAGGGCCTGTTTCTGTGCTGTAATGTTCTATGGTTCTATTTGTCAAGCTAATCTGGCAGAGGAATGGAACATGGAGCAGATGTATAATTTTGGGGTGGGGGGGGTGGAGAGTCAGATGTGGAAGAAACCAAGTCAGTTGAGTAGGCAGAGCAGAATTGGGAAGAATGGCATCTATTTTAAGGCAGATGAATTAAACAACAACAAAAAAAACAAGTTAAAAACACATCGATCGCTGCTGTCCCCTCGCTCCCTTCTCCACCTATTATCTCCTGCCTTCACCACCCCACCATCTTTTGTTCGGAGGCCTACCACTATTCTCTCAAAGCTTGATGAAGGGCTCAAGCCCGAAATGTCGGTTATGTATTTTTACCTTTGCTACATAAAGGACATTGACCGACTGAACTTCTCCAGCATTTTGTGCTTTTACTTCAAACACTATCCACAGATTTTTATGGTTTACTTCTGAATTCAGCAACAATATCGTAGCCCCAGGACCTGTCACAGAGACATTGTTGAAAAAAAGGATTGGTCTGACTACAAAGCATTTTAGGAAGCAGAATCTACACGTGATGGCAGAGAAATTTAGCAGTGAGAGTGTAATGTAAAAGTGTGGCACTATTGATTAAGGATTCCGTTACTGAGATAGTGAAGGCGAGTATCCTAGAAGGCTCAAATGAGGCCATCTGGGTAGAGCTCAGGAACAAATAAAAGGGGATGCTCACTTTTTTTAGAGGTATGTTCCAGGCCTCCAGCACACAACAGGGAATAGAGGAGCAAAAATGAATCAAAATATACAGATACAAAAATAATAGTCAACCTCTGGTCAATTTCAATTTCCTCAGTCATTATCCAAGATTGCTCCAGTGTGCTCCAGTCTCCTTTTAGGGGATGGGATTTTTACAGAATGTTTGCGAGTGCTTTCAGGCCTGGGAAAGTTAAGTTCAAGTCATTCTAGGTATGACGTGATACCCGAGAACACTGGCTTTACCTTTACTTTATCCTTTACTCATCATCATACCAGCTTGTTGTTCATGCCCCACGTTGCTGTTTAATTTCCACCTCGGTCTAACCATATCTCTATCTGTACATGGGAGTGAATATTTGCTGCTCTCCGTTTATATCAAGTAAAAGCTTTTCTAAGTGCTGATCACAAAAATCTTTCCTCTCATGTACCTTTTTATTTAGCTATAACCTATTTTTTGACTCTCTATCATATTTTAAGTCTACTAGTATATTGCCCACACAGTGCATGCACTCAGTGCAGATGCTATGCAAATGTGGTAGCATGGAAAGCATTTAAAGATGTTGAGAATTTTCTTGGAAACTACATTCAGCTGATTGACAACATACTTCAAGCATACAAAACAATCTTAACAAATCTTTTTTGTGCATCCTCCAAATCAATTCCAAATTCTTTGTTTTTTATGTTACTTAGGAGAAAGATCTCTGGATTCTTTAGTATATTTTTTTCTGTTATTTTATTTAATATCTGATTGAGATCATCCCAAAATTTTTCTACTCTCTCACATGTCCAGATTGCATGAATTGTTGTTCCCATTTCTTTTTTACATCGAAAACATCTATCAGATACTGTTGGGTCCCATTTATTTAACTTTTGAGGTGTAATGTATAGTCTGTGTAACCAATTATATTGTATCATACGTAGCCTCGTATTTATTGTATTTCTCATCGTTCCAGAACATAATTTCTCCCATGTTTCCTTTTTTATCTTTATATTTAAATCTTGTTCCCATTTTTGTTTAGTTTTACCATTTGTTTCCTCATTCTCCTTTTCTTGCAGTTTAATATACATATTTGTTATAAATCTTTTGATTAACATTGTATCTGTAATCACATATTCAAGGTTACTTCCCTCTGGTAAACTCAAATTGCTTCCTAATTTATCCTTCAAGTAGGATCTCAGTTGGTAATATGCCAGTGCTAGCCGTAGCAAAAAAATGTATTATGTCAACCTGGAAATTAGAAGATAATTTGAAAATACAACAATGGTATATAGAAATGAATAAATGTATTCCATTAGAAAAAATAACATAGTTTAAGAAATAATATTGAAATATTCGAACAAATATGGGAGCCTTAATTAAATACAATAGCGAAAACCTACCGGGGACAATCATTACCTAAGTTGATGGAAGGAGAAGGAAAGAAAAGAATGGACTCAGTAGAATTTCTGGTGTATTTTTGTTGAATGACAACATTGTCTGACTGGTTTAATGCAACCTAGATTGTATACCTAAAATGGATGAGGGGGGGGGGGGTGGGGGGGTGGCCTGGGAGGAGGGAGGGGGGGGGAGAAAAAGTCACTGTATATGTGTGAAAAAGAAAAAGTGTATATCATGGCTAATGTGATTTATGGTGTGAAAAATAAAAAATTTTTAAAAAAAGCATACAAAACAATGAGAGTATCACGTCATTGAAAATACATTTCCTGCATTCGCACTTGGCCTTCTTCCTTGCTGATCTTGGTGCAGTCAGTGGACATTGCGACCATGGAAAAGTGGTATCAGGGCAACTGGAATCCATTAGTGGCGGCTGACTATTGTTGGACACTGATACAAGAGGCATCAGATGCTGAGTACAAATGAAAATCAGCGGCAAAGCATTTTAGTAATAAAATGTATATATCTACAATCTAGTAATAAACATAATGAATGCAACCATGTCAGACCCATTATTAGACTGTTGTATTAAAATAATAAGGATTTTTAAAAAAAACCTAAAGGACTAAACCAGAATGTATAATACTTATTGATTCTTCCAATTATAAAAAAATTCTAAGAATGGGCCCCATAAATTGAAACTTTCTATCTTTAATATTATATCTGATTTTCTCTAAACTTAAATAGGATAGTACATCACATAACCACTGCATATGAGTAGGGGATAAATCTCCTTTCCATTTCAATAAAATAGCTTGTCTGGCTATCAGTGTAGTAAAAGCTAAGACTTTTTCTTGAGATGCCGAGAGTGGTTCACCTGAGTCACGAGAAAAACCAAGCTGCAATTAACAGACAGGGTTCCAAATTAATCTTGAAAATTGTTGATAGAGTTTGAAAAATCTCTTTTCAGAATCTCTCTAAATTTGGGCATTCCCAGAACGTATGAATCAGAGCAGCTTCAAAAATTTTACATTTCTCACAAAGAGGATCAATGTCTGCATAAAAATGTGATAAAGTTTAAACATATGAATTCTGTGCACCACCTTAAATTGTAATAAGCAATATCTTGCACAAAATGAGGAGTTAGAGTTTGTACCAATCTTCATCTGTAAAAGTTATATACAAGTCTTGTTCCCAAAAGTCCAGTAAATTATTATAAATAGATGCTATAAAATTGTCTGTTAAAAAGCAGATCAAGAGAATTAGAAATTCAATGAAAATCTGAAAGCTTGGACTTAACAAAATGCCTAATTTGTAAATATCTAAGAAAAATGCCTATGGGAAAGATTAAATTTGGCTGATATTGTTTGAAAGAATCAAAATTATTTTGAATGAAAAGATCCTTGAAACTTTGAATATCTTTTCTACGCCATTCCTTGAAACCTACATCTAACAAACATGGTTGAAATAGATGGTTATTTATAATTGGAGACAAAGCGCTTCATAGTTTTGTATGCTTGAAGTAGACTTAAAGTATGACATGAAATCACAAAAATAGATGGTATCTAAAAAATAGCGAAAGGAAAATTTTAAGGTGATTTGCACAAAATTCATAAATACACCCAAAAGTATTCAGGAAGCAAAATCTTCAGGGTCCAGTATTACCATGACACAATTTTTTTAGGCTAAACAAAGCCGTCACTTTGATCGTCCTTCAAGGATGTTTCTTTCTTCCAATATCTTAATTAGGATTACAGTAAAACTAATAATTTAGTATCTGAGAATTTGGCATCTGGGACATTCTGTGGAACACTAAGCCTTTGTTGTTTGTGGATCTAGGGTTGTGAGGTTGGTTGTATATTATTGGGTGTGTGGGCCAAATGAGCAGCCAGAATCTGGAATGGAACATATGTTTGCGGTCAGAGGTAGGGTCCAGAATATGGTTGGAAGGGCAGTCCAGGGAACTTGCTTATTTCAGCTTGTCTTGATCAGTTGAAACTTGCATATGAAAATACCATGTTCACTGGTTTTTTTAAAACAAATACTAGATAACATAAATGTGAAATAAAAGTGTGTTCAGATGATTGGAGTACCATCTAATAGTTTAAAAAATTTGCTTGTCCAACACCACCAATATCTAGTCCTTGATTATTCGTTTTATTGTAATAAGATTTCAGAAGTGGAAAGTTATTACCAGCACCAACCCTTATAAAAATAAATATTCTTGTTAAAGGAAAAATTGTGATCGCAGTTAAATCAAGTTACATCCCAAAATGTCAATGCAGTTTTCCCAATTTTTAATATGAGGGTTCCTGCACATTCATAATATTAACTGGCATTACATATGTTTATTGGATATAATCAGATTGAAACTCAGTGCTGTTTAGATTAATATATAGATTAACTGAACAAGATAATAACGTGTAAGGAACAATAGATAAATATTTGTAACGGGTAACATGCTTAACAGAGGGAAGCAAACAGAATACAGACACGTATACAAAACAATAAAGCCTAAAATATAATTCTGGTGTAAGTTCGAACTCTTCTATTCTTTTAAAGGGACCTCCCTCTTAATCGGCTTCTCGCCATTTTGTCTGTGTTCATTAAGACACATTAACCATTTCCCAATATGCTGTTACTCAGTATAAGCTTGCCATGCACTTTCACAGACTGTTGACACCCTCACAGCGAATCAAACCGTAAAATACCCACTGCAGCACCACCAGCATGTGACAGGTAACTTCCAATGAACATAGAACAGAAATTACAATACAGGCTCTTCAGTAGAATTTGAATATTTAAGACATTTAGGCAGGTATACAATAAAATCCCTGTTATCCAGAATTCAAGCAATCGGCAAAAAACCCCAAGGAAAATAAATAAATTGAAATGAAAAATAAAGAAGAAATAAAAGTTTAAAATTGTAAAAGTAAATGTTCTTTGAAGTAACACATAAACCTTTGGTGAAGATGGGAGCAAACACTGAGCCAGCAGAGTGCCCCAGTCGTGCCCTGCTCGCAGCAGCTGGTGAATAAGGTTTGAATAAAGTTGTCCAGGATGAAGAGCCAGCTGACATTGCTTGCTGTTGGGGTGACTCTCTTAAAGTGTCTTAGTAAGAGTCTTTATCCTTATTAGTCCGTCATTAAATATAAATAAGGCATTATCTGTTATGATGGTGGCACAATTAGCGCAATGCTGTGACCACACCAGCGAATGGGGTTCAAATTTAAATTTTATAAGTTATGGAAGTTGCATGATAAAAGTAAACTTTACATAATTAAGGACTATAATATTGCTTTTTTTCCACATAACTTTACATTTTGCACCATCTATTTTTTAAAAAACTTTCTTCTTAATGCTGGTGTGTTAGGCATCTCAAAAAACCAGAAAACTCGCTTATCCAGCATCTACCAATCCACATAGGGGCCAGATACCAGGGTTTTTTTTTACTATATATGGATTGGGAAGATTTAAAGGGATAATGCAGGAAAATGGAATTATCTCAGGAAGGCCCTTTGGTCAGTATGGACGTTGGACTGACCGAAGGACATGTTTCCCTGCTGTATGACAATTACTTTTCCCTTTTGTAAACTAGAAACAAATCCTGTTGTTGGACTGTCAGGTTTGTCAAAGATCATCCATGTTTCCCCAATTAAAGAATTGTCTGCAGAAAGGGTTAACATTTCTGCACTTATCCACATTGGCAGTGAGAATATGATCATATAAAAAATATTTCTTACATCTTTTCACCTTTTTTAAAAAAAAAAGTCACACAAGGTCTCTGGGATCCAACATTGAATGGAGCATTTAAAACCATTACTACAACCCTTAATCAAATTAATGTTTTCATCTTGCCTTTAACAAATTTTGATTGTAGAGGAGCCACTCCGAACATAACTGTTGACCTGTAGTAACTGAATTAAGCTGCACTTAGATGTACGATTGAATTAAAAGAAAGGATTGACTAGAGGTATTTCTTACTGTAACTGTATTACAGAGCTTTTTAAAAGCTCCATTGAAGGAGCCAGGTGATAAATGAGTTCTATCTTCAAGCCCATGTTTTAGATCTAATTCCCCATGTACCCATTCCACAGATGATCATTTATTGCCTTTCTCATTCCTCAACTATCAAAAATCTATTAAACTGCTACCTTTCACATACGTCAAAATTTGTTAGGCCTAATGCAACGATTCCAAATTCCCAAGACATTTCCATTCTTCAAACCAAATATAACTTGCTCTCAAAATGCTGGAGGAACTCATCAGGTCAGCAGCCTGGAGTTCCTTCAGCATTTTGTGTGCTTCTCCAGTAGAGAACCATAGAACATTACAGCACAGAAACAGGCCCATCAGTCCTTCTAGTTTGTGCAGATCCATTTTTATGCCTAGTCCCCCTAACCTGCACCCAGTCTATAATCCTCAATACTTCTCCCAACCATGTGCTTGTCCAAATTCTTCTTGCGTGTTAAAATTGAGGCCACATTCACCACTTCAGCTGGTAGCTTGTTCCGCACTCCCACCACTCTCTGTGTGAAAAAGATCCCCCTAATATTCCTCCTAAACTTTTCCCCTTTCACTCTTAACCATGTCCTCTGGTTTGTATCTCACCTCCCCTCTGGAAAAAGCTGACCTACATTTACTCTGTCTATACCCCTCATAATTTTAAATACCTCTATTAGATCTTCCCTCAACCATGTGCATCTGCAATCTCCCTTGTTTATAACTTATTCTCAAGGGCTAGATACAGGATGTGTAAAATGCAGTCATATATACCTTGAAGATAACTGTTGAGGCTTTGGGGCAAAAGAATGCTGGACTGCATCGAGCATGCGAAGACATAAATTCGAGAGTCCTACCTCAACCAGAACTCTAGCCTGAAATAACCTATTACAGATTTTTAAAAAATAATTGTTTGGAAGACGGCATTAAAATTTTAATAAATAAAATACAAAAGTCTGCAGACACCGGGGTTGAAGTAAAAAACACAAAGCTGGAGTAACTCAGCAATTAATCTCTGTTGTATTCAACATTTCTCAAAGTTCTGTCAGTACAGGTGCACAGTGTGCCTCTGAGCTGAAAGCTGACACTAATTTGCTGATTTCCTGTTGACATATGTGTGATTATTCTTTTCAGATTGCTCCTCTGCTTTTGGTTGCTGCCTATCTTGAAGACTGTTTGAAGGTCCAAATGTTTTTGTTCAGCCCTTTGCAAGTTGGCTAATTCAGCTTCCTTTACTGTTTGTATCTGGAGTTATCTCGTGTGAATGATTTGTGATGTTGCTTTGGCTCTTTACTTTTGACGATCGTACATGCTGGTGTATAGGACAGCCCAAAATTTCCACCGAACATGTTGGTTTTGAGCAGTATCCTTTGTATAAGACGACTCATATCTGACACTTGCCGCTGACCAGTGGATGTTGTTAAAAGCAAATCACAGTATTGATATGCCAAATGACCCTGTAAAATTTTTAATTTTATTAGCATGTTTTAAAATAAACTACTGTCAGACTGGGTGGATGGGCCCCACGGGGGAGCGCTGAGACTTTGTTGATAACTAAATTGACACGCTCATGATTGCACAAGAGCCAGAGGGAAGATGGTGGAGGTGGTGAGACTTCACTGTCAGGGTTCCGATTTTAGACCCAGCATGTAAGACTTTAAGGTGACATTTTTAAGTTTTGGATTGTCCAAGATGCCGACATATCCAGTATTTTAATTTTTCTTTATTCTTAAAAACATATTTAATCACTCTTCTGCATTCCTCCAAATCCCTCAATCATGAAACAACTGCATTCGCCTTTATTAATTCATACAGCTTTTTTCCTTGCTGAGTCTTCTGACTGGGATTTTTTTTTATAGTAAACTGAAGCCACAAGGGCATATTGTTGCAGTGCCACTTTCCTGCTGTTTGTTTCCCCCTTTTTTTGTGTTATTTTACTTATAATTTTAAATATATTTAACAATCAACAATCGTTCCAAATGCAAAACATCGAGAAACCCCCCACCCCTCTATATAAGTTCTATTAACAGAGAACTTGCTAGCCAGTAGCAATTGTAACTCTATACAGGTACACAATCCTTTATCCGGACATCTAAAATCCAGAAAGCTCCAAAATCCGGCGTGGGGAGAGAGAGAGAGAGAGAGAGAGAGAGAGAGAGAGAGACGGCAGCGCGAGTCAGGCGGGCGAGGGGGGGAGACCGGCAGCATGAGTCGGGCAGGCGAGAGACTGGCAGCGTGAGTTGGATGGGGGGGAGAGACTGGCAGCACGAGTTGGGTGGGCAAGATGGGGGGGAGATGGCAGCATGACTGGAATGGGGTGGATACGGCAGCACAATTCGGGTGGGTTTAAATCGGGCTTTCTGAAATCCGGAAAAATCCAAAATTCAGGACACACGGTCGCCCAAGGTTTCCAGATAAAGGATTGTGTACCTGTATTGGCAATAGTGAGGTACCTATATGCTCTAAATAAGGCTGCCAGATTTTTAGGAAGGTATTATATCCCTTCCTGAGATAGTATGTTACCTTTTCAAGTGGGATGCAATTCATTTCTGAAGACTACCTATCTATGAGTAGATGGATTCAGACTTCCATATTACTGCTATGTACTTCCTGGCCACACCGTGAACTTAATTTGAGAATTGGTTAGTGATCTACCAACAGTGGTAAAGTTCCCCAGAAGACAAAGCTCTGGGTCTACTGGGGAGGTGACCCCTGTGATCTTGATTAGGGGTGTCACAGAGATCATGCCAGAAGGGCCTCACCTTAGTGCAAAGCTAGGTAAAATGTAAAAAGGAACCTACCTCTACACCACACCTAAAACACACCTCTGATAATTCAGGTTTATATTGGCTGTAATTTCTGTGGGGTGAGGGCTCCCCCCTGTTTGCGTGGATTTATCAGCAGTTTTCTAATATCACGTTCTGAATTTACTTGACATTGTCTTTTTTTTTGGTAGATTCAAGATGCCACTTTCCTTCTTTAAAGTTCAGATTTATTGTCAGAGTACATGTATGTACATCACATACAACACTGAGATTCTTTTTCATGTGGCCAGGCAGAATTTCTTTTTATCAATAATGCAAAAAACTGTATTCCAGAAAAAATACTTATACAAAAGAAAAAAACTGTTAAAGAAATGTAAACAAAACTGCTATACAGAAAATACTCAATAATAAATAATGTGCAAAATAAGAGTCCTTAAATGAGTCTCTTGATTGAATTTGTTGTTAAAAATCTGACGATGGATAGTTAGTAACTGTTCCTGAACCTGGCAGTATGAGTCTTATGGCACTTTTACCTCTTTCCTGATGGTACCAACAAGAACAGAGCATGCGCTGGGTGATGTGGATCCTTGAGGATTGCTGATGCTTTCTGACAGCAGTGTTCCATGTCGATTTTCTTGAGGGTGGGAGAGTTTTTCCTGTGATGTGCTGGACTGTGTCCACGACCTTTTGCAGGGCTTTACACTCAGGGAAGTTGGTGCCCCCATACCAGGCCTTGATGCAGCTGGTCAGCACACTAACATCTGTAGAAGTTTGACAAGGTGTTTTTTTTAAAATATAAAAAAATTTTCACACTATGAACCATACTGACCAAAATACACACAAACATTTCCCTCTTGAATATACACAATGTCATTTTCTCCCCTTTTTCCCCCCCTCCCTTCCCTCCCTCCTTCACCCCTCCCTCCCCACTCACTCAATGTTCAACATATATGATACATTAAACCCATTAAACCATGTCATCACACAATGAAAATAAACAAGAAATTTGTGTCTTCTACTTTTGCACACTGGGTCAGTTCATTTTGTTGTCTTCTTTCATTTTAGGCGGTGGGAGGTCTGCGGTAGGACTTTTCCGTTGTTTTCCATGTACGGTTCCCAAATTTGTTTTAATACTGTGATGTTATTTCTTAAATTATATGTTAATTTTTTCCAATGGAATACATTTAATCACTTCTATGTACCATTGCTGTACTCTCAGGCTATCTTCTGATTTCCAGGTTGACATTATACATTTTTTTGCTACAGCTATGGCTATCATAAATCTTTTTTGTGCTCCATCCAAATCGAGGCCAAGTTCTTTACTTCTTATATTACTTAGAATAAAGATCTCTGGATTTTTTGGTATGTTATTTTTTGTGATTTTATTTAATACCTGATTTAGATCTTCCCAAAATTTTTCCACTTTCTCACATGTCCAAATTGCATGTACTGTTTTTCCCGTTTCCTTCTTACAGTGAAAACATCTATCTGATACTGTTGGGTCCCATTTATTTAACTTTTGGGGCGTGGTGTAACCACGTCTGTGTAACCAATTATATTGTATCATGCATTATCTAATGTTTATTGTATTTCTCATAGTTCCGGAGCATAGCTTTTGATGTCATACCAAACCTTTCTAAATTAGAGAAAGACCAATTTTGAGGAAATGAGAAAGGATCTAGAATGAGTGGATTGGGATAAATTGTTTTTGGGCAAGGACGTGCGAGGTAAGTGGAGAACCTTCAAAGGTGAAATTTTGAGTGTTCGGAGTTTGTAAAGTTACTGTCAGGATCAAAGGCAAGGTTAGCAGGAATAGGGAACCTTGGTTTTTGAGGATATTGAGGATTTGGTTTGGAAGGTGTTTAAGAGGTATGGGCAACATGGAGTAAATGAGGTACTTGAGGAGTATAAAAAATGCAAGAGAAACCTCAAGAAATAAATCAGGAAGGCTAAAGAAGATGAGGTTGCTTAGGCCGACAATATAAAGGAAAATCCTAAAAGTTTCTACAGGTATATTAAGAGACAAAATTGGTCCCTTTGAAGATCAGAGTGATCGGTTTTGTATGGAGCCAAAAGAGATGGATCTTAATGTTTTTTTTTAAATCATTATTCACTCAGGGAAAGGGCAAAGAGTCATGGGAAACAGGCAGTGAGGTCATGGAACTGAAACAGATTAAAGAGGAGGAAGGGTGTGCTGTCTTAAAGCAAAATATGGTGCATAAATCTGCCAGGCCTGACAAGACATTCCCTCAGACCTTAAGGGAGGCTCATATAGAAATTGCAGGGGCTCTGACAGAAATATTTAAAATGTCCTTAGCCACGTGTATGGTGCTGGAGGATTTTGTTGTTCCATTTTTTTAAAAAATACACCAAAAGAAACTCTGGAAATTATAGGCTGGTGAGCCTGACATCAGTAGTAGGTAAATTATTGGAGGGTATTCTAAGAGATTGGATATACAATTATTTGGATAGCCATAGACTGATTGGGGATAGTCAACATGACTTTGTGCATAGTAGGTTGTGTTTAACCAATCTTAAAGAGTTTTTCGAAGAGGTACCAGGAAAGTTGTCAAAGGAAAGGCTGGAGATTTTTTGTTTACTTGGACCTTTGACAAGGTCCCGCATGGGAGGTTAGTCAGGAAGGTTCTGACACTAAGTATTCATGGTGAAATAATGAACTGGATTGGATGGGAGAAGCCAGAGAGTAGAGGTGGATGATTGCTCCTCAGACTGGAGGTCTATGACTATTGGTGGGCCTCAGTGATCAGTGCTGGGACCATTGTTGTTTGTCGTCTATATCCATGATCTGGATGATAATGTGGTAAATTAGATCAGAAGGTTTGCCAATGACACTAAGATAGGAGGCATTGTGGACAGGAAAGAAGGTTGCAGAGGGATCTGGACCAGCTAGAAAAATGGGCCGAAAAATGGCAGAAGGAATTTAATACAGACAAGTATGAAGTGTTGCATTTTCGAAGGACAAATCAAGTTAAGACATACAGGGTAAATAGTAGGGCACTGTGGAGTGCGATAGAACAGAGGAATCTGGGAATATAGATACATAATTCCCTGAAAGTGGCATCACAGGGTTGAAAGAAAGCTTTTGGCATCTTTGTCTTCATAAATCAAAGTATTGAGTACAGGAGTTGGGATGTTATGGCAAGGCTGCATAAGTCATTGGTGAGTCCAAATTTGGAGTATTGTCTGCAGTTTTGCTCACCTAACTAAAGGAAAGATATCAATAAGATAGAAAGAGTGCAGAGAAGATTTACTAGGATGTTGCCTGGACTTCAGGAACTGAGTTTCTTAGGACTTTATTCCCTGGAGCAAAGAAGAATGAGGAGAGATTTGATAGAGGTTTTTTAAATTATGAGGGAATAGACAGAGTAAATGTAGATTGGCTTTTTCCACTGAGGGAAGGTGAGATACAAACCAGAGGACATGGGTTAAGAGTGAAAGGGGAAAAGTGGTGAGGATGTGGAGTGAGCTTCCAGATGAGGTGGTGATTGTGGGCTCAATTTTAATATTTAAGAGGAATTTAGACAGGTACATGGATGGGAGAGGTATTGACGGCCATGGACTGGATGCAGGTCAGTGGGACTAGGCAAAAAAAACTAGAAGGGCCGAAGAAGCCTGTTTCTATGCTGTAATGTTCTATGGTTCTATTACATCTTTCATGAATCTATCTAATTAGTTCCTGAGCTGCTTGATTTAGCTAAAATCCTAAACAAAATCTTCCTGGTGGCTCCTGTGGGTCATAATCCAGCTGACAGTACAACCATGTGCCCTGATGGCCCCAGTTTCCACCGTCTCACTGTGTAGTCCCTGATTCACAAGCTCTGCAGCCCATTTTGTTCGTCTATATCACTAACCTGGTTTCACTTTGCTGGGTTGCCTAGAATGGCTTAGCCATCCATGTTTTACACAGTCTTTGCCAACAAATACCTCTGCAGCCTCACTTTGCAAATGTAATTGAAACCCTTTATCATTGAAGGAAATCCTGTTATTCATTAATTCTGAAGTGATTTGTAACCAGTGTCATAGTAGTACATTTAATCAGTTTCTTTCTTGTCCCCATAATCTGTGTTACTCATGCATGAACAACCTGTACAGTGCTAGTAGTATCCCTGTGTCCATGGAGTTCCATGTTTCATGTGTTAACCATGTAGCTGCATGCTGCTACCAGACATTTACAATGGTGTAATATTTATGTCAGACTGAACCTCAGCCAACCTGTCTTGAGTCCAGAGTCTTAGAATTTTTTTGATACTGAACCTGACTCAAACGTAATAGGTTTATTCCCGTACTGTCAGACTGAAGCCAAGTCGCTGGTTGTACACTACAAGCTCCTTCTAAAGGAGGATGTGAGATCTGCTGCCTGTTGATATGTTATCGCATACAAATCACATTTTTTTTTCTGAGTAGTTTTTTGAGAGGAATTAGCTGCAAGCACTGTTACCCGTTGTTATTATTAATGCTCAAATAATTCTGCCAGATTGTTCTTGAATTCAGACTACAGATTATTAAGGCTTTCATGGACAAATTTATTTTTAAGAAACCCTTCCAAATGCTATTGAATTTTGCCATTTCATGATAGATACTGTCCGTTTTTTTCATTCAAATATTTGGAGGCTCATTATCCTATGGCATTTTAAACTGCTATGATCAGTTGGATTTTCGATTTATTGTCAGAGTATATTACTGTGCATGACATAGCATACAACACAGATGATTTTTTCCTGCGGGCCAGGCAGATTTATCACTTATTGGTAGTGCCAAAAAACTGGACACAATGTGCACATGTAAACAAATGTAAATAACTGTGCAATACAGAGAGGAGTGATTCTGAACTGTGGGAACTGCTTGACACTGAGTGGACTGTTCTTGTCTTTCACCCTCTTAACACCAGCTTGGTACATTAGCTTTATTGAACAGAATGAAAATTAGAGGAGGTCCATCAGAAACTGATACCTTGATGGGCATTAGCTTACACAGAATGTTCTGTGAGGGCACAGACTGAGAAATAGAAACCTCTTTTCCATTTGCTTGTGGGCATTCAGTTTAGCATTTTTACTGCTGACCCAATCGGATTGATCTCCTTTTGTTTTATGCAGTATAACCGATTATCTGAAATTGGATTCTCCAAAATCCTCATTTATCCAAATTTAAAAAAAAATTTGAGTAACTAAAGATATCTGAAAAAAATCATAAATCCTCATTTATCTGAAATTTATTTGGAGCTAAACTGACCTCACATGTTGAAAAAAATAATTCACAACATGAAATTAGAACGACGATTTTCCTCGTATCAAGCAACTCCCTCCCCTCTCTCTTCCCCTTTCTTCTTTACCTTCCCCTATTGGCTTTTCTCCAACTCTCCCTCTCAAACTGTGTGCCACTGTTTCCGAGCCCCAAGCGGTTAGAAGAATCCCTTGTCTCGGCATCATCAAAGGGAGCGGGACCTTGGGTTCAGTGGGGTCCCCTCCCCTCCCTCCTTGGCTTCCTGATGTGGACTATAAACCATCCCATTGGCCTACTGCCCCACACACTGGACTCCCTGGTGTGCGTGTGCAGTAGGCCTAGAGGAGGATTCGGAGTCGGGACTCCGGCATTGGGAGCTCCGGTGACCTGGGAAGACTCCCTGGGGATCATCGGCAGCAGTGGGTACATGTTGAGGATCAGCTGCGGTTGGGAGGTCTCAGTGATCAGCAGTGGCCAGCATTTTTTGGGTAAGATTTAAACATTACTTTAATGCCTAAAAAGCCTCCCTCTATTGTTTAAACATTGATACAAGTGATTTGCTGTTGCTACTGGGCTGATTTTTTAAAAATGACCAGTTCTCCGAAAAAAAACGTAGGCCATTTCAGATAATTGGAGTTGCACTATATATACTTACCTCTACATTAACTCCTCGCATAACATCCACATTTCATCATGCTGGTTTGGTAATTAAGCTCTACCAGTTACACATTGTTATAACCCCTATTATCAGATACTTCTGTAGTTTTGTTACCTGCAGTGTTGTTGGTCCTGTTATTCATTATTTCCTTTGTTCACTTACCCAGTAGCTCTGTAACCCCCAATGCAGCACTTGTCATTAAGCATCTCTGAATAGTAATTCCATGTCATTTTAATCATGTTACAGTGTCTGTAGCCCTTTCACCAGTAACCCACACCTCTTCCCTTGTGTCCCTACAATTGGTGTCACCTGGTATGCCTATGGCTTCTGCCACCCAGTGTACACATCCTCTCTGCCACCCAATGCTACCAGGTGTGTCTAGCATTTCCCGTCCTCTTTGAATTTCCAGTTCTCTGCCATCTCTATATTCCCTATATCTTTGCTGTCCCTGTTAGCTATGTTTTTTGTAATTCCTGAATTCCATTGTTGGAGCAATTTAACAGTACATAAACCACGTGAATCTGCAGTGGTTTTCTGCTGCATCTGTTGCTCCCATTGTGGTCTCTACATTGGATAGACTGGATGCAGACTAGGATGTCGCTTTGTTGATTTCCTTTGCTCTCTCTGCTGCAATAATGGTGATCTCCCAGTGGACACCTATTTCAATTCTCCATACCATTCCCACGCTGACATGTCTGTCCATGGCCTCATCCACCTGCAAATTGGAGAAACAACATCTCATATTCTGCCTGGTTACCCACCAATTGGATAGCATTAACATCGACTTCTCCGGTTTCTGAGGTCGCCTCCCCACTTTTCTCCACTTCCCCTTTCCCCAAGTCTCCTTTCCTCTTGCTCTGTCACCCTTCCCCTTTCCCCGTCTCCTTTCCTCTTGCTCTGTCACCCTTCCCCTTTCCCCGTCTCCTTTCCTCTTGCTCTGTCACCCTTCCCCTTTCCTCGTCTCCTTTCCTCTTGCTCTGTCACCCTTCCCCTATCCCCGTCTCCTTTCCTCTTGCTCTGTCACCCTTACCCTATCCTCAAGTCTCCTTTCCTCTTGGTCTGTCACCCTTCCCCTTTCCCCGTCTCCTTTCCTCTTGGTCTGTCACCTTTCCCCTATCCCTGTCTCCTTTCCCCTTGCTCTGTCACCCTTCCCCTTTCCCCGTTTCCTTTCCTCTTGGTCTGTCACCTTTCCCCTATCCCTGTCTCCTTTCCCCTTGCTCTGTCACCCTTCCCCTTTCCCCGTCTCCTTTCCTTTTGCTCTGTCACCCTTCCCCTATCCCTGTCTCCTTTCCTCTTGCTCTGTCACCCTTACACTATCCCCGTCTCCTTTCCTCTTGCTCTGTCACCCTTACCCTATCCTCAAGTCTCCTTTCCTCTTGGTCTGTCACCTTTCCCCTTTCCCCGTCTCCTTTCCTCTTGGTCTGTCACTTTCCCCTTTCCCCGTCTCCTTTCCTTTTGCTCTGTCACCCTTCCCCTATCCCTGTCTCCTTTCCTCTTGCTCTGTCACCCTTCCCCTATCCCCGTCTCCTTTCCTCTTGCTCTGTCACCCTTCCCCTATCCCCGTCTCCTTTCCTCTTGCTCTGTCACCCTTCCCCTTTCCCCATCTCCTTTCCTCTTGCTCTGTCACCCTCACCCTATCCTCAAGTCTCCTTTCCTCTTGGTCTGTCACCTTTCCCCTTTCCCTGTCTCCTTTCCTCTTGCTTTGTCACCCTTCCCCTTTCCCTGTTTCCTTTCCTCCAGCCCCGCATTTACAGACCAAGCCCCTCTCCCCCATTTAATACTCACCATTCTTCTCCTGCCTTCTTATCCTTCCAATTATCGCCTTTTGCCTCGACCTGTGCTGCTGCTCCTGCCCTACCTGCTTTTTGCTTATAACTTGGGGAAGGGCTCAGGCCCAAGATGTGGGTTATATATCTTTGCCTCTTGTGGACGATGTGAGACCTGCTGAGTTCCTCCAGCATTTCTATGTTTTTATATAAACAGAAAATGCTGGAAACACTCAGTAGGGCTGGCAAAATCTGTGGAATGATAAACTATGTTCTTACAAGGTATTACCTCTTTCTCTCTGTACACATGTTGCCTGACCCGTTGAATACTTGCAATGTTCTCCTTTTATTTTGGATTTCATTACCTGCAGATTTATTTTTCAGTGGGATTTTTGTGGTTTGATGATTACTATTTGTTGAACATTACTCTAGAGTTTGAAAAATGAAAACAAAATGTATTTGCATGTTATACCTTGACTTGCTCTTTTAGATGTAAGTCCAATTGCACATGCACAAAACAGTTCAGGTCCATTTGAAATGGCATTGGCACACAGCTAATGAATTTAATCTGGACAATTTCCTTTCCATTTCTTTGAATTGATGTTGCGCAGAAAAAGTCTGGTTTTACCCTTCAGAAGGGGGAAGCACATAGAGAATGGTTGTGTACTGTAATTCAATGGCTACTCAGACAAAATCCGAATAGTAGCAGGCTATTCAGTCCCGTGAGTCTGCTCTGTCATTCAATATGGTCATGGTGAATCTTCCACAGCAATTACATTTTCCTGGCCTTCCCACATATTCCTTAATTCCATTAATATCTACAAATTTATCATTGTGCTATAAAGCAAAGAAACAGCCCCATTAGCCTAACACACCCATGTCAACTAAGTTGCCCAGCTGAGCTGAATTCATTTGCCTGTGTTTGGCTAATACCTTCCAAGCCTTCTCCATCAAAGAATTTGTCCAAATATCTTTTAAATGTCACAATTGTGGAGCCATACAACACAGAACAGACTTTTTGGCCCAATTCGTCCATGCTGACCAAGTTGGCATTTTGGGCTAGTCTTGTTTGCCTGTATTTGGTCAACATTCTTCTAAACCTTTCCTGTCTGCACATTTGTCCAGATCTCTTGGTCAAATTTTTACCTGCTTGTGTAGCATTCCCTGGCAGCTAGTTCCAGTGAGAGACTACCCTATGTGGTAAAGGTTGCCCCACAGGCCCCTCTCATGCCATGTGGAACCTTGTCAAATACCTTGCTAAAGTCCATATTCACAACATCCATCGTCCTGCCCTCATAAATCCCTTTGGTCACCTCAATATTTGTAAAATGTGATTTTCTATGCCACCCAAGCCATCTAATCAACCATACCTATCCCAAATGCTGATAGATCCTGTTTGTGAGTATCCCCTCCCACTATTTTTCCACTATTGACACCAGGCTCACTGACTTGTAGTTCTCCGACTTGTCTTTCCTGATACATTATTAGTCACTATTCAGTCTTCTGGAACTTCACCTCCAGACAAAGATGATACAAGTATCTCAGTAAGGGCTTCCTGGAAATTCTTCCCTATTTTTCCACAAGGTTTCAGATGCACTTGGTCAGGCCTTGAAGATTTATCTACCTTTATGTATTGAACCTCCAGCATCTCCTCTTCTGTAATGTGGACAATATCCAAGTCTCAAATGTTGATCACAATCAATAACTGAGTATCCATGGTACTCCAGGATGGAGAAATCTAAGGATTGATCATCCTTTGAGTGATGAAATTTCTCCTGTTTGGTCCTGAATAAATTTTGGTGCTTGATGCATGCAGGTGAGTGAATGAAAATGTGAACTAAATGTTTGTGTGATTTGGGGTGATTTTGGAAAGTTAATTCATTTATGCCATTTAATAGGGAGTGAGTAAGGACATTGTTGAGGTCATTCATATAATTGGCTTAGTAGTGAGGTATCATGGAACTTGATGCAACTGTGCGAGTAAAAGCAGAGAATGAATGAGAGACAGAATGATGTATGATAATGCCCTTCATTCAGGAATGATTGATGAAGTGTTTTGGTACAGAATGGAGATTGAGAATCTGGTTGGGTGGTGCCAGAACAACAATCTTGCTCTCAGCATCACCGAGACCAAGGAGCAAGTTATTGATTTTAGGAATGAGAGAGGTTACACACCTGTCCATCTTGATAGGAAGGAGGAGGGTGGAACCTTCAAGTTCCTACAAGTGCATATTTCAGAAAACTTCTGGAGCCAGCTCATTGAGTTAACCATGATGAAGGCACACCATCGTTTCTACTTTCCAAGTAGCCTGAGGAGATTTGGTATGTTCTCATATACTCTATCAAACTTGTGCAGGTTAACTCAGGAATGAACAGGTATGCATGCGCTGGTTAACGTCCACGATACATTCTGTGAAACTGGGCATTATGCGAACACCATATTAGCAAAGCTATATGGGATACTAAACTTAGGATAAACTAAGCAAATTAATTTTTTTCACTTTTTAATGTAAACACTTTATAGACTATATCACACACAGTTTAACAGAGGAGCAGGATCATCCACATCACTGTTCTCCACTTCCTCATTGTGTTTCACTGGAAGAGTTTCAGGTTGAATAACCTCCACTGACGAATCATCACTCTGTAATGCCTGAAGGACCTGGCTGAGGTTCTTCCTGGGGAGGTGTTGGTTTCTTCAGGAATATGCCCAGTGCTGTTTATCTAGTTTGCTTTTTCTTTTCTTCATACATTTCTTTATATATAGCAAATACAGCATGAACATTCCTCTCTATCAGTGAAAAGCGTTCAGTGTTTGGGTCCATCTCTTCAGCAAGCTGTTATGGTCTGCAAAGAATTTGGCTCACCTCTTAACAGTGAAGCTCTTCTGCACTTGTTCTTCTTCTTCTGCAGTTTCCTTTTCCCTCGCCTCTTCAATTTTGGTTGCTTCCTCAATGTCCCCTTCTCGCATTCTCCAATCGGGATTTCTGAACTCCATTATAACCCTATTGGACAACGGATGTAGGTGCGGTTGGATGTTGCCCAATCAGACGTTAAGCGGTGCACTCCTGTATGCTGATTGGTTGCATCTCAGCTTGGTAAATTGATTGGCCTGGAATGCAGAAGTAACAAATATAGGCAGGTCCATCACAGATTCCAACCTCCCATCTATGTGAGGTGCTGCCTTCATAAGGCAGCCAGCATCATCCTGGTTTCAACCACTTCTTTTTAAAAATATTTTATTTTGGTTTTCACAGACTTACAAAATCCAATAAACAAAGCCATCCATGCACATAAATATACCTAAAGTCCCTATTTATCCTAACCCCCCCCCCCACCCGTCTCAGCGAAAACATTGTAAAAGCTTATCTCGATCATAATCATGAGACACATGACCCCCATCAAAATGTGTAATGAAAAGAAATAACAATGGCAACACCATTCAAAAGAAAACACTCTAAAAGGAAAAGAAGGGAACTCAAAAGAAAACTAGGGACCTGAAAAGAAACTGGCAGGTGCATCTTCTGCGCCAAGTCCCATTTTCATAATCACACCTCCAGCCTTACTGGGATAATTATCTCCATCTAAAAGATGGGAAATCAATGTACTGCAAGTAAGGTTGCCATACTCTAACGTATGTGTCACGTTTCCTCCATAGGTTATATGTGATTTTCTCCAGGGTGAATGCAACTCTCCATTTCCATATTCCATCATGTGGTATTTAGCTGGGAGTTGGACTTCCATGAAACTGCTATACATTTCCTGGCGACTGCCAAGGTGACCTTCACAAACAAAACTTAGAATTTAGTCAGTCTAAGCCGCACTTCTCCAATATCCCCCAAGAGAACAGCTCCTGTGGAAAATCGACTTTTGTAATTTTTTTAAGAATATCCCCTGAGTCTTCCCAAAAAATGTCTCGCCTTTGAGCATAGCCAGATAGAGTGGACGAAAATTCCCACCTCCACACCACACCTAAAACACATTTCTGAAATCTCAGACTTTGATCTGTGTAGTCTCTGAGGTGTAAGGTATAACTGGGGCAGGAAATTATACTGCTCCATTCCATATTTCTTCTTTGGCTTGGCTTCGCGGACGAAGATTTATGGAGGGGGTAAAAAAGTCCACGTCAGCTGCAGACTCGTTTGTGGCTGACCAGTCCGATGCGGGACAGGCAGACACGATTGCAGCGGTTGCAAGGGAAAATTGGTTGGTTGGGGTTGGGTGTTGGGTTTTTCCTCCTTTGCCTTTTGTCAGTGAGGTGGGCTCTGCGGTCTTCTTCAAAGGAGGCTGCTGCCCGCCAAACTGTGAGGCGCCAAGATGCACGGTTTGAGGCGTTATCAGCCCACTGGCGGTGGTCAATGTGGCAGGCACCAAGAGATTTCTTTAGGCAGTCCTTGTACCTTTTCTTTGGTGCACCTCTGTCACGGTGGCCAGTGGAGAGCTCGCCATATAATACGATCTTGGGAAGGCGATGGTCCTCCATTCTGGAGACGTGACCCATCCAGCGCAGCTGGATCTTCAGCAGCGTGGACTCGATGCTGTCGACCTCTGCCATCTCGAGTACCTCGACGTTAGGGGTGTGAGCGCTCCAATGGATGTTGAGGATGGAGCGGAGACAACGCTGGTGGAAGCGTTCTAGGAGCCGTAGGTGGTGCCGGTAGAGGACCCATGATTCGGAGCCGAACAGGAGTGTGGGTATGACAACGGCTCTGTATACGCTTATCTTTGTGAGGTTTTTCAGTTGGTTGTTTTTCCAGACTCTTTTGTGTAGTCTTCCAAAGGCGCTATTTGCCTTGGCGAGTCTGTTGTCCATTCCATATATGGCATTGACAAACCCCATCACAGTGTCCAGACAAGATCCTGCCACCATTCTTCATTGATTATTGTACCCAAGTCCGACTCCTATCTCTCTCTTGACCTTTGTAGACCCAGTTTCAGACCCTCCCTTTGGAATATGTAATAAATCCTAGAAATAAATTTACACACATTCCCCTTTCGAATTAGAATTTCCAAGTCACTCCATTCAGGCAGGATCATTGCTGGACCCAATTTTTCCCTCAGAAAGGATCTTATTTGCAGAGAACAGAAGAATGTTGGGACATTCACTTCTCACTGTAACCTTCAGACAGAAGTTACAGTTTCCCTAAGATCAGCATATCCAGGTTCAAGAACATTTTATTTCCAACAGCTGTTGGGCTCATGAACCTCCTCTTGTTAAACAAATCAGGGACTGCTCTAACACCACAAAAGGATTGTCTGCACTATTGAAAAGTTGAGTTTTTTCACTAGTTTAACTGAATATTTTTTAAATTAAATTACTATTGCAGCTTCACTGATGCTGCTTAAGCCGGTGAGTTCCTCGAGTAGATTATGTTTTGCTTCAGATTTTAGCTTCTGTGTCTCTCTGAGGTGTAAGGTATAACTGGGGCAGGAAATTATACTGCTCCGTCCCATATATGGCATTGACAAACCCCTTATTTAGCTATGTCTATGGCAGTGAATCAGTTTGACATAGCAAACTCCTGCTTTAAAAATACTTTTGATTAATCAAGCCAGGAGTGAGAATGCGATTGGCATTATATATCACCCCACTCTGTCAGTTTTCTCTAGAATCTACCTATTTCACTGTTATTACTGCAAATCGACTTCTGCGAATTTAATACTGATTGTGCTTTAAGAGTGAGGTGAGAAAATATATAACAGGACCCTTGACAGTACCAGTAATAGAAAATGAAAGCAGGAGCAGATAGCTGCAAAGGTCACATGTTGTGGTTTCTGAAGTCCTCACTGATTTTCACTGTGAGGGAAATTAAAAGCCCTCAGAAATAAATTCAGGAGAACCAAGTTTGAATTTTGAGGATTACTTTCAAATCAATTATCTTCTCTTCTTTAACATGGTTTGGTTACTTGAACATTGATTAGAATGTGGAAAATGTAGGATTTTGATTGACTAAGTTGATTAATGCATTAGTGTGAGGCTTTGTTCTAGGGGTGGTCATGGGTGGAGAAGAGGAGGGGCCTTGTTTCTCTTTTTATTTCACATTCAAGTCTTAGGATCAAGAGAAGTCTGGAGAAAGCATTTGTTTTCAGTAAACACTGTGTTAAGGCACTCAGGCTGTCCTGCTGCGTTAATTGATTAATCAAGCAATTTAAGGTGAGTTGTGGACGAAACCAATAGATCCAGCATTGTTGATGCATCACAGTCCTGACCCATCAGCTGTGAGATAGATGTGTATCTTTTCAAAGCAGAGAGCCAAAGAGTTGCTGCAGAGCATGAAGCAGCTGATTGGACTAGTTATTGAAATCTACTAAATACGCTGCTGCTTTTCAATTGAACAGGAGGCCAGGGTTACCATAGATTGTGACAGAATGTATCAGGTGAGAATAGGACTAGGCAGTACTATCATGCCCCATTCCGAAATAATATTGATGTTAAATAGGAATAATGACCAAATGACAGGGAAGCAGGCAGCGCCAACATATCAAACTGCAAGGAGTCATTAGCTAAGAAATCACAGAATCTGGCCCTTTGGCTAAGAAAGAAAGGAGGAAGGGAGAAGAGAGCTATAGTGATTGAGGATTCGATAATGAGGCAATTAGATAGGAGGGAGGTTCTGTAAACAAGATCAAGATCCAAAATGGTATGATGAATCCCAGGTGCTAGGGTCAGGGAAGTCTCAGATTGAGTCTACAACATTCTCAAACGGGAGAGGTGAGCAACCCGATGTTGGAGTCTGCGTTGGTACCAAGGACACAGGTATGAGTACAGATGTGGTCCTGAAGAAAGAATATAGGAAGTTAGGAAGGAAGCTGAAAAGGAGGACCTCAAGGTGGTCATCTCAGGATGGCTGCCAGAGAGAGTAGGAACAGGAAGTTGTGGCAGATGAAGGTGTGGCTGAAGGTGCAGGGGGCAGGGGGTTAGATTTCTGGATCATTGGGATCTCTTCTGGGAAAGATCTGACCTGTACAAAAAGAACAGGATGCACCTGGACTGGAAAGGGACCAATATCCTGATAGGCAGGTTTGCTGGAGTGGTTGGGAAGAGTTTCAACTAATTTGGCAGGGGGATGGGAAACAGAATGTGAGGGTAGAAAATAGAGCAGAAAGTGGAAAGGATGATACAATGTGTTGTGGGTTTGTGAGGAACATAAATGAGTCAGTGGTGTGTTGCTGGCATCTGCAGTCTCTTGTGTTGCTCCAAGATCCTGAAGGGTCAATGTGGAGTTGATTTTTTTTTGGTCTTGTGGGAAATTTAAAATTAAGGTGATTTTTGTTTTGTTAATCTCTGGCAGTCATGAATTTTTAGATCTCAGTCCTTTAATATTGGCTTTGGTTAGTTGATGATGAGCAAGGAGTGAAAGCTTACAGCAGGGAGGTAGATTGGCAGCATTGCATTTATAGCGGGATTGTTGGAGGAATAGGTTGTTTATTCTTTACACATAAATGTTGGAGAAAATCAGCAAGTTTCGCAGCCTTTTTTTATGCAGCAAAATAAGGATATAACTGTATATATCCCTCCCTCCCCCTTCCCTCCATACATACAGATCTGTTCATCATCAGCTTACATATATTTTAAGTATATTACGGTTGCGGACTTCCAAGTGATAGCGATACATTTTTTTCGTTAATGCCAATGCTATTTTTATAAATGAGATTTGATATTTATTCAATTTGTTGCTTATTTCCATAAAATTACCTAGAAGATACAGCTCTGGGTCGCCCGTGAAGGCCCCTCCTGTTATCCCCGATTAATTTTTCTGTGATTTCTTGCCAAATTGGCCTCACCTTCACGTACGACCACGTGGCATTTGGAAAAGTTCCTGCCTCAGTCCCACCCCTGAAACACATTTCTGAAATTTCAGTTTTTGATCTGTGTAACTTTTGTGGGGTAAGATAGAATTGGTGTAAAAAGATTATACTGAACCAGTCCATATCTTGCATTTATAATTGATGTGTTGTCCTTGTACCAATCTGACCAGCTTCTTTCTGAAATCACCACACCCAAGTCCATCTCCCATCTTTTTCTTAATCTCTGCAACCCTGGTATTGCACTTTTGTTCTGGGGAACATAGTACATTTTTGTTATAAATTTGGGTGTATTCCCCATCCAGAAAGTTTGGTTTAACTAATTTCAGATGGGGTCAATGTTGGGCCCCATCTTTCTCTTAAGAACGATCTAAGCTGGAGAAAACAGAAAAAGGTCCCATTGGTCACTCTGCATTTGTGTTTTAATTGTTCAAAGGGCATAAGAGTTCCTTCCGTGTAACGGTTCTTAATATATCTTATGCTTTTGTAATTACAACAAATTTAATATTCTATTGCCTATAAGAATAGCACATTTTTACACATGGTGCTTTTATTGCTATCCGTACTTTTTTTCTATACATTCATTAATTTCCTGCCCTATACTAATCATATGTATTAAAATGGGGTTATCCTTCTTTTTCTTTCGTGATTTGACACTCCATTTATAGATAAAAATCCTTTGCTTCCCCCTCCTCCATTTGAGTACATTCCCGTTTGAACCCAAGAAGGGGGTTTGTCTTCAGTGAAGAAGGCTCCAAGAAATCTAGCCTTTGTTACTAAGCAATATTTTTTGAAATCTGGGAGTCGAAGTCCTCCCAGCTTATAGTCCCATGTCAGTTTTTCCCAAATAAATTCTTGATACCTTATTATTCCATAGGAATTGTCTAATATGGTTGTTTAGTATCTTAAATTTTTTTAGGCAGTGATTGAAAAAGATATTGCATCCTTTTTAATTTTAACGCAGTTAACCCTTCCCAGCAAATTAATCGGTAAGTCATTTCATTTCTGTAGGTCTTTTTTTTACCTACCCAAGAAGGGGAACATCATTTAGTTTGAATAGACTTTGCAAGTTATTGTCGGTTGCTATTCCAAGATATTTTATTCTATCTGTTTTCCATTTAAATTTACTTCCTCTGGTATCTTTCATATTCAAAATTTGTTAGTGACATGATCTCACTTTTATCCATGTTTATTTTGTAGCCTGACAGTCTTCCATATTTTTGTAGTGTTCCTTGCAATTTTCTAAAGATTTAGCCTGGTCTGATAGGTACAATAGTACGTCATTGATGAATTGACTGATATTGTTTTCTTCTTGCCTGACTTTGAAGCCCTTTATATTCGGATCCTTTCTATTATCTCTTCCAGCAGTTCAATCGCTAAAATAGAAAGTGCTGGGGATAGAGAGCATCCCTGTCTGCTTGATCTTCTCAAGGGGAACATTGTGGACATCTGATTATTTGTTATTATTTTAGCTTGTGGTTTATGGTCTAAAGTTTTTATCCAATTTGTAAATGTTCTGCCAATTCCAAAATTTTCCAGTGTTTTAAATAAAAAGGGCCACTCCAAATGGTCAAATGCTTTTTCTGCGTCTAAGGAGGCTTGGATTTTGTTCAGATTTTGCCATGTGTATTATATTAAATAATCTTCCTATACTATTTGAGGAATGCCTTCCTTTAACAAATCCTGCTTGACGTATGTATCAGTTTTGGCAAGTATTGATCTAACCTATTAGCAAATGCTTTCGTTAGTATCTTGTAATCAGCATTTAACAGGGATATTGGTCTGTATGCTGAAGTTTTTAGTGGGTCCCTATTCTTTTTTGGTAACACTGTAATAATTGCAGTTGAGAATGATTCCAGGAGGGTCTGTGTTTCCACTACTTGGTCCAGAACATCCATTAACAGGGGCATTAATAATTCTTTGAATTGTCTATAAAATTCAGGTGGAAATCCATCCTCCTCTGGTGATTTATTAGCCTGTAGGGTGCCCAGGGCCTATTTGATTTCTTTCCTTGTGAAGGGTATCTAATTTTATCCTTTCTCTTTTAGTTTTGGAAGTTTGACATTCATCAAAAATTCTTCCATTTCATTCTCATCTCTTAGTAATTCTGATTTGTATAATTTTGTATAATATTGTCTAAAAATGTCATTTATTTCCTTTTGTTTATATGCTAGAGTGTCTGTTTCTGTTTTTATAGCATTTATCATTCTTGGTGATTCCTCTGTTTTAATCTGCCAAGCTAAGACTTTGTGTGCCCATTCACCTAACTCATAGTATTGTTGTTTAATTTTTTTTAATATAGATTTTTTTTCTGTCCTATATGTTGGTATTGTATTGTACCTTTGCTTTTTATTCTCCATTAATCTTTATTCTTCTTGTTCTCCAAAGATATTTGGAGAATATCTTTCTCCAAACTATTTACTTCTGCCATATGGTCCCTCTTAAGGTTCTTTGTATAGGATATAATATATCCCCTTAAATATGCTTTGAGCATGTCCCATATCAGAAAACTATTATTAGTAGACGGCAGATTTGGTTCACAAAATAATATTTCTATCTGCCTCTTTATAAATTTGCAGAAATCTGTTCTTTTAAGAAATGTAGTATTGAGGCATCATCTGCATATCTTCTCTTGTTTTTCTATTATTTCTACAGTTAATATTAATGGAGAATGGTCTGATAGAAGCCTCACTAGGCATTCTGTTTTTATCACTCTACTTTTTAACTGGGCAGACATTAAAAAAGTCGATCCTTGTATGTGAGTCATGCACCCTTGAGTAAAAGGAGTAGTCTCTCTCTCTCTGGGATTTAATTGCCTCCATACATCAATAAGATTTAGATCTTTCATTTATGAATTTGTGGTTTTTGCTGCTTTCGCCGTCATTATTGTTCTTGCCAATTTATCTAGTATTGGGTCCAAGCAAAAATTAAAATCTCCTCCAACTAATATATTTTTTGTCTTCCCTCTGCTCTTTTTAAGAAGATATCCTTTATAAAGGCTTCATTGTCATAATTTGGAGCATAAATATTCATTAATGTCCATGCTTCTCCATAAATTTTACATACCTTCTGGTTTGATCAATTGAATGATCTTCTATTAACACTGGTGTTAAATTTTATTAATTAGAATTGCCACCCCACTTGTCTTTGAACTAAGGAAGATAATATTATTTGTCCCATTCATCCTCTTTTTAATTTATCATGCTCCAATTTGGTAAGATGTGTTTCCTGCAAAAAAGATTATATTCACTTTTAATTTTCTCTTCACTGGCCTGTTTATCCAGTTAATAGCAGGACCAATAAACTTTAGTGTTTTATTCATTACCATTTTTCAAACAGATATTGTGTAGAAATTGGCTAAGGTGTCAAAACAGAGAGCATTAATTAATAGTTACTTTTTGGACTTTTTAAATAGTTAATTTTTGTTATGTTATCTTTTAAGTAAGGACAGCATGGTGAGCAAAACAGATAGCACAACGCTGTTACAGTGCCAGTGACCAGGGTTGGAATCCGGCGCTCTCTGTGAGGAATTTGTACCCTTGTATCCTCTGGGTTGTAGGTCAGTTGGGTGTAATTGGGCAGCATGGGCTTGTGGGCCAAAAAGACCTGTTACACTGCTGTATTGACATCTTATTAAACGTTTTGACCATATCACCAAACCTGAATCTCATTCAATGCCAATTGGAGAACTAGATAAAGAAAGACACATGTATTCACATGATGATGATATAAACACCCCGTATCCAGTTCACGTATCAATTTGAATGAACAATGAAGAGTGACATAAAGGTCCAATTCTGAGATCCTGAGAACTCTGGTTAGAGTAGCCTCTTACTCCCACGAGTGCGTAACGCGCCATCATTGGGAGCGGGACTCCCCTAAATTGCTGAGGAGGGCAAATTACCAGGAATATTGACCGTGGTGTGACCAGGAGGTCCTGCCTTCCCGGGAATTTCACCTGGGTCCAAGTTGTGTCTCTGCTCACCTCTGGTGTGCTACTAGAGGTCACCTGCCAACATAAAAACAAAGGATTTCTTTTTGACAAGGTGTTTGTGGTGGATCAAATGGATAAATTTTGGTAACTATTCAACTTTCCAGGCTGGAAGGGTAAATGCCAGCATTTGCATCACTAATGGTTGGATGATCAGGCTCTTTGTCAGACTGTGATATCTTTGTTATCGTCCCAGATTGTTGGCATTTACTGCAAATTGAGTTGTGACACTTAACGTATGTTGGCCTGTTGGATGTTTTCTACAGAGTATTAAATGTTATTTGGGTTACAGTGATTAAGGTTGTAACATATTGCACATGGTCAGTCAGTGGTGTTGCATTTGATGTGTCACACACTGTGATTTGCAACATTTTACTTTGAAGAATATTATAGCGTATTGGCATTATGTACCTGATTATATTTCTGATTGTTGTTTTCTCCTGATAGCTGTCTTTTATGAATGGAGTTGCTAACTGTAAAACCTCTCTTGCAGCGCACTGGAGCATGGTTTTAAGGCACTGACTGATCGTTCAGTCATGGCTGATAAAAGGAAATTACAAGGTAAGATATTTTGTGGATTGTATCATTTTGTTAGGAAGGATCATTTGTACATGGTATATTAGTACTGTTTCTAACATCCTTATCTAAAATAAGAGGTGTCTGCCTGTGGAAGAATTTTGATTAAAGATATTAATTTGTTGGAGAATGTGACAGAGCCCTCATATGATTCAATCAAGTCACCATTCAGGACTAGAAAACACCACCAAAATGGTGGTCATTGTCTTTTATCAGTTCCTTCATACATAAACTCCTCAGTTGAATGTGATCTATTTCTTGGCTTTATGCTATCAGCAATTGTTCTGTATTGAGTTGGCTTTTTATTATCCAATAGGATCAGTAATAGAAGAATGAAAAGTTAACTTAGGTTGATATAATAAAGCACCTGAAACTAATTCTTAATCGAAGCTAAAGGACCTGTCAGATTGGCATCTTCACGATTTCACAACTTGATGGTAAATTTCATCTTGGTTTTGAATCTCCATTCTTGTAGCTGATGTGCTGCTTGGTTTTATTTGGCTTAAGGATGTCAGAAGAAGTTTATAAAGGCTATGATTGTAGATTTGGTAATGATTAAAAAACTGCTGGGTGAGGTCCTCTTTCTATATACAAAATGAAGAGAGTTTCCCAAACTCCAAACTTTACTAATACTTAAATTATAGTTATTGTAGGGTTCAAGCAGGCTCCGAGGGGAAAGTGAGTGCAAGAGTTGTTCAGGGAGCCGAGAAAGAAGTGACTCATAGACGTAAGGAGAAGAGGGAGAATAAAGCCATGCAGAGGGACAGTGTAGGCAATCCTGGAATCTCAGGTAAGATGTCAAGCATTGGGTGTGAGCTTGCTGATCGACAGGTGTGAGGAATTTGAAAAGTAGAGACACTGAGGAAAGTATTCTAATAAAATGCTTAGATATACCAGGTACAATTCTATATTATTTGGAATATAGCTATGTAAATGAGCTCTTAGCTGTATCTGTGCTGTCAATTAAAATAAATGATTGGAATCCTACCTGCCACGACATTGTCTAAAGTTGTTCTTGAAGGCTTTACTTGATGAAGTGATGTTCCATACTTGGTTTCCATTGGACATAAAGTGATTTGGAATATATGACCATTACGAGCTTATGTAGAAACTTCAATTCAAAAGACATGCTAATTTCTTCCACTTTTTCTTTAATCCCGTAGGAGAAATTGACCGCTGCTTGAAGAAAGTCAGTGAGGGCGTAGAAACTTTTGAAGATATCTGGCAAAAGGTAGAGCTGGTGAAAATTGTATCTATTCTTCTGGCCTATTGAGCTCGGAAATCCACAACCTTTTCATTGTGTGCTCTTTTCTCTTTTAAATTTGAATCAAATACAAAATTTGATCCTTATAATGCCCCTCTTATCTGTTTATAACTTGTAAAAGTAATGCAGTGCAGTAAAATCCCCATTATCTGGCACCCAATCAATCGGAAACTCAAACAACTGGCAAAAAAAAGGGGGAAACAAATAAATAAATAAACAATAGATTTTAAAATAAATAAAGTTTTAAATAAAAGTTTAAAATTGTATTCTTAATCTTAATGCATGTGTATTAGGGCATTGGCAGAGTAAGTCTTGGTCAATCAGAAAATTCATGTATCCCACATCGACAATCCCTGAAGGTGCCGGATACCTTGTTTAAACTAAATTGGCTACAGACTTGTGCGTTCCCTTGCAAATCATCCTCCCAACCCTGCCCTTGCCCAGTTCATAATGGAATAACTGTTGTCTATGTCAAATTACACTTGAATTAAGTTTGAAAGAACAAACCACATTACAAATTACAAGTTACTAATTTAATTTGCTTTTCATGGGATTCGTCAAAGGTGTCAATCATAAAATGTACATAATTTGCACTTAATTTGAATATGAGCTCTCTTTTTGACTACATAATTATTATTTTTAGTTTTCATAGTGCACTTTTGAATTTTATATTTGTAATTGTGGAGGGTTTTTTAATTACAAGATATTTGCTATTCTAGTAAAGTTTTTTGAATATTTTACTTTTGATTTTCCAAAGGCTCGTGTAAATCCATTAAACAAAATATTATGTTCTCTTTCCACGTCATATTATTTCCCCCTCCTTATACCCTCCCCTCCTATCCCTTAAATTCTACAAATACCAAAATATAAAAACACAAAAACCACCCAATGACAAAGACAACAATCCTCCTTGAGGCTGGGGGACCTTGGATCTTAAATAAAAACAGGAAGGGGCAAAAACACGTTGTTTGCACCACCTTCCCCATTTCATACTCTTAATCCTTTACCTGCTGGGATGGATTATTTCTTTTCTCTTATTCGGGGAGGGGGTGGGTGGGAATTATATGTGCCCCTCTGTGCCTCAGATACAGTTGTCACACTTCAACGAATGTGTCATCTCTCTTCTGTAAATTGTAGGTGATTTTCTCCAGGGGAATGCACACTGTATTTTTATGTTCCATCGTGCGATATTTAGCTTGGAGTCGGACTTCCACATAACCGCTATACACTTCCTGGCTACTGACAAGGTGACCTTCATAAACTGAATTAGGTGTTTAGACAGTCTAAACTGTACTTCCTCAATGTCCCCCAAAAGGTTCAACTCAGATCCTATTCTAGTAGAAAGTTAAAATATAAAAATCACACCATTGAGCTTGCTCATTATAACTTTTGCCAAAGTACCAATAGATTCTGATGGAACCCTAACAGCAATAAGCTAGCGAGACTGAAAATGACTCATTCCTTCTCATTCTGTGTTTGTGTCCTTTAGCCAATCTTTAATCAGTGTTAATATGTTACCCCCAAATGTTGTCTTTATTTTATGCAACTTTCCTTCGTGTGGTCCATTTAATGATTTTGGAAAACCCAGATATAGACCATAAGTCATAGGAGCAGAAACAGGCTATTCAGCCCATTAAGTCTACCCTGCCATTCATTCATGAGCTGCTCCATTTTCCCACTCAGCCCCATTGCCAATATGAGAGGGGATGGGAAAGCCTTCTCCTCATAATCTTTGATTAATGTGGTCACTTATTTATTACTTTAATCCTTAAAATTCTATTAGATATATTGAACAGGATTTTGTGTTCATAAGACTATCTCCTCCGTGCAGTCTAAGGCACTTCTGTCTATCCCTGTTCACCCACCCCCATTCATTATATCCCTCCATTTATTTCCATCGTTATCACTCATCTCCATTTCCAGTTAACTTTCTTCCAGGTTAGAAATGGTGCCACTCTATTTCTAGGTTGCATTAAATAAAATGATTGGGAGAAAACATGAGCAACAAATATCATTAAAACTAAACACTAAATACTCTAAATTCAGCTGCTGGCAAAGGAATTGCCTCTTGCAGGGTAAGTAAAATAAACAAAAATATATAATCAACTTGCACACTGGTGATCTGAGGCTGTACACAGTCGCCAGTGTACATTCAATTAAGTTTTCATGCAAGTACGTAAAGTATGGACAGCTTGGTTTTTAGATGAAGAAGCTACTGCATGATCCACAGCTAAAACAAAAAGTGTATCGAGAATGTGCGTTTTGAGATTTGGAGGGGGGTAGGTGATGGATCATTTTGAAGATGGTGTTGGATGGAAGAGACATTCACCATTACAAAAGAGTTCATTATTTTAAAGTCAAATTCAGTTGCTGGACTATTGGAGATACTTGTTGTTCTATTTAGAGTCACAGAGACAGAATCCATGTTAATGACCAAACTCGCATCGATTCTATTTTTCTCCTCACATCCCCTTCATTTCACTCAGATTTAATTGAATTTCATTTTCTTGAAGTACAGATAGGTAGTTGTTTTCTCCAAGCACTGCATTAAATATCCTGACAGGTTATCAAAGCTATATTTTAAGTGACCATAGAATAAAAAGAAACTCGAGGTGAGCTGGTGATGTGAATAGGTCAGATTTGTTGAGCAGTGACCCATTCTAACAATCTTCTTGTCATCAGGTTCACAGCGCAGCTAATGCAAATCAGAAGGAAAAATATGAAGCTGACCTGAAGAAGGAAATTAAAAAACTACAGGTAAGAAAATATAAGCAAAGCTTTGTTTGACCATGCACTGTCCGGAGAATTGACTAGGTTGATCTTTGCCACCTCTCTAGTAGTTACTAGGTTTGGTGCAACACCCATTGGTCAGAGTGGCGATCGCTGCCGGGGCTGATGGATTTGTGAATTTACATCATTGATCTCTGCAGGAAATAGCTTGTGGTTCTTTCCCATCCTACCCTCTCAAATTGGGATTTTTACTTCCACTCTGTGTATCAGGGAAGGTTGTGTTATCTAGCATCTGCAAGACTGATCGCATTGGTTTTTATCACACTCTTCATGGGGATGTGTGTGTGAATTCAGTCAGTGTTTGATGCACTGCATGGTAATGTGTAAAGCTTTTTTTTTGCACAGGATACATTTCATTATTTAATATTCCTTCCTGTTATTTATTGCTGTATGGCACCTTTGTGTTTTTCAGCCATATTGTTAAGTGCAGACATGAATGAAAAGTTAAGCAAGAAAGCAGGACAATAAAGCCGTCTGATATGTACATCACTAACAATATTCCAGACACAGAATTTAGCAGAAATTTATAATTCTGATGAGAAAATGAATGGCTTGATTTCTGTCAGAAACCCAACAGAACAGCTTTACACTATTCTATCAAATCCATGTTTGTCAGTGGCAAATTGTTCTGCTGGGATGACGCTGTTGTGTGCGTGAAACAGGCTTGATGGGTCCCAAGCGTAATGAGTCTGAACGCACCTTATTGAACAGTAGTTTTTATTTACACATGTAGGGGTGAAAGATACACACATATACACACTTGCTGGATTAAACAATACACTTGCAAACACTCGCAGGTGGAGGCTTTACAATCAAGTTACAACATACGATACTCGGCACCTCTTGATATCCCCAGCAGACACGGCTCTTATCTAAATAAACTAGGGATGCTAGGCACACAAGACCATAACTTCCAACCCTTTCTCTGTGCACCCCTTACCAATGATTCTTCAGCATTGCCTACGGTTCCCAACCTGGAGTGGAGCTTGGGTTTGTCCTAGAAGAGCATGAGGCAGATGGCTCACATACAGTGGGCTTTATAGTGCCATCAGCTTAAGGGTCCAGCCCAGGTATCAGTGAGACAATTCAAGGGGTCAATTAGCAGATGTGCACTGACCTGTGCACATCTGGCAGGTGAGGTGACTTCCAATCAGGTTGCAGATGGAGAGGTCACATGCCCCTCCGCAATCCACATTCTCACCAAATTCCAGGCAGAGGGGTCACCTGACCCTCCATGATCCATACAACAGATTATTTGCAGCTTTACAGGTCTCTCCCAAGCACATTGAAGAAACTCAATGGGAGATCATGTCATTCCAAGGCCTTGGAGCTCATTGAAAGATGCACAATGAACGGGTAAAGACTGGACGAATGTTTTGATGTATGGAATCTGGACATTTTTGGCAAAGCCAGCTTTTATTACCCCATATGGATAATAAGACAACAAAACAGAAGCAGAAATATAGGCTATTCAACCCATTGAGTCTGCCATCGTCCTTGAAAAAATGGTGGTTTCTTTCTTGAAAAGGTGGAATGGGGAAGAGGTAGGAGAAGGGGAGGAATGAAGGTTAACTCTGTGTTCCTTCCCCCCCCCCCCTCCTTCCCCTACATATTTTCACTCAAATCACTTGTCCATGATTTTCAGCCCTTCTGAAGACACCCCATGCACTTCATTTTAACTTACCACTATCGGTTTAATGTTTTCTGTCCACAGAGGTTGCGAGACCAAATAAAGACATGGGTGGCCTCCAACGAGATTAAAGACAAGAGGCAGCTGCAAGAAAACAGAAAACTAATTGAAACGGTAATGTATCACCATGCACCACTGAGTGGCAGTGCTCCACTCCCCAGCAACTATTTGTTTGTTCATATCATGACTGGGTATTTCCTGGTACCATTCACTGCCTTGTCCCGATCATCTGATGTAATCTCATGTTCATTGTAAAAACAGCTCATTCTTACACCTGGGAACTTTCCCCAAGATTTGCTATGATTCTTAGTTATGTCAAACAGCATGAATAAAATTGACTCCCAGAAAATTGTTCTAAAACACAGTTATAATGCAGGTTCAATTTAGTGAATCAGAAAATCTGTTGTCTGGACTTTGTCAATTTTGCCCTCCCTTTTCTGCACTCGTTAAAAAAAAAATTCCCTTTGCTTCCAATGTCCAGATTGACATTGGATGACTATCCTTAGGAAGACAGCAAGATTTTGTGTGTTTCTCACTGTTGTATTTAGTATAGCTCACTCAAAAAGTTCCTACTTCCTGCCAGTTCTCTGCAAGATTACACAGATACCCCCTCATTCCTGTACATTTGTGTAACCTTAACACTTGGCTGTGACATACTGAGTTCAGAGATGTGTGCACATGGCATGCTTGGCAAAGCTGAGTGAGAATCGCTTTTTATTGAAGTAATTTGTTTGATGTATTTTGGTGATAATGTTATATGAATGCTAAGGTTCTAATTGAAAAATGATGAGGTCTAAATAGGCTTTGTGTATTCCCGTGTTATCCAGAGCTTTCAGGCTTGAATGCTGGGCCATCTTGACATTCAAATCTCCTGGCTTCTGTTATTGGGATCTTGACCAGTTCTCCTACATTTGTTTTTCATTGTTCAGTCTTCCACCTAAGAGTGAGAAGAAAATATCTTGCCTCCCTGTGAGCAAAGTCATGTCACTCGGTCTCGGAGGAGTCTGTGGCATATCCTGGTCAGCTGAAGGAGGTTGACTGTCGGGAAGAAGTGGGCTGGGCTGCAGAGAATGCAGGGTACAATTTTTAAATCTGAGTTTGTAGTTCAAGTATTTAAATCTTTTCTATAAAGCAAATGGAAAGGTTCAAGATAGTGGAGAGAGAAACAAAGACCAAAGCCTATTCTAAAGAAGGGCTGGGATCGGCGACAAAGGTGGATCCTGCACAGAAGGAGAAAGAAGAAATCTGTCAGTGGTTGACGGTGAGTGATGGCAGAGCAGTCAAACTTTCCTGAGGCACACACTTTGCAGGCACACTTTGATCATTGAAGAGGTCCCGATGCTTCAGAAGTGGTGAGTCCAAAGCTTAACTTCTGAAATGCTCCTGCAATCTATCCCTTCACTTTTACAACTTTTAAATTCATTTTTTTCTATTTGCTTCATTTTGACTTCATTCTTACCCTCTATTTTGCAGTGTAAATCAGCTGATGGTGTCACCTTCCACCTGCCTGGGACGATTTATTAAATTAAAAGTAAAACATGAATGTCTGCAGACCCCGTGGTTGAAGTAAAAACACAATGCTGAAGAAACTCAGCAGGTCCAACAGTGTCCTTTATGTAACAAAGGTACAGAACCAACCTTTCGACTTGAGCCCTTCATCAAGGTATGAGCAAGATGTGGATAAGCGCTCAAACAAAATAGTGAGGAGGAGGGCAGGGAGGAGCACAGGCCCAAAGGCAGGAGATAATAGGTGGATAAGGAAGGGAGGAGGGGCACACCAGCAAGCAGGAGAAGGAGGAAGGACTCTGTAAATGGAGAGGGAAGGGGGTAGAGAGCTGGAGGAAAGAAGACAAAGGGTCAAGGGAAGGGAGGGAGAATGGAGAGAAGATTAGCAGAAACCAGAGAAGTCAATGTTAATGCTATGTTAATGTCTGGGAGTGCCCAGGCGGAAAATCAAGTGTTGTTCCTCCAATTTATGGGTGGTCTGAGTGGGAAGGTTCAAGTGGCCATAGGCAGGCATGTGAGTATGGGAGTGGGATGCAGAATTGAAATGACTGGCCACTTGGGAGATCCCTGTCACTGATGCAGACAGAGCAAAGGTGCTTGGTGAAGTGATCTCCCAGTCTGTGCCCAGTCTCTCTGATGTAGAGAAGAGCACAAAAGGAGCAGCAGATGCAGTAGATCACTCCCAGGGATACCCGTGAAATGTTGCTTCACTTGAAAGGCCTGTTTAGGGCCTTGAAGGTGGTGAGAGAGGAAGTGTGGGCACCAGTGGCACTTCCTACGGCCACAGGGGAAGGAGCTGGGGGGGGAGGCGAATGCGATTGGTGGAGGAATGAGTGCACGAGGAAGTTACAGAGGGGGAAGATGTGTCTAGTAGTGGGATCATGTTGTAAGTGGCAAAATTACGGAGAATAATGTGTTGGATGCAGAGGCTGGAGGGATAGTAGTTTTGGACAAGAGGATTTGTGTTTGTTATGTCTGGGGGCAAAGGGGGCCAGGGCAGTGAGTGGGTAATGGAGGAGATTCGAATAAGGGCTGAGATGATGGTGGTGGAGGGGTAGCGATGTTTGTGGAAGAAGTCAGACACTTCAGATGATCTGGACTGGAGGACCTCATTTTGAGAACAGATGCAGCAGATAAATTGTAAGAAGGGAATAGAATCCTTGCAGGGGACTGGGTGTGAAGAAGTGTCGTCAAGGTTTTTCCATACCTTAATGAAGGGCTCAGGCCCGAAATGTTGTTTATACCCTGCATACTATATCTTTGCTATATAAAGAATATTGTTTGACCTGCTGAGTTTCTCCAGCATTGTGTTTTTACATAAATACTAATTGTTGTTTATGCTCATGCTGGCAGTATAATATCAGTGCCTCCTCTGTGGATGACTGTTTTATTTTCTGCTGCGGTCTCTCGCCCGCCCGAGTCACTCCCACTTATGAGGTTACATGCTGAATGCAGCCACTACGTGTTTACCCTGCAAGTGGGTCTGCATAGGGCATTATCTTGGTATGCTCACACAATGTTGTCATAGAATATTAGGGGAGACTGTTGGTCTGTCAGTCAGGTAATATCTGGATTTGATGCTTGTTCTAATTGATATTGTTCTGTGAAAATAGTCTGCTTTGTAGTTAAATTCTCTCTGTCAGTATTTGTAACGATTACCTTTGAGTAAATAAACCTTCTACGAAATTAGGGTTAGAGAAATGTGAGGTAAATTACATTAACTCCTGCTTTGGACCAAATATTCTGGTAGTCTTTGTTGAATTTTTGCTTTCTGACCATGTGGAGAATATGTTGCTACTTATCAACGATTCAATATATTATTGTCAACATCAGGTGTTCCCTTTTGTCTTGTCTTGTACCACTAGCCTTTGGCAAAGGACTTTTGGCAACAGTCTTATGAACATAGTTTATAATGTTTAAAAAGTGATTCTAATTAATCTCATAATTTTCTTTTCTTCCCTCCCATGCCACAAACTACCATCTTCCATTTCAGAATACGATAGACTCATTAAATATGCAGGTAAGTTGCATGGCTAATTTAGTTTGAGATAATTTTAACATTGCAGTTATACTTGATTTATTTGTGAGTACCAGGTACACAATCTTTTATCCGGAACCCTTGGGGGATTATTCCAGATTTTGGAAAGCCAGATTTAAACTCACCCGAATTGTGCTGCCGTATCCACCCCCAACCCCTTCCGGTCGCACTGCCATCTCCCCACGCCCTTGCCCATCTGACTCGAGCTGCCGGTCTCCACCCCCCCCTCCCCCCTTTTCCCGCCCGACTCGCATTGCCGGTCTCTCCCCCTTGCCCACCCGACTCGCGCTGCCGGTCTCTCGCCCGCCCGACTCGTTCTGCCGTCTCTCCCCCCCACTTGCCAGATTTTGGAGCTTTCCAGATTTTAGATGTCCAGATAAAGGATTGTGTACCTGTACCTTGCCATGTTGTGCAGAGCAGTAAGGTACTGGTAATCATGTTGTTGTTCCCAGGTTGATCTCTTTGAAAGTGAAATGGAAACATTGTCAGCTGTGACGAGGAAAAAAAAGGGTGAAAAAGAGGTAGGATTAAGTGCTTTTGTACAGGCCACAATTAACCTGAACATGTGTGCCTGTTCACTGTACAGTGGGGCAGCATGGTTGGTTAGTGGTTATCACAATGCCTTTACAACACCAGCGATTGGGTCCGGGTTTTGAATCCTGTGCTCTCTGTAAGGAGTTTTTACATTCTCCCATGACTGTATGGGTTTCCCCCAGGGACTTCAGTTTCCTTTCACCGTATCAGGGTGTAGGTTAATTAGGTGTAAATTAGGCAGCATGGACTTGTGGGCCAAAATGGCCTGTTACCGTACTGTAGGTCTAAAATTTAATTTTAAAGTTTAAATTTTAAAAAAATTTAATACTTGAGTTAAATATGAAAATCTGCAAATGCTGTGATTGAAGTTTACACAAAAATGCTGGAGAAACTCAGCAAGTCACACAGCATTCTTTATATAGCAAAGATGAAGATTTGCTGTCAGCTGAAATTACCCAGCGTTCCCTCAGCCTCTGCAGCCACACAACCAGCTGTCAGTTCAAACCATCAGCAACCTGAGCCTTTCTGTTACTGCACTCCTCACATTCCTGTGTTCTCCCATGCAAACTCCTTACATCACTGGTGTGTAATCCTCTGGATACATCTTGCATTCCCAAGCATTCTATATCCCTGTTACCCATTTAGGGTCCCACATCTCTGCTGTGTTCCGCTCTGAGTATATCTCATATTTCAGTTACTGTAGAACCCTATGTATATCCTTTGTGTCTTTTTCCTGCAAATTGTGCATGTGTCATGCCTGTTTACTGAAATCTTCTGTTTATTGTGGGGGGTTTTTGCACTACCATTGTTTTAATTCTGCCTTGCCTGCGGGAAAAATAACCCCAGAGTTGAATATGGTATCATGTATGTACTCTGACAATAAATCCAGATCTAATCATCGATTTTTTTTGTCTCACACTTGATACTGTGAACTCCATTACATCTCCATGAAGAGGCTATTGAACTTTTACAACAAATCTTTCTACATATTCATTCCCAATTTATGGTATTCTTCATCATGGTTAATTGTGATCATGTTGATGGCCATGAATATTGACTCATTATTCAGCAAGTGATGGATCCCACAAGAACATGTTGGTAATGCACTGAAAATTCCTCAAATTATCCATAGTCATTATCCATAGTCCCTGCCACAAACTGCCTCTTTGCCACCATCTCTTCTCTCCAACCACAGATTCTGACAAAACCAGGCTATTAACAAATGCAGAGAACCTTGTTCCACCTAAAGCTCAGCTTCTTACCTATCTCTTTGTAGGCGTTTTAATGTCGGGCCCTCCACTTTGAGGCCGGCTCCAAATGTGGATAAAAATTTTAAACTTACCTGTTTATGGAGTAGCCTTTTAGCGCTGCTCTTTGGCGGAGCAGCGCCTTGGTGCTTTGTCCAGATTTGCTGTAGGTGGGGCAACTGTTGCTGTTGCGCCACCCGCCATAAAAATGCAGCAGAACAATGGCCGTCTTCCCTACCCATAAACCCCATGCAGCTGAAACCACCCTGTGGTTCCCAGAATGCTTCTAGCTTCATGGGGGATTATGGGAAGGGTCGATGGCCATTGCTCTGCCACGTATTGAACCGCTGGTGCCAATGAGCAGCCCCAAAGGCTGAAGCAGCCTGGCCGCCCCTGCCCTGAGGGTGTCATGGAGGGAGAGTGGTGAGTGAGTGTGAGAGAGAGAAAGAGATGGGTTGTGGGCTTATGGTGCCATTGGAACATCATCAGCATGCAAGCCAGCCACTTGGAGCAGATGTACCTTTATGCAGCGAGGTGAAGTGCACTGCTCCACCTCTAGCACTACCTTGGAGAGGGATTGGAGTCGCCACCTTGCAGTCGCTCGCGGACCTTTTATGAAGGTAAGTTTTCTGACATGAGGGTGGAGAATCTCCGCCTTTACATTCGGATTTGTTACCTTCTCTGTCTCTCTCGTACGTGCACACACACATACACATCCTCACCCACATACACCCCAACACTCACACACCCACCCCCACATTCATGACATTTCTCTTCATCCCTGCCATGTTCAGAGAGGGTAAACCAGTTCTGTCCTTCCTCAAGTCACTAATCCAAAACACGGGCCCATCATATCTGGGCAAGCCTCATGTGCTCTCCCTGAGACTTTTCAAATTGTAGGCTCCATCGTGCAACCTTGACAATGGGTAGACAGGCAAAGATGGACAGCCTGAAAGGTCCCTGTTCATGAGCACATTATACTTTTGGTACCCATACCTAATTATTGAGTGTACACACAGCCCAATTCTGGGTGTGCCAGAGTAGGATCAACATTAATGCCCACAGAGTTTCCTGTGTCTTCCAGAGACTCAGCAATGTTTAAACCAAAGAATTCCTATATTTGCATAATCTATTCCTCATTAATTGATCACTGATCTCCCGATGCCTCATCTTTAAAATTCTCTTTCTTGTGTTTAATTCCCTTTATGCATTCCACCTCTTATTTGTGTAGTCTTCTATTCCTAGCTGACCTATTGCATTATCTGCCTGCTTTTCTCTCCAAACACCACATTATCCTCTAACTCCAACACCACCTTTCCTCTACACCTTCACGCCCACTCTCTTACCCCCTCCCCTTTTAACCCATTCACCCCTGATTCAACACAACCCTTCCAGGCCTGTCAACTCACAATTTTCCTGGCTTGTCAGCTCACCCTTTCCTGGCCTTGCTAACTCACCCTTTCCTAATCTCAACCTGTCCCTTTTGCCAATGCAAACTGTTCTCTCCGATCCATTTCCTTCTGATCTTGCCCACACCCCTCCCACACTCTGTGTGTCCTCACACCCTGTCCAATGCACTGCCTGGTACCCCAAACACGTGAATCTGTAGGGGCCATTTATTGCATTTGGTGTTCCTGATGTGGCTTCCTGTACATCGTGGAGACTACTACGTGCAGACTGGGAGATCACTGTTGAGCATCTTCGCTCTGTCTGCTGTGACAGCAAACACCTCTATTGGCTAGCCGCTTTAATTCCACACACCATTGCCATACTAACATATCTGTCCATTGCATCGTGTATTGCCACGTTGAGGACACCCGCAAATTAGAGGAACACCACCTTATGTTCTCTCTTTATTGTCTCCAACCAGACAACATTTTTTAATACTGACTTCCAATTTCCTTTACCCCCCCCCTCCTGCTCTCTCTCTCCCTATTCCTCTGTCTTGTTCTTCCAGCTCCCCACCCCTTTCCCTTCCTTCTATCCTTTTATCCCTCTGTCCTCCCCCTATCACTTCTTAGCTTCCTTCTCATCCCCCCCCCACCTGTTACCTCTTGCCTATTAGTCTGTACTCCTCCCCCTTGTTATTCTTCCTTTCCCCACCCCCCCCCCTTTATATTTGTGCTTCTGCCTGATATTCTGTCCGACAAAGGGCTCAGGCATGAACTGTTGTCGGCCTTTGATTTCTGCATGACCTGCTGAGTTTCTCCAGCGCATTCATGTAATGCACAGCAGGGAAATGATCATTGGTAATGCAATTTATCTATCTCTCAATGTTTCTGAAATAGAGTTCATCTCATCTTTATCTCATTGCTGTTTGTGGGGATTTGCTGTGTGCGAATAGGCTGCCAGGTTTCCTGCATTGATACCACCATCTGAACTTCTAAAATCCTTGATTGGGTGTGCAGCATTTTGGAACATTCTGAAAGGAATGTGAAAAACGCTGTAGAACTGTGTCCTTTCTTTCAGCGTGGAATGCTTTTCATTTCCAAAGGTGCTATATAAATGCAACCTGTTACTATTCATAGTCTGAATTAGTTCAATCACCAAAACTATTGTTGAAAGCAAGATCTCTTGGACATGTTATTTATTGCAGTGCTTGTAATGAATGTGTTTTCAAATAGTAGGTCGGCATTGTAAGTGTTGAGCACACTGTTATGTCCTTACCCAGTTTAAAAGATGCATCATGTTATTTCTACCTGGCAGCCAAGCCACAATGGATTGTTTGCAGAGGTTCGTCGGACCTCCACCAAGGTTTCATGTCAAGCCCCTGTGAATGTGTCACGGGTCATCTTGGCACAGTTCTTTGCATTCTCACCTTTGGTGGGTTCCAGCCATTATCTTGGTTCAAGCCATGAGCCTCAATCTTTGCTGACCCTTGTATACAAGACCAAGTACTGGAGTGTTCGATGTTCCAAATCCTGCTTGGGACTTTAAACTAAATCAGCAAACTCCCTATTCAATAACTATAATGTACCATGGCACTTTTTGAAGATAGTGTTTTCTTCCAGTGTCTGGGTAATATTCGTCCTGGAACTAACAGCTCAAAATCAGATTGATTGGATTTTTCACTGTTGTTTGAGGTTTCTTAATTTATGCAAACGAACCTTTCTGTTTCCCTCTAAAGTGCCTGTAACAGCATTTCAAAAAGCATTAAATTGGCTGAGGATTTGGAAAGGGATCCCATTTTTTAAAATTTAACATGGTATTTTGATATCATACATTCCAAATCTATATAGAAATGGAGAGAACACTATTAATCTAACTGAACTTTATTTTATAGTCTACCATTAATAAAACAAAATGAGTAAATGTACACAAATCTTGATAAAACAAATAAAGACAATTGACGACCAGCCTTTTGAGCCTGATTATTGTAAGGTAAAACATCATGAGATGGGAATGTGTAAGGAGTTACCCTGTACAGGGCTGTAACAAGAAGGGGAGGTGTCCTTGTACTCCTGTTAGGTAAAACATCATGAGATGGGAATGTGTAAGGAGTTACAGGGAGTGTTTGGGAGATGGACAGGGCTGTAACAAGATGTGAATGCATCCTTGTACTTACAAGATAAGAGAGACATTGATGGATTGAGAGGCAGGAAGCTAGCAGGGAAAGGATAGCAACAGTTTTAGTAATTGGACAAGTAATGATATGATGATGTTCTAAGCACGTATCCAAGGGTATAAAAAAATCACCATTTTGCTGATAACGGCAGAATGCATTCTCCGACTAACATGGTTAGTCGCAAGTGTTACAATCCGGTAATAAAGAACAAAGAACCCTGATTTCGACTCAGCCTGGTGTTTGTCTCACTCATTCATGAACAAAGCAGACCTAACATTATGTAGTGAGATTAAATATGATCTGATACTCAGCCTTTTACCTAACCCGTGGAAATCTTTCTACAGAAACAGGACAGGCTAGAAGAATTGAAGCATTACATCGAGAGACACAGGTACCACATTAAAATGCTGGAAACTCTCCTACGCATGTTAGATAACAGCACAATAGAGGTGGACCAGATTAAGAAGATCAAAGATGATGTTGAATACTATGTTGATTCCTCTCAGGACCCAGACTTTAAAGAAAATGAGTTTTTATATGATGACCTGGATCTTGAGGATATAGGTAAGATGATTTTTAACCAGTCAATGGAAAGAATGCTTTATTATGCAAAGTGCGCGTGTGTGCGTGCAAGCAGTTCCCCCCTCACCTCACCATAGCGCAAGACTTTAATATTGTGAGGTCACCATCTGTTAATTTCAAGTCTGAATAGGAATTCATCTGCCTTTTTGTTTTAACATATTTGGAATATTTCACTCTTTAAACCATGTAAAATGACCAGGAAACGGTTTTGTTAGCGCAGCTAACTGCATGGGTTACCTCTGGGCACTCCGGTTTCCTCCCACTGTTCAAAACATATTCGGGGCTGTAGATCAATTAGGTGTAATTGGCAGACAGTTGAGGATGAGGAAGATGGTTGGTGGTGGTTTCCTGGGCATATATCCAAAGAAGTTGTGCTTTTTTTGCCATGCAGAATTGAAGTCTCCTGTTGATCGGCATCTCATGACATTGCCATGATTGAAGTAGATAGCTATGTAGAAATTGGTTATGAGGCTTGGAGATTCGTGAGTACTCTGGAGAGAGAATACCATAATGAATTTGGAGCATGAAAGAAGGAATAAAGATTCAAGGGATGGAATGATGTTGCCACTAAATAGAGTTAGCAAGATGTCTTGTTGGAAATCACAGTAACTTTATCAGTGGCTCTATTAGCACAATGCAGTAATAGGGTTTGAATCCTGTGCTGTCTGTAAGGAGTTTATACGTTCTCCCTGTGTCTGCATGGGTTACCTCTGGGCACTCCGGTTTCCTCCCACTGTTCAAAACGTATTCGGGGCTGTAGATCAATTAGGTGTAATTGGGTGGCACAGGCTCATCGGCCAAAGGGCCTTTGACTCTGGTATAGGTCTAAATTAAATTAAATAAGGTTTAAACTGAAGCACCAGATGATGATATCTACTGAAAGATTTGTGATTGGATGAGGTCAACCTGGTGATCATTGAATGTTTGGGGAAAACCACCATTGTAGTTACACATGTACTCAATCGAGTGAGCAGCAAAGAGCTGAACAGCTGTTACAAGTAATTTTCAGTGGTTGGTTACTATTGACAGAAAGTGTTGTAATAGACAATGTGATACGGAAGAATACAATTAAGAGCTTACAGAAGAAATGAGCTTCTAATCTAGCAGCCAGCTGAGCCTGTTTGGAGAACAGAACTGAGAATTATCTTATTTAGCTGGTTAATGAAGGGTTGAGAGCAGCCCTGTGATTGGCTGCTTCCAATCAAAGCAGACTTACAGGTGGAGCTAATTCAACCCGGGCACTGGGAAGTTGTCCCATAGTGCTGAGTCAGGAGGAAGTCCGTTCTCCATTCCTGCAGAATTACAATGCCTTGTTAAAGATGGGCAGGCGCCTGACCAATTACACCTTTCAATTTTAATTTACTTCATTCAATCTTTTCAGCTCAAACATCAATAATGGCAACGTCACCAGCAAGTAACAGTAACAGCAATGTGGAAGATGAACTTTTTAACCAATGTAACAGCACTCCCACCTCGACCACCTCAAGTTCTCCGGTACCCCTCAGTCCAGCCAACCAGTCAGTGGTGAGTAATGACATCTCCTTTGTGCTAGATGTGAAGATTCAGATTTGCAAGTGTTTGAGAGGAGAACCCGGCCAAAAAAAAAAACAATGTCACCCAACTCACCAAGGCCAGAAAGAATTGAGTTTGTTGGGGAAGAATAAAGTCCTGATCCAGAAACTTCCTAGTCCTGTAATTCATGACTATTCTGTCACAGCACCTCTCTCCAACTACGGGTCGTATCAAGTTGTGGGTATGTTATTACTGCATATTTCTGGATCGTTGCATCTGAGCTGTTCATGAAAACTGGTTTATGTGGACAAGGCAAGCCTTGTATTTGCTCTTCTGGTGTAAGATGCTAGTCAGGTGCTGGTGTTTTTTGGTGCAAGTTTAGCTTCAACTAAATGGTTTCAATTTAAGATATTGCTATTATTTTGAGGAAGTATTTTTCACGCTCTAAGTCTTGGTGTCAATGGAAGTGTACCGAGAGGTGTTTCTGTAAGTGGCATAGGTCTACTTATATCTTCAAATGATCATTCTTGACAAGACTTGATGTTGGCATTCGATCACGTCATCAGTTTTCTACTCTCTGCAGTAACCTCTTCCCATCCCAACCCCATCATGAATATTGTTCATCTATTGTACTTCTTCTACATGCAGCATCCTCTCTCCCACCTCAGACTGTGGTTGAACATCTTCCCGGGGAACATGTCACCTGAACTTCATAGGAGGGGTGGAATAAGTATTTTGATCCACAAAATTGTTGAGTGTTTAATTTTGAAATGTTTGTTTTTCCAGGAAAATCACGAAGGAGAACGGAAGCGGAGTAGATCAGACAGTGAAATGAGCATGGTCAGTGTGCAATCACATTGAACTAACAGCACTTTATGTGGTAAAGGATGGGTGTCATCAATTTCACCTTGGTTTCTATATCTTGTGCCATGCGTAAAACTTCCATTCGCAAGGTTTTCTTTGAGAAATGTCGTTATTTAAAGTATGTGACCTTTTGAGGTCCAGAGAATTGTACCTCTCAGACCGAGCTCCCACTGCCATATCCTGTTCATCACCTATGAAATTAAACCTGGACTGCAGATGTGGCAGAATCCCACATTGATGACAGTGTGGGCACTGGCTGGTGAACTGTCATGTCGGGGCCATCCAGCTAGTCCTACTTCCCTGCCCTTTCATCAAAGCTAAGCAGTTTATTTGACCTTGATGAAGGGCTGAAGTCCGAAACGTTGGTTCTTTATCTTTTCTACATAGAGTACACTGTTCGACCTGCTGAGTTTCTCCAGCTCTTGTGTTTTTACTAGCAAATTGTTTTTCTTTCGGATGCATATTTAGCTCCTCTTTAAGTCAGCCAATTGAATCTGTCTCTGATGGTGCAGTCCCACCCCCCTGACCATTCACTGGTTCAAAAAACTATCCACCTCTCACTGTGGGATTGTTATTCTATGGCCCACAATCCTTGACCCCTCTGTCTTTATCTGGCATGATTTTCTACAGCTTCCATTGTAACTTCATTCTGAATAGAATAACCCTGGCTTCTCCAGTCTCCCCAAATAATAAAACCCGTCATTCATGGAATCTTGGTAAAACCTGCATTCTCTTTAAAGCTTTCCCCAGAAGCCTGGCGTCCAGATTTGGATACAACACTCCAATTGTAGCTGAACCAGCTTTTTACAAAAGCTCTCGTGACTTCTTTGCTCTTGTATTTTATGCCTCGATTAAAAATGCCCCCAACATCCAGTATATCTTTTTAACGACTTAGTCAAGCTGTCATACTACTTTCAATTAACATTTTGTTTGTATCCCTTCTAGAATTGTACTCTCTTGCTTACTGGTATGTTTTATTTTTCCTACCAAGATGAGGCACTTCACATATATTTGCATTAAATTTCACTCCACTCCTATCCAATTCAGCAAGATGTTCTCCTAAGTCCAAGTCATGACAAAAAAGAAAAACAATGGTTCTCATACTCACCCCTTTGGAATTCCACTGTGCATTTGTTCAGTCCAAAACTCAGGCTTTTTCCATTATGCCGTTACTGTTTCGTGTTACTGTGACCAGTTTCCATTCGTGTGGCAGCAGCCTCTTTATTCTATAGAATTCATAGAAGACTACAGCACAGCACAGGCCCTTCGGCCCTCAATGTTATGCCGACCTATATAATTCCTATCCAAAAAAAACCTATGCCCTCCCTACCTCATAACCCTCTTTCCTACTGCCCCTGAAAGCTGATATTTAATCGCCTTTTTACCGTTTCACTTGTGTGAACACAACCAATGTGGGAGTCATTTTCGTTCTAGTACTTACCTGCCAAGGTAGGTAGCATCAGAGCTGATGTTTTCGCATCCACTCCAATATAAATGCTTTTCTTGGTTCATTGTGATCACTCCAATCTGTCCTGGCTTAAAACACAGGTCATTGACACACCAATTTACTGGGATCTCAGTATGAAAGCAAATGCCTTAATGTTCCAGCCTCCACCACCAGTTCTGGTAAGGTATTCCAAGCATCCACAATGCTCTATATAAAAACAAAGCAAACAACTTACCTCTGATGTATCCTCTAAACTTTCCTCCCTTTACCTTCCTCCATTTGGTTTTGATCATAAGTATATTATACGGCACCATATCACAGTCAAAATATACCACATCAACTGCATTTCCTTCAATTACGGTTTTTAAACAGCCATCGTGATAATTTCCTGTCGATAATTTTCACACTTGCCCTCTGTAGTGGCTGTTCACACAAGGAGGGTGTTTGCACTAAAATGACTGAGCAGGGTAAATTTGAAGGCTGGGCATTGGTCAACGTTGACCACGACGTGCACCCTGCGTTGTAGAAAATTTTCAATTACCCAGCGGCTGTGTGAAAACCATAATTAACCCTGTTACTTCATCAAAAAGCATGGTCATTTGGGCACCCTTGGCCTGTACTGGCTTTCCCCAATCAATCCACAGTTGTCTAAGTGACCTCTAATTCTGTCCTTGATTACGTTTCAAGAACTTTTCCTGTTGCCAAGGTTAAATTGACTCAGCTGTAGTTTCTGGGTTTCTATCTGCACCATTTTTTGAATGTGAGTGTAAATGTCTGCAGTTTTCTCATCCTGATTGTGGAGATGTTGGAAAGATTAGAGTCAGAGCCTGTGGCAGTAGGTCTTTTGAGTAGCCGAGACTATCCCTCTGGACCTGTTGATTTATTCAGTGCAGCCAGCATTTCTGGTTTATTTTTCAGCAATTCTAGGCCCACCCAGAATCTAAATGACAGTACAACTCTAATTTTCCGAAATGGTTGGGTCCAGGCCTATTTTGGATAAAAGTTTTCATTTGGAAAACTGATAATTTTTTTAAAACAGCCCAGTAGCAACAGCAAATCACTTGTAACAGTGTTTAAACAACGACAGACAACAAGGGAAGGCTTTTTAAGCATTAAAATGATGTTTAATTCTCACAAAAAAAAATGCTGGCCTCTGCCGATAACCGACAATTCCCTGCTCCGTCGCCGAGGGTCCGCCACTGCCGCTGCCAGGGGCCGACATCCCCTGTCAGTTCGGCTCTGAAAAAAATTCAGAAAAATGAGGATTTCTGATTTGTTTTGGATATTCTCATTTATCTGAATTATTCTTTTAATTTTGGATAACTGAGGATTTCAGATTATCTGAATTTGGATAATCGGAATTGTACTGTACATCTCCCTTTGAGAGTCCAGCAATAAACACCAAATGTCAAGATAATAAATTCTGATTCTGATCTTCTTGGTGAACACTCTTGAAAAGTTTTAATTCGTTTCCTTGCTTGTACCCTCTGCCTTCATGAGCAAGTTTCTGTTTTGGGCTCTGATTGCATCCCTTCCATCCCTGTACAATGCTGATAGAATATTTTTAGATTCCCTTTTTTACTGGTTTTTATTTGTTTGTTTGCATTTTAACTTCTCTTCTGAGGTTCCTGTAATAAGTCCAGTTCCTCATTGTACTGACAACCTGCCATCTACCTGCTGTGGCTTTATTTCCTGATTCTGGCCATCACAGGAATGAATGTACCCGGACCACAATAGAAACAGCTCATGTTAAAGGCTTTCCATTGTTAGTTTTTCTTGCTTTTAATTTACCCAGGTTAGTTCTGTTCTCACACTACTGAAATTGATTGTTGACTATTTTCATCTTGGATTTGTGGCCACTGGAATTCCAGTGGACACGACAAAATAGCTACACAAGGAGTTTCTAGAGTAAATCGAATGGATTTATTCTTCATCTCCTGCGCAACCTTTTAAAAGCCAGAATCACGCGCTCGACTCATGCTGATGTCATCAATCACTGATGTCACATGGTAGGTTCGATTCCTCCTGTGAGTTTTAGCATCGCCGTAGCGCCGCTACATGGCAAATGCCCCCCCCCCAAGAACTGGCAGAAAGGTTTGCCTGTCTTTTAAGTGGTCAACTTCTGCGACAGAAGACTGATGTAGCTCATCAGCCCAGTTCGGGCCCTCTAACCAAGCCATCAAGACTGACAATGAAATCTGTCCACCATTCCATCAGCCTGGAGATGATTCACATTCGTATGATAAATTGTTGAACCGAACAAGTGAGACAAGGCCGTCCACAGCGAGGAAGCAAATTGTGATCCTCTATCTGAAGTAACATGCACTGGTAAACCCAAACAAGACACTCAGGAACTGAGGAACGCTCGAGCACAAGTATCTGCAGTAACATCTACCATTGGCCTTGGGCCACCGTGTAAGCCTGTCTATTACTGTAAAAAGATAACTATCCTCTTGAAACAGGAAGTGGACCAATAATGTCGACATGAGCAAAACAGCTGCCGGGAAGGATTGCACTGGTGCTTTAGTTTGCTGCTGAACTTTTGCTTTTTGGCAGGCAATGCAGGACCTCGCCATTTGTGCAATTTTTTTAAAGACTGTGCCACACAAACCTGTCCGAAACCATACGAACGGTCGATCTAATCGATGGATGTGAGAGACCATGCACAGAGTCAAATACTCAACGTTTCCAAGATGCTGGAACTACTGGACATGAGCATCCCATCGATATATCACAGAGAAGTAGTTTGCCATTAACTCCAAACTGAAGATCTTTCAATTGCAGGTTCGTGATTGCAGTCCGATAAGCATTTGTCTCATGGTCATGTTCTTGGGCTGCAGCCAAAGCTGTGTTGTCGATACCTTGATCTACAGACAAAACCTCGAGTGGAGCAGAGCGGGAAAGTGCATCAGCTACTACATCGTTTTTTCTGGAAATATGTAGTATTTTTGTGGAGAATTCTGAAATGAATGATAATTGCTATTGTTGTCGAGCTCACCAGGACTCTGCGATCTTGGAAAATGCAAATGTTAAGGGCTTGTGGTTGGTGTACATAGTAAAATCTCTGCCCTCCAAAAAAGTAACGTAAATAGACAAGTAAATGGCCAAAAGTTCCTTATCAAAAGCACTGTATTTCTTCTCTGCTTCACGAAGGTGGTGGCTGAAGAATGATAATGTTTTCCATTGCCCATTGACGTATTGATGAAGAGCACCTCCTACAGCCATACTGGAAGCATCTGTAGAAAGGGTGGTGGCAGCGTTTAAAACTGGGTAGCTGAGCATGGTGGCATGAGTCAGCAAATCTTTCGTCTTCAAGAAGATATTATTTCCCTCTTCAGTCCAATGGATGGTTCTGGCATTTCTGGACAGTAAATTGAAAAGAGACTTCATGGTATGAGCTGCTCCTGGAAGAAACCGTCAGCAAAAATTTACCATTCCCAAGAATTTCTGCAGGCTTTTAACCATAGCAGGACTTCTTTACTTGGTAATGGCCTCAACTTTTGGATGGCAGCGGATTTGCACCTTCCTGAAGATTCCTATGCCGCAATAAATCAGTCATTTCTTGTCCAAAAATGCATTTATCAGGATTGATGGTAAGTCCAAACTTCTGAAGACGATAAAAAGTGTACAAAGATGTTACAAATGTTCTTCCGTAGTCCCACTGGCCACTAAAATGTCGCCGAGGTAAATGAAGTAATTGGTCATACCACGTCCTAAAGCATCCATCACCTATTGCAATTATTGAGTGGCATGTTTTAATCAGAATGGCATTTGTAAAAATTCGAACAACCCAAACGGGATAACTATTGCTTTTTTTGGAATGTCTTCTGGATCTACTGGGACTTGGTGACGGCCATGCACCAAGTCTGTTTTGGAAATCTTCACTCCATGCAAACTAGCCAAGAAATCCTGAATATGATATATTGGATAACAATCCGGGATGGTGGTGTTGTTTAGCTGCCTGCAATCACCACATGGTCACCAACCTCCATTGTGTTTCGGAACCATATGTAATGGAGATGCCCAGGGACTGTCGGACCTACGACTTATGCCTAGTTCCTCCATCTTGGCAAACTCTTCCTTAGCTAAGGGCATCTCCTCTGGAGGCAAGCAGCATACTTTAGTATGGATAGGTGGGCCCTTAGTACAAATGTGATGAGTAACACAGTGCTTTGCAATGGAGGCACAAAATTGTAGAGTTGTAATCTCAGGGAAATCTTCCAACAGCTTGGATAATTCATCTTCCTGATACCAAAGGTCAGAATGTTGGAACTGTTAACTGCTCGTAGTTGTAGGTCCGGGGTAGGATGGTGTGTGTCAAAACCGGTGGGTGGAAATGCACTAACTTCTGATCCCATGTCCACTAGAAATTTTCATTGGGACAACTGGTCCCCTACATAGAGTAGGTTTACAGGTTTCTTGCCAACCACTGCAGCCCTTGGTGGCGATTGGCCTGGGCGTTTTCTGAAAACGGGCAGGGTGGAAGGCACTTGTGGGCATTTATTCCCCAATGCCTGTGGTAATAACACCAATGTCTTTGGACATTGTCTGCTTTTAGGGAGTGATGTGCTTAGAGCACTAGTGTGTGACACGGGGTCAATATTGGATGGGTTGGTTGTGCAGACTTGCCTTTTCTTACTGTGCTTTTTATTCACCCATAGAATGTCTGCCTCCGCCACTACAGCCCTTGAGTCTTCAAATGAACACTTGAATAACAAGATCCTAATATCATCTGGCATTCGGATCTAAAAAGAGCTGCTCGAATAACATATTGGGCCTTTCACTAGCTGGCAGGAACAACATTTCATCCATTAGTTCTGAAGAGTTGTGGTCTCTCAACTCATCAAAAAGTAATGGTTTGGCTGCCCTTTCCCTACAGGATATACCATATACATGTAATAAGTACTTTTAAAGCGTCATACTTGCTGGTATGTGGTGGATCCCGTAGGAAGTTGCCGACCCTCTTAGAGACGGCCTAGTCCAGGGCTCTGAGAAGATGGTAATTATGTGGTGTCCAATTCGACTTTGCGAAGGTGAAATTGTGCTTCAGCCTGTGGGACCACAGTTCAGACTCAGCTGTCCAGAAAGGTGGCAGCTTCATAGCAACGGCTGGATGTTTGCCCAAAAATATGTTTTTGGCCTCATTGGGGTCACCAATTGTGGCCACTGGAATTACAGTGGACACGAAATAACCACACAAGGCGTTTCTCGAGTGAATCAAACCGATTTACTTTTCATCACCCGTGCAACCTTTTAAAAGCCAGAATCACGCGCTTGACCCACACTGATGTCATCACATACTGATGTCACATGGCTGGTTCAATGGCTCCTGGGAGTTGTAAGTGCTGCCATAGCGTTGCTACAGATTGATCTATAGCAGCCATTCCCACGAGGGCCACAGCACATTTAAGGGAGGCCACGGAATGGAATCATAAAATATTTTTTTGTTTTTTTCTGTAGTCTGAATTAATGAAGGAACCAACTAAACTTGACTTCTTCACAGAGAAGGGGGACTGATAAACTTTGGCAGAATTCTATGGGAGCCATAGTCAAAAAAATGGTTGAGAATGGCTGGTTTAGAGCATTTTCTATAAATATTCTGAACCTTTGTGATATTACCTGTTTCGCATCAATGTTCCATGAACTTGACTTTGCTCATCTTAAACAGCAAAGTTCAGCAACGTCATCTCCACTTTTGGGCAGAAAGGTGTTGATCAGAAAAGAATTCTGAGCACCATTTCAGACACTGCCTCTCCTCACCCCTTAGTGTTTTGCAAGTCTGCATTTCACCACTGTATGTTGTGCACATTTTACAATTTTCCTGCAAATCTGCCCTTCAGTAGAAACAATATTACAGGGAACACCCATCAGGTGATGCTGTAGTGGCCCGCTACCCAATACACAAAATGGAGGACAAACACGGCGATGGCCTTGCTTCCCGGCTGACGGCAATGGTGGGAAACTGGGCCAGTGGAAACAAAGGCATGGAGAACAAAAAGCAGTCTTGACTACATTCACATTGAGTGTGTGTCAGTCTTCCGCTCTCTGCTGTAATGCTCACTAAATTGTATGGATTGTGGTTAAGAAACATTTTTTCAGTTCCGTGATATTTCATTTGAATTGAATGATTTGTCGGTTTAGAATATATATTTGAGGACATGAGGCAAGTGTATGTCTGTGAAAGGTGGAGGACTAGCAATTAAATGTGCTGGGGGTATGGGGCACCAATAATTCTGAATAGAGAGCCCTGCAAAGGTAGTGGATATAGCCCAATACATCACAGGTGAAATTTTCCCCACCATCTACATGGAACCCTGCCTTCGGGGGGCAGCAACAATCAAGGATACACCACCCAGCACCCACTGTGCTGCTGCCATCAGGAGAGAAGTATAGATGCCACAAGACTCTCACCACTGGGTTCCGGAACATTGCTACCGCTCCAACAAATTCAATCCGAGACATTTAAGGTCTCTTATTTTGCACATTGTTTATTATTGAATATTTATTTTCTGCATTGAACAGTTGGTTTGCACTGCCTCCTTGTCTAGATTTCTCTCTTTTGTGTGCATTTCTTTGCTTGAGTGCAGTTTTTTTTTTTTTGCACTACTGGTAACCTGCCTGGCTCACAGGAAAAAGAATCTTAGGGTTGTATGTGATTTCATGCATGTTCTCTGTCAACAAATCTGAACCTTGAACATTTGCTGTGTATTCACACACTTTTCTGCTGTCTTTTTCTCCCTCAGTCCCCCGCAAAGGTCCTTGGAAGCAAGACTCACCATGGTAACAATCTCCCTCCATCCATTTCTATTTCTCAGAGTGCGCAGGGGTTGAACACCACAAAAACGCCAACCCTGCCTTCAAATGGATCCAACAATGGGGGAAGCAAACTGCTTCAAACCAGCAAAAGCTATTCTCTGTAAGTGCGGTATCTCAGCAAAGACAAATGAGAAATGAGTTCAACTCTGCTTCTAGCAGTGTCGTAAAATACCTTATTCTTCAATGTGAGCAGTATCTTAGGAAAAATTCTTGGACTCTCAGAAAAGAGCTATGTTATCCTTTCTCAATGCAGAATAACAATACTTGGGGCTGGATCCACTGGTTTTCTTAAAATTTGCTTTTTACTTTCAATGGGTCTTTTTTCACTGGTGTTAGGCTGAGTCTGTAATCTAAACAGGAGCCCCAGTGCCCTACTGAGGATGCGCTGCATTATAAGATTCCATTTTGTCTGTTGATTCAGTGGCCATTAAAATCCCCGTTGCACTGTTGAAAGAAGAGTGACCTTTGTGTGCACGACTAAAGGGCAGAGTTTTTAACTATTACTCTTTACTCTTTTTAGGACCTTGTTGCATCTGCTGCGTTGCATTGGAAGTTAATTACCCAACAGGGTGCGCATTAAGAAAGGAATAGTGGAAGTTTGCAAAAATGCGTCCTTCTTTCACTATTAAAGAGATTCTGAAATCAGCCCAGACTAATTTTAAGTCATTTAATTTTTATATTACTGGACTAACTGCCAGGGCTTTGGAACATATTAATCCTACAGGAGTTTGAATTCCAGATGGCAGCTGGGGAATTTAGACCTGAGCATTCAGAATTTGGAATTTAAAAAAAAGGTTTCTTTTATTGTAATTAAACAGCTAAATGCAATTAAAACCATCTGTTTTATTAAATATCCTCCTGCAAAGGAAATCTGTTCTGTGTACCCAGTTTGATCCATTTTTGACTCTAGCATCATTGACGCCCAATTGCCACCTTAAATTATTTTTTAAAATTGTTTTTAATTTCATTCAACATGAAGTTACAAACAAAATATCACAGATCGATACAATAAAATACCAAAACCGAACGCCACATTGACATACAAAGAAGGAAAAATCAACAACAGTGATCAAATTCTGCACTTATTGTTTATAAATCTTCTCCGGGGACACAACTATGATTTCTGACTTCCAGCAGGTCAGACTCCGTTGGGAATCAGATTTCCAAGTCATGGCTATGCATTTCAGGCAAGTTTAACAAATTTCAGTTGATATTTTGACAGCCTCATTTTAGGCCTTATATCCACTAATTTCCCCAATAATAACAATTCTGGCACCTGAGGGTATCTAATTCTGGTAATTTGTTCCAGGAGATTCCTCAAATCTCCTCAGAAGGGGCATGACCAGGTTGAATGCAAAAAAGGTCCCTATATCTTGACCACATCAAAAACACAAATTGGATAATTCAGATATGAATTTTTTTAAATTCTTGTGGAGTAAAGGTACAGCTGATACAAAAAAATTATACTGCACCAGCCTGGTGGTTCTCAACATTTTTCTTTCCACTCACAATCCATTTTAAGTAATCCCTATGCCATGAGCAATACAGTTAATGTTAGGTATAGGCTGGAGTAGTGGTTCTCAACTTTGTTCTTTCCACTCGCATCCCACTTTAAGTAATCCCTATACCATCAGAGCACCTTGCTTAAGGTGGGATGTGTGGAAAGAAAAAGTTTGTAAACCACTGTTTTAATGATAAGTAATTGAATTGTTATGTGCACGGTTTCATAACTCCAAAGGAAATGGGCCAATGGCAATTTTTCTGAAGCAACCATCGGGTCTAGAGCAGTGATTCTCAACCTTCCCTTCCCACTCACATCCCACCTTAAGCATTCCCTTACTAATCACAGAGCACCGATGGTATAGAGATTACTTAAAGTGGGAAGAACAAAGTTGAGAACCACTGCTCCAGCCTATACCTAACATTAACTGTATTGCTCATGCTGTCCTGACACAGGTCAGACCAGCAAAATGGATCAATTTTTATTCCCAAATCTGATTCCCATCTCTCATTTTGATTTGTCGAGCCCTTGTTTAGGGGCTTCTGCCTGAAGTAAGAAATACATTTTTGAGATAAGATCCTGGTGATCCCCTTTTCAACCAAACTCTTTATTTCCTTACATTGCAGTAAGGTTAGCGCTGGACCTAATTTATCCCTTAAATAAGATCTTAACTGAAGATAGCAGAAAAAAGGTGTATTTAAAACTCTATTTATTCCTGATGTGTTCAAATGTCATAAATCGTCCCTGCTCAAAACAATCTTTGATATATTTGATCCCACTCTGAGACCAAGTTTCTAGAATTTTATCAAGTGTTAGTGGAATTAATTAATGTTGAGTTTGGGGTGTTTTGGTGAGAGTCACCCCCCCCCCATTCAAACACCAATTTGACCATCACCTTTATTCCAAAGGGGGCTTCCTTAGGACCAGATAGTAATTTAAAATCCCATTTATATATAAAATTTTCTGCTACCTTCCAATCAACTTTATGCAGTTCCCAATTTTACCTAAGAAGATTCCTTTGTCAAAGTGGGAGGTGATTAACTTCATTTGGCTTGCCCAATAATTTTTTTTAAGTGTGGGATCTTTAATCCTCACTTTAAATTATTGGCAATTAGGATGGCCCTGCAACAGGTTGTGGATACTGCCTGGCACATCACAGGCAAAACCCTCCCCGCCATTGAGAACATCTACAGGGAACATTGCCATCAGGGAGCACCAGCAATCATCAAAGATGCACCCCACCCAGCACACACTCTGTTCTCATTGCTTCCATCAGGAAAGAGGTACAAGTGTTGCAAGACTCACACCACCAGGTTCAGAAGCAACTGCTTCCCCCCCACCCCCCCCACCCCCCTCCACCTCCCAATAAACTCAATCAGGGATTCATTTAAGAAATTTTACATTGGACATTATTTATTACTAATTTTTTTTCTATATTTGCAATCTTGCTTATATTTTTGTTTATATTTCACTCTTATATATACATACATTTTTCTTGAGTGCAGTTTACACTACCAATAAGTAGAATTTCTGCAGGAAAAAGAATCTCACGGTTGTATATATCATACATGTACTCAGACAATAACTTTGAACTGTCGGCATTGCCAAGAATGTCAGTGATCCATGAATGAATCATTTGAAGCTTTTTGGCCTGCCTGTTTACATCCCAAAGAAATACATTTAAACATTCAACCCATTTCTTTAGTGTGATCCAGGCTGATGTTTGAGTATACTTGGGCCAAACCTCAGAACCTGTGACAATTCACTGAACGCTTCAAACCTGTGATGGGGAGAAGTTCTCTGCAGTTGGGGTATGTTTTAGTGGTCAAAATCATTTATCGAGATGTCCGGGTCTGTCTGGGTTGTGCCTTCACCTTCACTTGTATTCACACAATGCATGGATGGTGTGTCCCAGGGCACCAGAAGGTTTGAAAGTGGCCAGGTGTTCACTTTCCACAGGTTCACATTGGCTTCTGTTAGGGTACAGAGCAGAATTTATAGAATGTTTGCCAGCTCATCTACCTGGTAGCAAATTTGGGGTGAAAATGCAAAGTCAATGTACATTATAGCTAGCTCCTCCTGGGAATGCACAGATTGGAAAATAGCTATGGTTTCCGGAGTTATGTGGCTCATTTGATGATGGTTTCCTTTGAAAATATTTGAACTCTGCTTCCTAATTGACTCACATTTTCTTCTGTAACCTCTGCCTGATATCCTTGTCTTCTGAGCTGACAGTGTTGGTGTTGCCTTCCTTGTATGAAGGCTTTTGCATCTATCATTTTCTAAAATAATTAATGAATCTGATTCCTTTGTGAAACACACCAAAATGGCCAAGATGTTTAACTACCTGGTGCAAAAGATGCCAGGGATTCTGTTAATATTTTGTTGTTTTCTTATGGAGATTGTATAAAAACCTACAAACTCTGTTACTTATTCTAAGATTGCTGCTCTAACCCATGCCTGGGAGATCCAGAGACTGGGATTACCGTGCTTTCAATGCACTTCTATTTGGGTGCAAATATTGGGATAGTTCCTCAGCGTCAAAGCTGAGTGGTGATCAAAACCAGTCTGGACAAGAGAAAATGTAGTGTTTCATTGAACAGAAATGGCCCCCTTTGGCCACGCTGACCAAGTTGTCTCCCAAATTAGTCCTTATTCAGCCCACAGCCTTTGATCCATTCCAGCCATGTGGTTGTCTTGACTGCAGACTGAAACCCTTCAAAAACTATGGAGGCCACAGATGGTCAAAAATGTTAACATTGAGAAAGATATGCAATGATGGCATGCATTACTGATCCAGGAAGATGAATTTAAGATGCAAATCATCTGTAACTGGCAGGAATGAGAATGGACTTGGAAGGCTAATGGATGATGGTTTTGAACCATTTCAGGAAGAAGCGTGCTGTGATACTTTTGTTCAATTGATTCAGTGATTTGTGGAGATGGCTGTCATTGAAGATTTTCTCATACATGTTTTCCAGGACTCAGGGGACAAATTCCGTTTCTGCCTATGCAGCTGCTGTGGCCGCAGGAACAAATACAATCAACACCACCAGCTCATTCCAGTCAAGACCTGCCAATGCGGTGCCCATTCCCACCAGCAAACAGCAAAATGGGACTGCAAGTATGTAATACTATCCACTGGCAAGTATACTACTGAGAGTTATTGGGGACATTATCAGTGGGGCAAAGTGATGCAATGCTTTTCCCACTAAACCTAAGGCCCTATTTTGTCCCGCTTCAAATTATTTTGGAATAATCTCAATCTACGCAGCATGGGCTAGATGCACAGTGAACATCCATCAATAATGGGTCTCTGCCTCAACTTCAGGTCCAACGTTCTAATTGGCATAAAGTGGACAGTGTCACTCAGGGAGGTTACAGTGGTGTCCATTCAGGAAAGGATTATGGAGGAACCAATGGAGTACATTGATGGGAGCTTTGCACTTCAACTAATCTATGCTGTGCCTCACTTTGTGTGTGTTAAATTGCCCAAACGCAGCCCAATATTCCTGAATAAAATGTGCCCAAACTCAGTGGTAGCGCGTTCACCCTCTGAGACAAGATTACAAATTCAAACACTTCTAAAATCATTTACCTGGTTTAAATGTTTTCTTTTGTATATGGGACCTATCTATGTTCAGTTTTGATCATGTTAACATAATAGTATAATAACTGTACTTTAAAAGGTGATTAATTGTAAAAAGAACAGAGAAAATCTGATACGATTTAAAGTGAGGTAATGAAGAAGAGGGATGGAGAGCAGCTTTGGGGATGTCGATGAATGAATAGGGACGTAACAGGGGCATGGGTGAGGATGCAAGATGGAAAACCTGAGTATTTTTTAAGATGAGAGATTGAAAGTTAATGTACAGGATCAAAGAGCAAATCAGGCCAATTGGTTTGTTGGCTTTTTGCAAGAAAATTTGAGTGCTTTTTATATTGAAGGACTAATCAGACCAGATGTAAATAGGGTAGATGCGAGAATGATATGCCTCCTTGAGCTGCATATCAGGAATCAAGGGTTTCAGTCTAAAAATAAGGGTTGGCAATTTAAAACAAGAGAAGAAACTTCTTGTCGAGAGTGGTGAATATTTGAAGTTCTGTTCGTAAGAGCTCAGTGAAGGATCAATTGCTGCATTTATTTCAGAGATGTCAATAGATTTTTAAATGTTAAAGGAATCAAGGATGTGGAGTTAGTGTCGAAAAGTCATGCAGAGACAAAAGATCAACTGAGGGCCAGCCATGAGGGACTAAATACCCTACTCCTGATGAAAGCAACTTTTAAGAGCGTTCCTCAATAATAAAATCTGCATTAAAAAAGTGTTCTTCCATTCACAAAACTATTCACAGTAATCGTGTCCGTGACCTGTTGTGGGGCTAATAATAAGCTCCAGATGTTGCTACTGAATCTGCATTGTTTCACTGCGTTTTCTAATTGCATCAATGTTGCCGTTTATCATGGACGCGCTCTGCTCTGCTAATGTTTTTCAGGTTATAGTGCCGTAGTTGCTGAGAACAGTTTGGAGCATCAAAATAGCTACAGTCTTCCCTCCAGTACAAACAGTCAGCCAAGTGGCACGACTCCCCTCCAGAATAATGTGTGAGTCTATTACACCCTTCACTGGTACTGTGGGAAATGGACAGTGGCACAGTGTGGAAACTGGTTCAGGACTTGTTCCATCATTATTGCCCCTATTCAATTGTGTCAATGCTCACTAAAAATCACACTGGGTAACGAAGAATTTGCTTCCTGAACACTTTGGGTATATTTCATGGATTTTGGGCTGCTGATCACAACAATCACCTTAAAATTTTCTTATCGTGTCTTCTAGTATATTGCCCACAAAGCACCCTGTTTTGCATGCCTGCAAATGTTGTCTTGCGCCTTGGCATGCTTAGCATAGATGCAATGAGGCTATAAAAGCAGCTCACGTCTATAGATGCTGTGTTCATTATAGCTTGTAGGTGCACATGTTCTTCAGGCAATAGCAGAGTGAGTGCACTTAACATTAGTGTGTATTGTCTTCAGGAAGATTCAATACAGCAGAAATGTCAATGTCGCCACAGCTGTGATACCTTCTGTTGCATTGTGGCGAGTAAATGCACAAGCTGTAGGATGATTGCACTTATTAAGAAAGTTTACGAGCTCTACCTCCGTTGTAAAAATGGTGACCAGGACCAACCCTGGGCACCTCACATTGGTTGTGCAACGTGCAGTTAATCTGAGAGTTGGGTTCAGCGTCATTATGCGATTAAACATAGTAAATTCAAAATAAGTGTATTTAATGTTTTTCCAACCTCCCCCATGATGCAGCAAATCTGAAACTCAGCTTGAATCCCCATTCAGGAAGCAAACCTTTTGAAATAAAATATTATCAAAGAAAATGTTTGGACTTTTTTAGAGATCCCAGCTATTAATTTCTCCATGGGTTTGGGGCTGAAAAGTTGAAATTAGCCTCATTATGTTTTGCAGATGATCATAAAATTTACAAACAATGTCAGGCGCCATCTGCTCAGGAGGCATCCAAGCGAAATACACTCCCCAGACTAGATCATGTAGGCTTTTGGTAATGTAATAGTTTCTTGAATTGTTATGCTTTCCATTATGAACAATTGATTTAATTCTGTCCCACAGGAAAGAGCCAGTCAGCATCTCTGTAGCTAGCACAGCGAGCATCATCCCTGTACTTGCAGCCAGTCAAGTCAACACGCAAGCTTCCAACTTTTCTGATCTTAAACCAACACCAGCCATGATGAATGGACCCTTGCCATTTGTCTCCCAGGAGCTGAAGGTATGTACAGATTGTTAAATTAGTCTGGTGAAAAGATTCCACATTTGGCCTGTTTTTTGCCTTCAACAAACCGCACCCATTAGTCACTGGAGAGCTGACACCCTGTCGATATTGTCTATAGCCACAAACTGAGCTTTACTGAATTACATCTTGTACTTCCTCCAATCCCTGACTAATGCCAATATTACATTATTAATTTTTTGTTCATATCATTGCACCATGCAAAATCCTGTTATTTTAGCTCCTTTTACAAGTGCATCTTGGTTAGAAAATTAGATCTTTGGTCAAAACAACTCATAGTTATGGAGGGCTTCAATTCCTTCAGTTGATTAAAAAGACTCTGGATTGGATAAGGCCCTAATTTCTTTGATGCAAGTCGTAAAATTCTGTCTAATCTGCTTGGAAGGACAGTTAGTTTGTTTACATGTTTTATGCTATGTACAGATTATTTTTGCACTACCAATTAGCGGTAATTCTGTTGTGCCCGCAGGAAAAAGAATCTCAGAGTTGTATGTTATGTCATACATGTACTCGGACAATAAATCTGAAATCTGAGCATTTGAATGATACATGAAGTCTGGATATTTGAAATGGCTTCTGTCAAAAGGTGTTTCAGCTGAAAGTCAAAGAACACTCAGCTGGGTTATTATTTGGACTGAATTCTCATGTTTTCATTGTGACTTAGAAAGGTCATTTGACTAATTAAGTCTGTGCTATCTGTTGGAGAAATGCCGTTCTCCCACTTCTTTCCCTATAACTTATTGTCTCACATGGTCATTATCCCTCCCACCCCTCACCCCTGCCCCTTTTTCTTACACTCGAAATAATTCACAATACCCAGAGGAATAGATACTAGAGGAAGTTCAAATGCTACTCGGAAAACAAAATCAGGATCCAACTCTGGAGTAGAGGCAACAGCACTAACTGCTGCACCGCTAAGTCAATCTGCTTATTCATCCAAGATTCTACGACTGACCTGCATTGAATTCGTCCATCGTTACTGAATGAAGATCTACCGGGACCAATGCCTGAAGAGGGCGCACAAAATCAGTGAACCGGTGCGGACTCGAAAGGCCAAAGTGGCCTGTTTCCGCTCCGTAAATGGTTATATGGTTATATGTCCTCCTCCTTCAGAAAACATAGTTCCCTCTGCCATTCATGAACCTCACCCATATATCTTCCACATCTGCCCTGGCCCCCTCCGCTCCCAGATGCAACAAGGAGAAATGTGATTTCCCCTTGTCCTTGCCTTCCACCTCACCAGCCTCTGAATCCAACATAAACTCACACCTTGACCAAGAGCTCTGCCTCCTGGGGACGCTGCAGGGCCTGCTGAATTTCTCCAGGACTCTTGTGTATTATTGGGCTTTACAGCGTTCAGTGAAGAAGTTGAAAAGTCATTAAATGCAACATTTTTTTTTTTAAAAGGTCTTTTATTTGGTATGGGACCCCATATTTACATTCAGTATGATAGGAATTTTTAACATTTTCCTGGTCAGAAAGAATAGCCTTTGATCATGAGAATTAGTGGAGGAAGTAGCCAGCTCATGCCCAGTAAAGAAGAAAAAGTCAAAACACAGAGATGCTGGAGGAACTCAGCAGGTCTCGCACCATCCAACTGATGTTTTGAGCCTGACCCCTCCTTCAGGGTACGAGCAAAAAGCAGGCAAGGAGCCCTCATTAATTAAAAGGCTGGGGAAAAGGGAAGAACAGGAGGGGGGAGGAGTTCAGACCAACAGACAAAAGGTATTAATTGGTTGTTGATAAGAGAACAGGAGAGAGGAAAGGTGAGGTGATTGGGGGGGTGGGGTGTTTTTGTGAAAGGAGACAGAGGGAAAGGGGGGGAACAGAGACAGAGCTAGGGGAAAGGAGACCTATAACCATAACCATATAACATACATGGGGAAAGATGTTGGTGGGAGGGGTGTTTTAAAGAAAACTGGAGGTCGATGTTAATCCCATCTGGTTGGAGTGTGCCCAGACGGAATATGAAATGTTGTTCGTCCAATTTGCAGGTGGTCTCAGTCTAGCAGTGCACGAGGCCATGGACAGACATGTTGAGATGGGATGAGGAATTGAAATGGATGGCCACTGGGAGATCCACACTTTTGCGATAGACAGAGCTATTGCACGGTTGGTTAGTTCAATGCTGTTACAGTGCCAGTGATTGGGACTGGGGTTAAAATCCTGTGCTGTCTAAAAGGAGTTTGAACATTCTCCCCGTGTCTATGTGGGTTTTCCACGGGAGCTCTGGTTTCCTCCCACCCTTCAAAACGCACTGGGCGTGCAGATTAATTGCGTGTAAATTGGGCAGCAAGGACTCGTGGGCCGAAATGGCCTGTTACTGTGCTGAATGTTTAAAATTTTAAAATTTAAATTAAAAAAAAAAAATTACTCAGACTGATCTCTCAGTCTGTGTCCAGTCTCTCCCAACATAGAGGAGATCACAACGGGAGCACTGCATCAAGCCTCCATCACCAATTCTAACCCTGGCCCTGGTGGTTTTAGGACCCGAACTCTCACCCTGACTCTGGCGGCCTACAGAACCAAGTCTCTGTAGCAAACTCTCTCTGGACCCTTACCCCCTTCTCACTTCCGCAACCTTCCCCTCCCTCCCTTCACCAGATCCACCCCATCCTCCCCCTTCACCCCCCCCCCCCCACCAGACACTGTCCACCCCACTGGCCCCCAACTCCAACCCCTGCCTGGTCTTTACCATCCCCTCTGAACTTCCCCTCTCTGAGAATCTGTTCCCCCCCCCCACCATGAGTTCCATGTATGCCATGATACTGAACTCTTCTTCTGTCTCCATGCCCACTTCTTTGCACTAATCACAACCTCATCATTAAAGCCATAGACGAGGGTGGTCTGGCGTGCGGACCTCTACCTGGCCGAAGCTAGAAGACAACTTGCAAACACATCCACTTACTTATCCCTCCAACAGGACCTCAACAAAATTCATCGAACCACTGAACTCATCACGTCCAGTCATCTCCCTAGCACAGCCTCCAACCTCATTGTTTCCCACCCCTGCATTGCCGTTCTACCTCCTACACAATATCCACAAACCCAGTGCCCAGGCAGACCCATCATGTCTGCGTGCTCCTGCCCCACCAGACTGGTACCTGGTTACCTCAACTAAGTTTTGTCCATCTTAGTTCCCCACCTACATCAACGATACTTCACATGCTTTGCATCACTTCAACAATTTCCAGTTTCCTGAACTCATTTGCCTCATGTTTACCAAGGACGTCCAATCACTATGCACCTCTGTCCCCATACCTCAAAGCCCTTAATTTCTTTCTTGCCAACAGACTTGAGCAGTCCCCCTCCTCCGCCACCCTCCTCCAGCTGTCAGAACTTGTCCTCACCCTCAAAAACTTCTCCCTTGACATCCAACTTTCTCCAAATCAAAGCGGTAGCCATGTGTACCCACGTGGGGCCCCAGCCATGTCTATTTCTGTTGGCTATGTAGAGCAGTCCAAGCTACAAGCCTACACAGTCAAGATCCTTTAACTCTTCCCCTGCTATAATGATGACTAATCTGGTGCTGCTTCATGCATCCGTGATGAGCTTGTCGACTTTATCCACTCTGCTGCCAACTTCCATCCTGACCTCAAATTCACTCGGTCCATCTCTAGCAACACTCTCCCTTTAATCGATCTGTCTCCACTTCAGGAGACAAAACTCTCGACAGACATCTTCTGCAAACCCACCAATTCCCACAGCTACCTCGACACCCTGTCCCCTGTAAGAATTCCATTCCTTTATCTTAATTCCTCCATCTCTGTCGCATCCGCTCCCAAGTCAAGGTCTTCCATGCCAGATCATCAGAGATGTCCTTCTTCAAACAATGTGGCTTCCCCTCTATCACCATCAACTCGGCATTCACCCACATATCCTCCTTTACCCGTACATCTGCCCAGGCCCCTCTGCCCCCAAACACACCACGGACAAGATTCCACCAGTCCTACCACCAGTCCTACCACCCTACCAGGCTCCATATCCAAATTATCCCCTCTGCCATTTCCGCCATCTACTATGCGCTACCATTAGAACACATATTTCCCTCTCCGTCCTACGCAGGGACCATTCACTTCTTCCCCACCAATCGTGTCGTCCCCCTCCCCAGCACCAACCCCTGTGACCACAACAGATGCTCCACATAGGCCATCACTTCCTCCCTCCCTCACCATCATTTAGGGCCCCAAACAGTCCTTCCAAATGAAGAAACACTTGTGAATCTGCAGGGGTTGTCTAGTGCATCTGATGCTCCTGTTGCTGTCTTCACTACGTTGGAGAAATGAGGCACAGACTTTGTTCAGCACTTTGGCTTTGTCCTCCACAGTAACATGGATCTCCCAGTGGTCACCCATTTCAATTCCCATCCCATTCCCTTGCTGACATGTCTGTCCATGGTCTCGTGCACTGCCAGACTGGGACCGCCTGCAAATTGGAAGTAAGAGACCTCATATTCCACCTGGGCACCCTCCAACCAGATGGCATTAAATTTGACATCTCTGATTTCTTTTAGCACCCCCTCATCTTTCCGTATTTTTCCTTTCTTACAGCTCTGTCTCTCTCTCTCTTCCCCTTTTCCCTCTGTCTCCTTTCAAAGAGCAAAACCTATCCACCCCAAACAATTCTCACCTCAGGCCCGAAAGTCCATTATGTATATTTACCTCCTGTTGACCCCACGAGACCAGAATTTCTGTGTTTTTACAACAATCACAATGTCCACTGGCTTTGATATTTTGCCCGAAGAGCAACCTACTACAAAGGTGATCCTCGAGATAGATGGCTGAAACATTGAATAGGACCTTTGTGTGGAAGTTTGCTCTCGTCCCCTGCTGGGGAGCATTCCAGTTGAGTATAAACTAATTTGTCTAGAAATCAATCTATGTCACATTTTTTTGTTTCGTTCATCAAATAATAGAGGTAATTGTACAAGAAATAAAAAAGAAAACGTGAGGGAAATTAAATATGCAATCAATATTCCAAACAAGTAATTCAACCGTGAAGGTTTTTATCAGGTAGAAATGAACTGAAGGCAGAGCAGTTCTGTTTGGAAAACATTCAGCTTCTTATTCAAGATCTTTTGTATTATGTTTAATTGGCTAACATCTTCAGTTTCAGATTTATTGTCAGAGTACATACATGACCTCACACAGCCCAGAAATTCTTTTTCCTACAGGTACAGCAGAATTACCACTAATTGGTAGTGAAAATAAAACTGTACACAGCGTACACGTGTAAACAAATAAAGAACTGTAATAAAATTTAAAAAGAACAACAATAAAGTGCACAAGTCAGAGTCCCTGATTGAGTTGGTCGTTGAGGAGTCTGATGGTGGAGGGGGAGCAGCTGTTACTGAACCTGGTGCTGCGAGTCTTGTGGCACCGATACCTCTTTCCTGATGGTAGCGGTGAGAACAGAGCATGTGCTGGGTGATGTGGATCCATGACGATTGCTGCTGCTCTCCAATAACAGCATTCCCTGTAGATGTACTCAGTGGTGGCTTTTCCCCTAGGGGTGTCTTTTGTACTTTATATTGGTTTGTCCACTGGCTTTTTCTGTTCAACCTTTCACTTAGCTCCACAACTAGTTGCTTATCTTTATCTTTGCTGAACAGAGTACACTGTTTGACCTGCTGAGTTTCTCCAGCATTGTGTTTTTATTTCATTCAGGGTGTCTGCAGACTGTGGTGTTTTACTCCTGTCTACCTCAAAACTCTGCAAAATCTCAGAGGGATGACTACCCTAAAGGAGTTCTCCTTTGCCCTCTGAAGGGAGTTCTGTGGGATTCTCATCTGTAATCCCTGCTGCTCTCACGCTCACCCTCCTGCCTGTGGGACTGTGCTCCTCCCCTTGCCTCTCCCCATCACTATTTTGTTCAAGCACCTGCCTACATTTTGCTCATACCTTGATGAAAGGCTCAAGCCTGAAACATTGGTTATGTATCTGCTGAGTTTCTCCAGCATTTGTGTTTTACTCCTGCTTACACCATCTCATGTCTTTACAAAACTTTTCTCACTTTGTTCTCAATTATGTGTGTTTATTTTAATCAGCTCCAGATTGCAGCCTCTCCCAGGTCATCTTTGTATTTCCAATTTCAGGTGGTTTTGTCTTCACCATCCCCTCCCAACCTCCCTTTCTGGTGCCTTTCAAAATCCAGAGTCTCCCATCCTGAAAATGTGAATGACTTTCTTGTCTTTGTATCTGAATGTTAACCAAAATCAGAAAAACCTTATTCCCACCCCTTCTGATAGTTTATAAAACACTCATTTCAGTCATCCAGATATCATGGGAGATACTTCAAAAATCATGCATTTTATACAGGATAGACTGGGATTGTCCTCATTGGAATTTAGAAGAATGAGAGGGGATCTCATTGAGAAATAAAATTCTGGAAGACCAAACAGGTTAGATGCAGAAAGAATGTTCCTGATGTTGGGGAAGTCCAGAACAAAGGGTCAAAATCTAAGAATAAGGGGTAGGCTAGTTAGGAGCGAGATGAAGAGAAACTTGTGCAACTCTGCCACAGAAAGTTGTTGAGGCCAGTTTGTTAGATGTATTCAAAAGGGATTGGGTGTGGCTCATATGGTTAAAGGGATCAAGAGATATGGAGAAAACACAGGAATAGGGGCTGAAGTTCTCTATAAAGGTAGAAATGGAAAATAGTTGATTTCTTGCCCCAGTACATGTATACAGTAGTAATTTTCTCAAGTTTGCCTTTTTGACAAATTTTTTTTTTAAAGTCACTTCCGTTTAATAATTTCAATGATTTAATCAACCAAATATTTGAAGCCTAATATTGTGAAGCCCCATTCCTAACGAAGGACTCCTAACCAAAGAGATGACTACCATCCTATGGATGCTGTGTGAACTCCTGAGTTTCTCCAGCATGTCTATATTGCAATACTGATGCACACAACACTTTATTGAGTGCTGTCACCAAGTCCTTTGAAAATTTTGAAGAAAAGCTCACAATCATCTCGGTGGCTATCCAGCTAAGTATTGAAGTAAATCACAAAAATCTGTAGACACCGTGGTTGAAGTAAAAACACATAATGAGCTCAAGGTATCTTCACAATTTCAGTGCATACCATAGTCTTGTTTATTGGTACTTATGCAAAGATGTTTGTTTTTCTGAATGCCATCCTCTCTGCTCCTGGTAGTTGTTGTGGTTGGTTTGTTTGTGCCATATAATTCAAATCCAAGAGAGAGGAAAGGTGTAAGTGTTTTGTTTGGGGACGTCCAGAGTTGGTTGGTCTGGTGTTATCACAAACATCTCCATGGTACCACCTAGCTGTAGTGCCATGCTCCGTTTATTTTGTTGAAGTATAATCCTGATGTACTGGAGGCTTCACGTGACAGGGAAATTGTGTTTTAGCTAAGTTTTTGAAGTGGGGAACATTACAATTTTGCTGTATCTGCGAGGGCTGCAAATAAAAGTCAGACAGGTTTTTATTTGAAAGGCTAATAACTGTTGGTTAGAATGTTTTTGTTGGTTACGTCACAATCTGTACTGCTGAGAGGGTTCCGGTTTGAAGGTAAACTCCAGTTCGTGTCCAATTTGCAGCTAATTTAGATTAGGGGTTTTCCAGTGATTGTCAAAGCCATTTGCAACACTTCATGGTTGGTTTCATTTCAATAGGAAAATTAGTGGTTCTTTTCAGTTGAATGTGTGATCCTATTAATTTAACCCTTTAATCCCCACGCTATCTTTTCCATATTCTCTCTTCTCCCTTCATTATCTGTGAGAATTGCTGAGTACTTTGAAAGTGAATCTTTATCTTGTAGCTGCGGCTACACAGCTCCTGCAATAACACGCAACCAGACGAGTTGAGTTCAGTGAGCAGACTGGTTTATTGCAGGCTGCTGGGCTGCACTTATACTCCCAGCCTGGACCTGGCTGAGAACCGCGCTTGAGGGTGCTGATGTTACCCGGGTGCCATGTTGTCCCCAAGCACGGGTTTCTGAACCCGAGCTGGAAGGAAGGGGAAACCCCCGACGGCGCTATTTTGGCCGGCTGCCCCGCCGCATGGCTTACAAGCAGGGCCGGTTCGCCTGCTTTGTGGTGAGCCGCCACAATCTCAGTAAATGCTATGCTGTAATTTCCAAACTTTGCTGTTTGGCTGCGGAGTTGTTACTACTTTAGGCATTCATTAAAAGCAATTATCACCAACTTGTTAGTGCTTTTATCAGATTAGGTTTAAGTTTATCCACAGATCTTGGATGATCAATCTAGGCAAACATTCTGTTGGTATGTTGTTGAAGATTATGCTGTTTTAAAAGACATTAGCCAATGGCTAGCATCTGGGCAAATAAGGCCTGCACTCAATAAAGATGAGGTCAATTTTATCAGAATTGCTCTTGGAGTATCCTGATAGTCATTAAGATAATGTGTGCAGGCAAATACTTGAGTTGACTTTCTCTTTGTGTTAATATTATTTAATTTCTGTATATGCAGCAGGCTCCAGAGACACTGAGCTCTTTGAAAAGTATGGCAGAGCGGGCAGCTGTGAGTGCAGGATTGGAGGAGCAAGTCCAATCTTTGCATTTGAATGAGAGGGGTGAGTGCATGCATTTCCACGTTACCGGAGAGGGATTTCAGACTTTCTAACGTACTTTACAATTGGATCACATTTGAATCTGGGTGACAGATGCTTCTTCTGTAGGATAAACTGTTAGGAGTTGATTTCTGCCTCAAGTTCGCTGGCTCTTTCCAGGGGCAGTAATTACTGCTTCAGATGGTCAGAGGTGTGTATTGATCAGAGTTCCATTCCCTATCACTGGGTAATAACTGAGTCTCCCAGAGCTCAACATACCCAAGCAGGGATCAAAGGGAAAGAAGCCAAAGAAGTTGTAAACTTTTGATCAAGTCAAAATGGAGTAAAATCTGCATATTATTCAGTGCAAAAGTATTACTTCGTATAAACGTAGCCAGATCAAATGATGGATAGATTTTAGTTTTTGAGGATGCAAACCTATTGATTTTTGCTAAACATCAAGGTTTCTATCACGTGAACTGTGAATCAAGGCAGCTTGATTGATGGGACAAATGGGAACTGGAATTAAAGTAAAGCCAAACATCCTGGTGTCTCATTTGAAGAGATTGTCTTTGCAAGTTTTCTCATACATTTTTTATTGAAAAATCTCCAGAACTTTATCTTGCTGAAGGTTTTATGTTAACCAAATAAAAAGTAATATCCATCACCACCACATCTGAGGTGTATTTAAGGCAGAGATCAATATTTTCTTGATTAGCCAGGGCATCAAAGGTTATGTTAAGAAGGCCGGGCAGTGGGGCTGAGTGGGGAAATGATTAAATGGTGGGGCAGACTCGATGGGCTGAATAGCCTATTTCTGCCCCTATGTCTTATGGTCTTGTAGATTGTTCAATTGTGTTAAAAGTGGTGATTTTTTTTTCCCCGCTTCCCATTAGTTCTCCTCAGCACGCCATCATCACAGAGCAATTCAATGACATCTAATGTAGCACAGACAACTGAGGTTCATCTTCAGCCTATGCTGGGTGTGTGTCCACTCAGCCCAGTGCATCTGTCCAAGGACCAACAGTATCAGCTCCACATGGTGGAATCGGCTTGGCTGCACATGCCTCACCCGTCCGACTCTGAGAGGATACGGTCAGTAGCCCCCTTGTGGACCAATGATAAAACTAGGGAATGAGCATCGAAGTTAATTTAACACCTAGAAACAATGAATATGACTTCAAACGATATATTCTATATTTCATTAAATGAATCCATTTCCCAGCAATGTTAAAAACTGGTTGTGCCCAGCATCTGGAGAGTGAACTACTGTTTCTGGTTAGTGGTGTTTCAACCCAGCCACGTTCATGAAATCAGATTCTTTTCATTATTAATGACATAACAAACATTCTTAGATTTTTTTAAAATTAAACTTCTAAATAATTTATTTACAGTACGGTATTTAATCTTGTGCCGCCCAATTACACCCGAATTAACTCCTGTACGTTTTAGAGGGTGGGAGGAAATCAGAGCATCCAGGGAAAATTCACACAGACGCAGGCAGACCGTACAAATTCCTTACAGACAGTGCAGGATTCGAACCTGGGTCACTTGCTCTGTAACAGTGACGTGCTACCTCTAACTGTGCCAGTATCAGACTAAAGTCTAAGAATATAGGTAGAACTGTAAAATTTTTAGGTAACTGGTTTCATTTCATTGATTTAAACACATTTCTTTTATAAACCAATCATATCAAACTGGATTTTCACAGTAATTGACAAGCAAATTATAGTTAAGGCACAGGTGGGAAAGTTCGGTGGTAAGACTATTCCAATAGGCAGATTTGACCAAGAACTAATCCAACCAAGTTAAATGAAGGCCAAGGAATATATAAAAATAGCAGTGGCACACTTAATTTTCTGGATAAAGGTGGCATGGGTTTTCTATTTTCGGAAGATGAGGGAGTATTTTGAGTATATTTTCAGTTTGTGATGTGGGAGAGCTGATGTGTTTTTGAGTGTGGTTAAGTTTTACAGTCGACTGGAGATGCATGAAAATGAAGTGGTCTCGATTTGGAGATGTTGCTTGGTTACTTATTCTTCCTTCCTTCAGCAGAATTTTGCATTTGACCATTGATGTAGAGACAATGTAGAAAGTGTTTGGAGCTTCTGAGACAAGTGACAGTTTATTGCTGGAAGCCTTGTGTGATTTGATGGTTTATGTCTTCCTGTTTAATGTAATAATTTTTTTTTAAAAGTTTAAACATACAGCACAGTAACAGGCATTTCGGACCATGAATACGTGGCACCCAATTTACCCCCCATTATCCTGCACCCCCGGTATGTTTTTGAACGGTGAGAGGAAACTGGAGGTCCTGGAGAAAACCCACACAGATACAGGGAGAATGTACAAACTCCTTACAGACAGCACGGGATTTGAACCCCGGTCCAGTCCTGATCACTGGCGCTGTAATGGTGTTGCGCCAACCGTACTGCCCTAATGTGCACCAATTGTTGACTTGACCTTGTAGTATTTTGATTTGTTTCAACTTGATCAAAGTTTGACATTGTCCACATCCATTAATTTTGTAATTTTTTACAAAATACATTAGTAAATCTGTTCCAGGTTGTCTCATTGTTTCAGAAGAAATTGTTTGATTTTTTTTTTGTTTGTTTTCACTGCAGACACTACCTCCCTCGTAATCCATGTCCCACACCACCTTATCACCATCAGATACCCCCTGTCCATTCGGACACACTGGAATTCTATCAACGATTGTCCACCGAAACACTCTTCTTTATTTTCTACTACCTAGAGGTGAGTAAATCATAAGTTCTTAGAGTGATTTACCATGAACCAGGCCCTTCATCCATGCTGCCCAAGTTCTAACCTAATCCTGATGGCCCATATTTCTCTAAACCAGTGGTTTTCAAACTTTTTCTTTCCACTCATATATCACCTTAAGTATTCCATATGCCATAGGTGCTCTGTGATTAGTAAGTGAAGAGGCTAAAATGATAGAATTACTGTATTAATATATTTATAGTACTGTTTGTTTTGAATATTTGTTGTGTTCTGTGAAGATCATAGTATTGAAGCAGTTTTGAGAATCTGAGGGGGTCAGTTTTCGCTATAGATCACACAAGAAGTCTTATTTGATGGTCGGTAAGAAAATGCTTCAATAATGGTTAGACCTCAAACTATCACAAGCTAGCAAGTAATTTCAATGAATTGCAATTATTACCAGATCAAATGTTTATGTTTCTACAACTGAAGAAATCGTGTTCTATCAAGTATGACATTCAACACAGTTTGAAATTGTGTCTACATTAATAAACAACATTAAACTAAACTTATTGGTAATCCATCAATAAGGACCAGTTAAGTATAATGAGCTAAGATGAGCATTCAGACATTTGAAGAGAATAGGTTAAGAACTGTGGACTTTATTGTTGTCAGTAGAATTGTTGTCAGTGGAATTTATTATTGTCAGTAGAATTGGTCTCTACATTTGTCAACAAAGCAAGAAGGCTGATTATAGATTGAATTCTGTTATTAAGAAAATTAAATTTGAATGTTAACACTCCATGTAATTCGATGGAAAAGTTCTACAAGCATTGGTATGTGCAGAGTTTGAAATTGAGCCAGAAACAGTTCAGTTTTGTGAATTTGACCTTGGAGATAAGGCCAGTAGGCTCTTGGCTGTCTGCATTTAGCAGAGAATTGGCAGGCTGCCATGTTGTGAGAATTCTTAAAGGAGCCTCACCACTGCTTTGAGACAGGATTTCTACAAAGCAAGGGTTTTATGTCTAACCTGGCTGGAGGATAAAGGTGTGGGGTTACCAGCCGAAGACGAGCTGCTGTGATTCGCCAGCTTTTGATACTTCATGGAGACGAAGGTCCGGGAACTTAAGGATGAATTGTGACAGTTCGGTTTGAGCACAGATGGATTCCTGATGGAAAGACTTTTGGAAGCAAGAGAAGACATTGGCAGCCAAGAAGAAACCTGTAATCAGTCAAGAGCAAATGGCATCGAATTAACACCTAGCTGGGAAATGGCTTGAAGAGTGTCACAAGAATGTGACGAGGAATAGAAATTTTAGTAGCTGTATCTTATCCTAAGGAAAGGGTAAACATCACAACATCGTATACAGCCAGGATATAGTGCATCAAATGCAGGAAGCAAACAGAGTTCAAATGCACGTTCCAAGGTTTCGAGCACCGCATCAAAGCGTGAAAGTGCACATGTTAAATTGGCGCTTAAGGATAAACAGGCTTCAGATGAATTGGAGTTGGAACTAAAGGAGCAACTAAGAGTTCAAGAGGAGTAATTAAGAATACAGGAAACTAACTTTGAGAAAGGGCAAAGTGAAAGGGAAACTTGTAATGTTGTACTGCAGCCACAAGGTGTGTACCAATCTGAACAAATTGTGGTAAGATACGGCGCTAATAATTTACAAATGTCATTGGAGATCACAGGTGATAGAGGTATAAGTGAAAGTCAGCCGTCAGTCAGGAATACAGGTGAAAGAATGGAAAGGCCATTCCCAGCACCAACATTACTTGGCAAGGCAACCAGAATTGGTTACATTGGTCACAGTTACACTCTTTGTTTTCTTTGTCTAAGATAGAAATTCAAATTTTTAGTGGTGAGTTATTACACTATCGAGTGTTCAGAAGATCCTTTGAATGTGGCATTAAAAGCAGAGCTCAAGATCCTCTGGAACATTGATATTATTTGGAACAGATAACAAGTGGATTACCGAGGGAGTTGGTAAAAGGTTGTCATCTTATGCCACCAGCAGAAGGATTAAACAAAGCCAAGAGGTTACTGAAGAAACATATTGGCAGTGAGCACAAGATTGCTACAGCATATAAGGAAAATATTCCTTCATGGTCATCAATTGGAGTGGAAGACACAATGGGTTTACAGTCTTATACACTGTTCCTAAGTGGATGCTATGGCTGAAATTGACAATTTGCAAGTGCTTAATATATCCACATATTTGAAGATTATTATTAAGCAAAGTTCCTTATAGGATGAGAGACTTATGGAGAGATTTTGTTAATGAATATTGGAAAAGGTATGAGCAAGAAGTTACTTTTAGAAATAAGGTAGAATTTATGGAGGAACAAGTGGATATTGTAATGAATCAAGTATATGGTAATATCAGAGACACTTTTATTACAAGTAAAGAGGTAATGACGTACAAGGCACAATCTCTTCGGATGGGTGAATTGGGTATTTTTCAAAATGTCGGGGGAGTTGGTGCCAATAGCTGGGCTATTGGTGCCGGGGTGGGTAAAGGTAAACCAGGAGGTGTTGAAGGAGGGGTGTTTTGGGGTATTTAATATACTTTTTTGAATTGTTGGATTTAGATTTTTTAGTTTGCTGAAGTTTTGTTTCAAGCACGGACGTCTACCAGGAATCAGTGGAAAACAAAAGGGACAAATGATAAATGTCAAAGGACAAGAAGGAGGGGGGAAGGATATTGGAGAAACCCCTGAGGTAATGAAATGGATTAATTTTCCCCCTTTTTTTAAAAAAAAAAGAGAATTTTTAAAAAAGGAATAAGATAACACCCTGTCACAATAAGATGGGGAGTGTGAATATGGAAAGGGACTGAGCGCAGATGACAAACTTTTCCTTTCCTTTTAGGTTTTTTGTTTGGAGACGTATTCATCATTATTTATTTCTTGGGTTTTGGTCGAGGTCGTAGACCCCATGACTGGTATTGAAATAAACCTTTCAAATATTCCTGTAGTGATGGGCGGGTGGGGATAAATACAGACTTTGTGGGTCTGTCTATATATTTTATATATTGGAAGGATTGAACTGTTTGTTGAATTCTATAAGTTTATAAAAATCAAAAATAAAATATTTTTTTTAAAGTATGAAATGATATCTACATTAATAAATGACATTAAATTAAATGTATTGGTAGATTATGTTTATAGAATTGAAGACCAGTTGAGCATCAATGAACTAAGATAAGCATTCGGATATTTGAAGAGAATGGTTAAGAACTGAAGACTTTATTGTTGTCAGTAGAATTGATCTCTCCAGTTAGGATTACTTAAGGTGGGATGTGAGTGGGAAATAAAGGTTGAGAACCACTGCTCTAGACCCATTTGTTACTGAAATATTTTGCTTGAGAAAAATTGTCATTTCCCCATTTCCTTTGGAGTTCTGAAACGTGCCCATAACAAGTCAATGTGGTACGATCAAAACAGTGGTTTTCAAACTTTCCATTTACATTCCAATTTAAGTAATCCCTTACTAATCACAAAGCACCAATGACATAGAGATTACTTAAGGTGGTACGTGAGTGGAAAGAAAAAGTTTGAAAACCACTGCTCTAAACCTTTCCTATCCTTACCTGTCCAACCTCGCCAAATGTTTTATAAATACTGTAATTGTACCTGCCCTAGCATTTTGTTCCATATATCCTCCACCATTGCAGGAGATAAACTTGTCACTCAGACCCTCTTTAAATTTTTCCCCTTGTTCTGAGCAGTGGAGCCATTCAGTAACGGAGAACTGAAGTACACAGGTTTCTGTTTGCAACCATGATCTGGTTTGGTGCTTGGGCTAAAACAGAAATGGGAGTTCATCCTTAGCATGTTGAAACAGTTTAACCTTGCTCCTTTATTATACTGTCACGTGGCCGTAACAAGTAGCATTCCAACAATCTGACCTTGAGTAAACTTGATTCACACGGGTAGTAGCCTTTGAAGGAAAGGGCTTTGGCAAATACTACTGCCCCCCAAAATTCCTCAACATGATTACCCAACTGCACGAAAACCAACAAGGTCGGGTCAGATACAGCAATGAGCTCTCTGAACCCTTCTCCATTAACAATGGCGTGAAGCAAGGCTGTGTTCTCGCACCAACCCTCTTTTCAATCTTCTTCAGCATGATGCTGAACCAAGCCATGAAAGACCTCAACAATGAAGACGCTGTTTACATCCGGTTCCGCACGGATGGCAGTCTCTTCAATCTGAGGCGCCTGCAAGCTCACACCAAGACACAAGAGAAACTTGTCCGTGAACTACTCTTTGCAGACGATGCCGCTTTAGTTGCCCATTCAGAGCCAGCTCTTCAGCGCTTGATGTCCTTTTTTGCGGAAACTGCCAAAATGTTTGGCCTGGAAGTCAGCCTGAAGAAAACAGAGGTCCTCCATCAGCCAGCTCCCCACCATGACTACCAGCCCCCCCACATCTCCATCGGGCACACAAAACTCAAAACGGTCAACCAGTTTACCTATCTCGGCTGCACCATTTCATCAGATGCAAGGATCGACAACGAGATAGACAACAGACTCTCCAAGGCAAATAGCGCCTTTGGAAGACTACACAAAAGAGTCTGGAAAAACAACCAACTGAAAAACCTCACAAAGATTAGCGTATACAGAGCCATTGTCATCCCCACACTCCTGTTCGGCTCCGAATCATGGGTCCTCTACCGGCATCACCTACGGCTCCTAGAACGCTTCCACCAGCGTTGTCTCCGCTCCATCCTCAAAATTCATTGGAGCGACTTCATCCCTAACATCGAAGTACTCGAGATGGCAGAGGTCGACAGCATCGAGTCCACGCTGCTGAAGATCCAGCTGCGCTGGGTGGGTCACGTCTCCAGAATGGAGGACCATCGCCTTCCCAAGATCGTGTTATATGGCGAGCTCTCCACTGGCCACCGTGACAGAGGTGCACCAAAGAAGAGGTACAAGGACTGCCTAAAGAAATCTCTTGGTGCCTGCCCCATTGACCACCGCCAGTGGGCTGATATCGCCTCAAACCGTGCATCTTGGCGCCTCACAGTTTGGCGGGCAGCAACCTTCTTTGAAGAAGACCGCAGAGCCCACCTCACTGACAAAAGACAAAGGAGGAAAAACCCAACACCCAACCCCAACCAACCAATTTTCCCCTGCAACCGCTGCAACCGTGTCTGCCTGTCCCGCATCGGACTTGTCAGCCACAATCGAGCCTCCAGCTGACGTGGACATTTACCCCCTCCATAAATCTTCGTCCGCGAGGCCAAGCCAAAGAAAGATTGTATTATCCATGAACTGGACGATATATTTTTTCAAAAGGTCTGCTTGCTGGAAAAAAAATTGAGGATTATGATAGACAACTTGAAGCTGAACACATAGATAATTTCAGATTTGCTGTATCACGTAGGAAGTTGGAGAAATATTAAACTACCTTTTATTGACTTTAACATGTTTAATTGCATAATAACGCTGACACGTTGCATTCGTTCAACTGACCTAAAATGTTTTGCTACTGATTTCCGTTGGTACTCAGCATCTGATGCTTCTCAGTGTCCAACAATAGTCGGCCGGCATTGATAGTTTCCAAATTGCCCTGATACCACTTTTCCATGATCACAATATCCTGGTGAAACCTTTCACTGTGTTCGTCACTGACGGCACCAAGATCAGCAGGGAAGAAGTCCAAGTGCAAATGCAGAAAATGAATTTTCAATAACATGTTACTCTTCATGATTTTATATGCTTGAGGCATGTTGTCAATCAGCTGGATGTCGTTTGGTGCTCTGTAGTTGCCAAGAAAATTCTCAACATCTTTAAATGCTTTCCATGCTACAACATTTGGATAGCACCTGCACTGAGTGCATGCCCAGGCATGCTTGGACTGACCCAAACAGCTTGCTTTCTGGGAAATATACTGGTAGACTTAAACTATGACGGGAAATAACAAAAATAGATCATATCTAAAAATCAGTATGTGATAGAAAAATATTAAGGTGACTTTCGTGATCAGCGGTCCATAATCTGAAAGTGTTCAGGAAGCAAAATCTTTGTTGTCCAGTGATATTTAGCCAATGCCCACCATTCAGTGGGCTCCAGCTTACAATGCATTTGTTTAGTCATTTAAGGGTGCCCTTACCCTAACCCTAACGCGCCTGCACTCGCCTAGTCTCACACAAGGAGGATGGGCAGTTGAAGCAAAGCCCTGTAACCTGTGTCCCTCAAAAATAAGTTGCCTCCTTTGAGAGGAGAAAGAGATAAGGGCAGAAAAATGGTTAATAAAATAAAAGGTTCCATCTATAGAGGATCACCTGGCTGGGAAAGTATGTCAAATAAAACCGACGGGAGGAGGGCTCAGCTGAGGAGCAGGCAACCACAGCGCGACCAGCTGAGGGATGCCCGACACCAGGCCTCTCAGCTGGAAGAAGGAAAGCAATAGGAGAGGGAGTGAAAGGAAAGAAGAGCAGCAGCAGGAGGCCCACCAATGAGGAGCCCAGAAGAAGAGGACCAACAGCAAGAAGCCAAGCAAGAAGAGGCCCGACAAAGTGAGACAAGCAACTCATCAGGAAAGTCAGAAGAGACGCAGATACAAGGAAGAAAAGAAGACACAAACACAGGTACAGACTCAGAAGAAGAGGAAGAAGAAGACCAAGATCTGCGCAGAAATAGAAGGTAAAGCAGATGGACAGAATGTAGATAAAAAAAATTTTCAAGAACAAATGAGAGCATTAAAAGAATGGTTGACATTAGAATTTAGTGAAATGAAAAGTACAGAAGATAAAGTGAATAGCTGGTCATGACAGATATAGGGAAAGGATTAGAAAATGTGGAAGAATGAGAAACGGCTGTAGAAATGGAAGTGAATGACTTTAGAAGAAAATTGGAAAGTGATAAAAAAGTTAAAGAGTCACAGGAGTTGTTAGCTCAGAAAAATGATATGTTGGAACATTATAGTAGGCGAAACAACATAAAGATAGTGGGCCTAAAGGAAGATGAAGAAGGCACAGATATGAAGGAATTTATAAAGAATGGATCCCAAAGGTCCTGGGAATGATAGAAATACAGGAAGGAATGGAAATAAAAAGGGCACACAGAACACTAGCCCCAAAACCACAGACACATCAAAAACCAAGATCCATTTTAGTAAAATTTTTGAGATATACAACAAGAGAAAATATACAACAAGAGCGGTCAAGGAATAAAATTAGAGAAGACAATAAACCATTGGAATACAAGAGTCAAAAAATATTTTTTTACCCAGACATAAGTTTTGAACTCTTAAAGAAGAGGAAGGAGTTTAATACAGCAAAATCGATCCTATGGAAATAAGGTTATAAATTTATGTTAAGACATCCAGCTGTGCTTAAAATATTTCTCCCCGTGGAGCAAAACAGACTGTTCTTGGATCCAGAGGAACACAAGAATTTGCAGAAGGTCAGCAGGAGAGATGAAGAGTTGTAACAAGAATGAAGAACGGCGATAAAATATATATAAAGATGTAAAAATAATGTATATGTAAAGAACTAAAGAAGGGAAAGAGAAGGGAAGAAAGGAAGTAAGGGGGAAAAAAGGAAGAACTTTGTTATATGTGTAAATAAAAAGGTGTTTTCTTGGGGGGGGTTGGGTGAGAGAGAATAACTGCCATTGCGAAATCAGTTGACGTTTGCGAGCGGGTTCACAATCCAAATGGTTGCCCGGCAAGGGATAAGGGGCAACTCAGAGAGGGGGGGGGGAGACATTTGGGGTTAAGGGAATATTGGATGTGGGGGTTATTGAAGTATTTTATGTTTTAAATGTGTTGACATACATTGAGTTTTAAAAGGGAAAACAGAGATGAAAATGGGGAAAAGGGGGATGGTGGTGGTGAGGAAGCAGAAATGAGGTGTAAACAGGATATGAGATGGGCATTGAATTATATGACTATAAATATTAATGGAATACATAACAAAATTAAACAGAAGAGGCTATTAAATTTACTGAAGAAAGAAAAAATAGACATAGCATTTGTGCAGGAAACACATCTAACTGAAGTGGAACATAATAAATTAAAGAGAGACTGGATAGGGCACGTAGCGGCAGCATCAAATAATTCAAAAGCTAGAGGTGTAGCTATATTAATTAATAAAAATGTACCAATCAAAATAGAGGAGGAAATAATAGATCCAGCAGGGAGGTATGTAATGATAAAGTGTCAGATATATTCAGAATTTTGGAATTTGCTCAATATATATGCACCTAATGAAGAGGATCAAAAGTTTATGCAAGATATTTTTTTGAAGATTGTAGATACGCAAGGGAATATATTGCTAGGCGGGGATTTTAACCTTAATTTGGATCCAATGTTGGATAAAACCGGACAAAAGACTAGCGAAAAGAATAAAGTGGCCAAATTTATGGTTAAATCAATGCAGGAAATGAAACTTATGGATATATGGAGGAGGCAGCACCCAAGAGAGAAGGAATACTCATATTATTCGAGTAGGCATAAAACATACTCAAGGATTGATATGTTTTTGTTGTCGGCCCATATTCAAGAGAGAGTTTGGAAAACTGAATATAAAGGTAGATTGCAATCTGATCATTCACCCCTGCTATTAGCAATAGAACTGGAGGGCATCCCACCAAAAACATATAGATGGAGGTTAAACTCCATGCTACTTAAAAGGCAGGAATTTAGAGAGTTTATTGAACACCAAATTAAAATGTACTTTGAAATAAATACAGAATCAGTGAAAGACAAATTTATATTATGGGATGCAATGAAAGCCTTCATTAGAGGGCAGACAATAAGTTGTGTAACTAAAATGAAAAAGGACTACAATTGGGAAATAGCACAGCTGGAAAGGGAGATAATAAGTACAGAAAATGAACTAGCAAAAAGGGATGATATAACAAAAAGAAGAGAATTGGTGGACAAAAAAATAAAATATGGAGAAGAACATAATGAAAATAAAGTAAAAGTATTATGAACCAGGAGAAAAAAAAACTCACAAAATATTAGCCTGGCCACTTAAAACAGAACAAGCTAAAAGAACTGTATTGGCATCAAGGAAAAAGGACAAACAAATTACATATAATCCAATGGAGTTTAATGAAAATTTTAAGGAATTTTATGAACAATTATACCAAACTGAGAACGAGGGGAAAGATGATAAAATAGAAGAGCTTTTAGCTAAAATTGAACTGCCAAAATTGCAAAAGGAGCAAAACAAACTGATAAAACCATTTGAAATAGAGGAAGTACAGGATATATTAAAAAAGCTGCCAAACAATAAAACACCTGGAGAGGATGGATTCCCAATAGAATTCCATAAAACATTTAAAGAATTATTAATTCCACCACTCCTGGAAATAATGAACCAGATAGAAGAAACACAAAACTTGCCAGATACATGTAAGACAGCAATAATTACAGTAATACCAAAGACGGGGAAGGATCCACTAACACCAGCATCATATAGACCAATATCTCTACTAATTCAGATTATAAGATAATAGCATAATTATTAGCAAACAGATCGGCTGATTGTGTACCAAAAATAGTAAAACAAGATCAAACTGGATTTATTAAGAAAAGACGAACAGCGGATAATGTCTATAAATTTATTCATCTAATTCATGCAGTTCAAGGAAATAAGAAGCCAACAGCAGCTGTAGCTTTAGACGCAGAAAAAGCCTTTGACAGGGTAGAATGGAATTATTTATTCAAAGTATTACAGAGGTTCAATCTACCAGAAAAATATATTAATTGGATTAAAGCATTTATAATGGACCATTGGCGAAGGCAACAGTAAATGGATATGTATCGAACAATTTAAATTAAGTAGGTCAACTAGACAGGGATGTCCATTAACCCCCTCATTGTTCGCTTTAGCAATAGAAACATTGGCAGAACTGATAAGAACAGAAAAAATAAAAGGGATAAAAATAAAGGAGGAGTATAAAATCAATTTATTTGCAAGTGACATCATAGTATATTTAACAGAACCAGAAATATCAATAAAAGAACTACATAAAAAATTGAAGGAGTATGGAGAAATATCGGGGTACAAGATCAACACAAATAAAAGTGAAGTGATGCCAATGAGTAATGCGGATTATACAGAATTTTAAAAAGAATCACCATTTAAATGGCAAACACAAGCAATCCGATACCTAGGTATTAGGTTAGATAATAATTTAAACCACTTGTACAAATTAAATTATCAGCCACTAATAAAGAAATTGCAGGAAGACTTAGAGCATTGGAAAGAATTACTGCTAATGTTGATAGGGAGGGTAAATTGCATTAAAATGAATGTCTTCCCAGGGATACAATACATATTTCAATTGTTACCAATTCCCTTAACAGAGAAATTCTTTAATGAACTAAAGAGAACAATAAGGAAATTTTTGTGGAAAGGGGTGAAACCAAGGATAGCGTTAGATAAATTAACAGAGAGGAACAACCAAGGTGGTTTGCAGTTACCAAACTTTAAAAATTATTATAGAGCAGCACAATTAAGGTATTTATCAGATTTTTATCAGACAAGGGAAAAACCAGATTGGACTAAGATAGAGCTAGATAAAATAGGGGAGAAGGTACCAGAACATATACTTTATAAGGGGGATGAAAAGCTGGTGCAATATAAAAACTCACCAGTATTGCATCATTTGCTCAATATATGGAAGAAGATTTACTTAGAAAGGAAAAAAACAACTTACCAAATACCAAAATTGTTATTGACGCAAAATCAGCAAATAACTTTTACAATAGATAACCTTTAGAGAATGAGAGAGAAAAGGAATTAAAAGAATAGAAAATTGCTTTTTGGGAAATATTTTATTAACATTTGAACAATTGAAGTACAAATATGGAATAACTCACGGTACAATGTTTGCAGATCATCAACTGAAACCCTATTTAAAGGATAAATTGGGGAACAGACTGAGGTTACCAGAAGGAAGCAGCTTTGAATATGTGATTACAGACACAATGATAATTAAAAGATTTATAACAAACATGTACATCAAGCTGCAAGATAAGGAAAATGATGAAACAAGCTATAAACCCAAACAAAAGTGGGAAAAGGATTTGAACATAAAGATAAAAAATGAAACATGGGAAAAGTTATGTTCTGGAACTATGAAGAATACAATAAACACAGGGTTACGCATGATACAGTATAATTGGTTACACAGGTTATATATCACACCCCAAAAGTTAAATAAATGGGATTCAACATTATCAGACAGATGTTTTCGCTGGAAGAAGGAAACGGGAACAACAGTACATGCAATTTGGGCATGTGAGAGAGTGGAAAAGTTTTGGGAAGATCTAAATCAGATATTAAATAAAATCACAAAAAACAACATACCAAAAATTCCAGAGATCTTTCTTCTAAGTAATATAAGAAGTAAAGAATTAGGCCTCAAACTGGATGAAGCGCAAAAAAAGATTTATTATGATAGCCTTAGCAGTAGCAAAAAAATGTATAATGTTAACTTGGAAATCGGAAGAGAGCCTGAGAATACAGCAATGGTACATAGAAATGAATAAATGTATTCCATTGGAAAAAATAACATATAATTTAAAAAATAAAGTCACATTATTTGAACAAATTTGGGAACTGTACATGGAACATAACAGAGAGGGCTTGCCTCGGACCTCCACCCCCTAAAATGATAAGAAGACAAAATGACTTGATCCAGTCTGTAAAAGTAGATGACACAATTTTCTTGTTTATTTTTCATTGTGTGATGACATTGTTTAATGGCTTTATTGTATTGTATATGTTGAATGCTTATTGCTTTTGGAGGGGGTGGGAAGAGGGGAGGGAAGTTAGGGGGGAAAAAAAGGGGGAGAAAATGCCACTGTGTATATTTAAGAGGGAAATGTTTGTATGTATTTTGGTTGATATGGTTCACAGTGTGAAAAATAAAAAATTATTTTAAAAAAAAGGAAGGTATGTCAATATGTGTCACACAGCAGTACTTTGATGAGAAGCATTCCAGATGTCCATGCTCTGCCAAGTGGAATTTATTTGAATGACGTGCCTTTTTCTTGTATTCCCTCTGTTGAAATGCGCGCTGTAAATTAGAACGGGTACTGCGAACATCTGGTTTGCTTCATTCTATACTTGCCCTTGTCTTGGGCACAGCTCAGTGTTCTTCAAGATCAAGAATGTTCGGGATTCTACTGGAGAATGCTTTGCCCTGGAAATATCTTACAGGCTGTGACTGTGGAAATATAGTGCAGTCCTGTAAAATGATGCAATCTAGTCTGGAATAAGTTGCAGCGGCGACAGTTCTGCACTGGGATTATTGAGAATAGTTCCATCGGCTGTGACTGCCTGTGTGTAACACAGTGCCTTTCTCTCTTTGTGTAGTGGTTTAGTAAATCCTGTAGTACAACGCCGAATCAGGGTTTGGTCCAACTTGTCCTGCTGACCATTTTGGCTACCTAAATTAGTCTTATTTGGCCCACATCCCTCAGATCCTATTCCATTAGTCTACCTCTCGTAAAAGAATGTTTTTAACAATGAAAAGCCAATTTTCAAATGAACATGACCTATTTCCATTCTTCTAAAGGTTAATGAGTTATTTCTAGCTTCTGAAAACAGAGACCGAGCTGTTGCTCGAGATTCATTCCATGCCCGTACCGTGGCAGTTGTGTTGTGTAAGACTGCTGCTGGACGGTTTAACCCCAGAGGTTGAAGGGTATATCCAAATTTTGTCTAAGGGACACTATCCAGTAACCCCTGCTCAGGTGGAGAGTCTGGTATTTGGGCTTGCATGATACCTGAAATGAAAAGCCAGCAGACAGTTACGCTGACCTGCACCTTGCTAATGAAGTATGCAATTTGACCCCAGGAAGAATCAGCGTCTTCAGGAAAACAGTTATGAAAAGGGAAATAAAAATTCTACACAGTTAGCTAGTGAAGCTGGGGATGGTCACTTTAGTTGAGAAGATTACAGGGCAATCCAATAGGTTTCCAAAGGTATGACTTGTTTGATTATAAAACAGGGTAAAAATGAATCCTATTGCGGACTTGGTATACTTAACAGATTGACAGAAATTGACAAAATAATGAATCAGAATTTATTGTCATAAATATCACAAAATTTGTTGTTTTGCTGCAGTGAAAACATTTATATAAACCACTTTACAAAATAAATAAAAATAGTGCACGAGAAATCTAAGTGAGGCAGTGTCTTTGGTTCGTTGATCACTCAAGAATCTGATGGTGGAGGGGAGAAGCTGTCTTTGTGCCACTGAGTGCTCGTCTTCAGGCTCCTGTTCCTCCTTCCTGATGGTAGCAGAGTGAAGAGGGCATAGGCTGGGTAGTGGGGGTCCTTGAGGATGGAAGCTACTTTTTTAAGACACCCCGTCTTGTAGATGTCCTTGATGGAGTGAAGTCTGGTGCCTGTGATGTCGCAGGCTGAGTTAACAACCCTCCGGAGTTTTTTCTTGTCCTGAACATTGGCACCTCCATTCCAGACAGTGATGCAACCAGCCAGAATATTCTCCAAGGTGTACCTGTAGAAGTTTTCAAGAGTCTTTGGTGGTATACTGGATGGCAAATGTTAATTTAACTGAGTTGGGTACTTCAGGAATGCATTAGTGTCAAAGGCAGTGGATGTAAATAGGAGAACAGTTGCTTGACATTTGCAAAGTGTTGAGGGGGTAAAACTGGAGAATGCATGCAAAGAACTGGCACTCCAGTGGATCAAATTGATGCTTTTGGTGGGCGAACAGTTCTTGCCCTGGTTTCTGACATATTTCTTGCCTCTGTTCACTAGGGGACCAAGTCCCAGTATTTGGCTGCTAAAGCTTTGAAGAAGCAGTCTTGGAGGTTCCACACCAAGTACATGATGTGGTTCCAGAGACATGAAGAGCCAAAAACAATCACAGATGAATATGAACAGGTATGGATCTCAGCAGTATTCTCGGACTGCCAGTGAAATGAGTTGATTATCAGTAGACCTGGAATCTCCTCCTATTTCAAGTTCAATAGCACCATTCCTCTGTTTAAAACCTGACCAAGCAATGAGAGGCTAGAGGGACTCAACAGGTCACCTGATTGGAATCATTCACTGTCCCTTTTTCTCCATGGATTCTGCCTGACCTGCTGAGTCGGCTGACGTTCACACAAAGTATAGTGGATATATGGATTGATGGGAGAAGACAATAGGGGCAACACAACTGCAATGCTTCAAAGGCATTTAGACAGGTACAGGAGTGGTTTAGGGCAGTGGTTTTCAAACTTGTTCTTTCCACTTGTGCACCACCTTCAGTAATCCCTATGCCATCAGTGTTCTGTGATTAGTAGGAGATTGCTGAAGGTGCTATGTGAGAGGAAAGAACAAGTTTGGTTTAGAGGGATGTGGGCCAAACGCAGGAATCCGGGACAGATGTTGGAATGGACATGGGTTAAATGATCATTTCTGTACTTATGAACAGTGATCTCCCTGTTCACTCAGCCTCTGACTTTCATCAGTGCTGTTTTTTGCTAAATGATGATGATTCGTGTTGGTTGGAGCTTCAGGCTGGGATATGGTTGAGGGCTAAAGGTTTGGCCCCTTCTGCGATTAGTTCCATGTGACCAAAATGCAAGCTTTGTACTTTCTCGGTTGGATTCTGCAGTAGCCATCGGGTTCCTCTCAGAATGGGGGATGTCCAAAGTTGCTTGTCATTTAACATTTCCTCTTTCACAATTTCCATCTCTATCCTCTTCTTGCTGCTGTCAACCATTTGAGGCTAATATTTATGGTGTTAATCCAAAACGCTTCATACCTTTATCTCTCATACTCCCGCACTCCTTTTTACACCACTTGGATTGGAGTTTATTTACTAAGCATCTTGTCATTCATTATGTAGGAGTAAAACACAGGAGTCTGCAGACCCCGTGGTTGAAGTAAAAACACAATGTTGGAGAAACTCAGCAGGTCAAACAGTGTCCTTTATGTAGCAAAGATAAAGGGACATAACCAACGTTTCGGGCCTGAGCCCTTCATCAAGGTACGAGCAAAACGTAGGCAGGCGCCTGTATAAAATGGTGGGGGGAGGGATGGGGGAAGAGCATAGTCCCACAGGCAGGAGATAATAGGTGGATGAGGGAGGGAGGGCACAGTAGCGAACAGGGGGAGGGTGGATGGCCTCTAGAGTATTGCAAATTAGGTTAGGTCTGATGCTTTTGTGTGTGCATTGGCTCTGATTTGCTCAATGTGTTGGGTGGCATTGATTTGCCTTGCATTGTCTAAAGCCCAACCTTGGTATTATTGGTAACATGGCAGGACCCATGTTTTATGAATGGGATAATCCTCACTCTGGAAGAATGTTAAATATGGGTCGCTGAAAATGATGACTGTGTGTTACATCTGACTTGGCTTTTCTTCTGACCCAACAGGGAACATATATTTACTTTGACTATGAGAAATGGGGCCAGCGAAAGAAGGAAGGCTTCACATTTGAGTACAGATATCTGGAAGACCGGGACCTGCAGTGAGCAGGAAGTATTCACCCAGAGCCAGAGTGTGGTACTCACCCCTCCAGCGACTGAACATCAGGCTCACAGTCAGAACACATTTGTTCTTGGAAGAGAGCTTTCATTAAGAGACCTTGTACAATTTTGAGGAGAAAAAGAGGAAAAATCAAAAATGTTGTACATCATGTATTTTGTTCTAACCTGTGCATAAGATATTGTATTGGAAAATACTTTGTCAGGAATCTGTACAGTTCTGCGTTTAAAAAGCAGTTAGTGCTTGTATGAAAAAATAAAACATTTTTCATGTAGATGTTGTGCTTGGAGTACCCCTGTTTTATTGGCCATGCATGTTGTAATTGCAGGAAAATTCTGATAATCTGGCACCCTTGTGAATTGGACTAATGGAACCTGCACTCTACTTCACTTTAAAAATGTCCAATTTTATAGTGAACCCTGATAAGTTGAAATGAAAATATACAGGCACTCCAGATCAAACCACCCATGTTCCTGACCTGTGGTGTTCCAGAGGCCTGGAATGTGGATCCAGCCACACTCGAGCCACGTGAGCTGAACCCAGGGTTAAGGTTTGGAATAACCAGGTGAGTCGTATGCTGGACCATTGGGATTTCTGATCGATTAGATCGAGATTATCAGAGTTTTCTAGTCAGTCCCTGAAATGAGCTTTGCATTTCACCATTGCCTGAATATGACAGGGTGGTCCTGGCTTCCATCTGTATAATGTCTATGTGCCTGTACACTGTTCTTTATTCTCAGGTGTTCATTCTATTGGCCCTGCCCTGAGACGGTTCTGCTGGTATGAAATTCCACTCTACAACATTTCCTCCAGGTAATTAACTATCCTGTGAACAAAGGAGTGGGGGCTCAGGAGGTCAGGCAACATCCATGGAGAGAAATGGGCAGAGTTTGGGGATGGGTCCCTTTCTTGAGAAGGGTTGTCTGATAAAGGGTTCCGGCCTGAAACGTTGAATGACCCTTTCTAAGTCCCTTGTTTGCCGAAGATTCCAGAATCTCCGGTTCTTGTGTTTCCCTGATTAACTACTGCCTCTCATTGCTACTGCGCTTATGCCAACGTACAGCTGGCACCAGAGAGAATTTCAGTACTGGGGAGAAGGGAGCAACCAGCTGTCAACAGACATGCATTTTTGGCCATGATCTCCAATGCCAAGGGCACACTGCCAACTGCAGGTTCCCTTCTAAACTGCTCACCGCCAATCAAATGATAACTCCTTCATTACTGGGATATAATTCAGGAATGTACCACCGTGGTATGATTCTCCTAATGTTAGTGATTCACTAAGGAACCTCACCACTTGGGTGATTAGAGGTGAGGAATTAATGCTGTAATTGCATTAATTGTAAATAAATCAGTATCTTGTAACTATTCCACAGGAATCTAGACGGGCTGAATGGATTGTATAACTTCCACTGTTTGTTCTCAGTGCAACTGTGAGCCTGTACACAATAGCCCTTTCTCCACAGGCATCCCAGTTCATTGGCCGTACAGTGTCCTGGGATAGGAAGCTGTTTGTGCAATTTCCCTGGGCCACCTTTAATCGGGACACTGACTGCTTTTCCACTGGACACAACTCATCCCCGGGCATCGGAGAGTCTACCTTCGAATGGAATGGATGGAAATTGTCCTTTTTCCACTGGTTTAATCAGCCAGCATCAGCTGTCACCAGGGATATGAGTAGGGGTCGAGGCCGTCAATCCCCAACATAATTTGACATCATTCGTGCTGATTGTTTTGCTTTTCCACTGGACCGTAATCAGTTAATTCCTGGGACAAGGTGCCAGTGGAAAGGGGACTAGAGATTGAGGCAGTAAGTCCCCAACATAAACATTCTCTTGCCCGTTAATCTTCCAAAGCTACTCGTAATTTGAAAACTCACCTCCCTTGGCTTTTATTTTAAATGCCAGTTCAAAGTGTGTTTCCTGCCTTGTTATAATTGTGAATATTTGCTCGTGAAATATAGTCATCACACGTGAGGTCAGGATTTGTCTTGCTCGTTTCCCCTTGAGTGCCTCGCCAGCCCATTTCAGAGAGCTGTAAAATGTTCAGCACATTCCTGTGGGTCTGGAATTGCAACACGACTGACTGGAATGGATGGTTGGATTCTTTAACACTGAATTAGACTGTCCCCAAATTAATGAGAGCTTGAAACTTTAATGAAAATTTCTACTGTTTAATTGTGGCCTGACTTGCATTTTATACAAATATACACTTTTTCTTCTTGCCCTCTGCCTTTATCAAGCCCAAGATGTTTTATTTATAACTGTCTTCGAGTTAAAAAATAACCTTTTTAATCTTTGTCAGCCTAATGTAAAATGTTACCATTAACCTTTGCTGAACCATATCTGCCCTTTCTATCATTGCTTCTCTTTTTGTTATGGTGTTGACAACTCGAAGGGCTTCCTGAGTCATAAAGTGGTACTGACTGGTGTAAATAGACTTCCAACAAACGACACAGCCATGTGTACCAAGTTTTATTTTCTTAATGTAGAATTTGAGATAAATAGGTGAGGGGTATAAGCCTTTTATTAGACGGGCATTATGGCTTGTAAACACCTGGCAATTGATCCGGGTGAGCTGTGCCTGTATCTAACCTGAAACTGCTCCACTTCATTACCAACTTGCCTCTCAGTTACCTAATGTTTTAAAGTTGCTACCTTTTCAAATTCCACTGTGGCCTCTGTAATATCCTGATACCTGTGCTTGAATTCTGTCCCCTCAGTTGTGAGGGGAGGGTGGGGGGGGGGGGGGGCATGATCAGATGTAAAAGAGCCAAAGTTCTGACTTTGCCACTTCTCAATATTGGGAATGCAAAACCCCACATTCTCGACCAGGGGTTTAGTCCATCTGCCTCGGTATCAACCAATGTTTGTCACACTCCTGTGAATTAAATACTGTATTGTTAGAGTTAACGTGTTATTATATTTTAGAACCATAGAATGCTACAGCACAGAAGACAGGCCGTTCAGCCCTTCTAGTCTGTGCTGACCATCTCCCAAGTCCCACTGACCTGCTCCCATTCCATATTCCCTCCAGGCCTTTATTTTAAAAAAGGTTTTTAAAAAAGATTTTACCAGGATGCACTGTGTGAGGCTACAATAGTCCTTCCCAACCAAAAAATGATTGTTACTAATTGTCCACTTGGGCATATTGATCTAATTTATTGTAGATCTTTACTAATATACTTGATTTAAAGTTGTTCCCTTCCTTCCAGTTCAATTAAAATATTTTCATTGCAAATACCAGAGGACATCAGTTTAAGATGAGTGGAGTCACTGGAATTTAGAAGAATAAGAAGTGATCTTGTAGAAACATAGATTATAAAAGACATCGGTAAGATAGGTAGGTAAGTTGTTTCCATTAGTGGGGGGCTGGTCACCAGAACTAGATCCAGGGTCTAGATGGAGATGAGGAGGAGCTGCTTTTCCCAGATGGGGTGAATCTGGAATTTGCTGTCCGTTGAAGCAATAGAGGTGACCTTAGTAAATATATTTAAGACCAGGCTGGATAGATTTTTACAGATTTGGGGAATTAAGGGATACAGGGAAAAAGCAGGTCGGTGGAGATGAGCTGATCATCAGATCAGCCATGATCTCATTGAATGGTGGAGTAGGATCGACGGGCCGAATGGCCGCCTCTTGCTCCCGTTTCTTTTGTAAAGTTTAGGGGAGACATCAGAGGTAAGTTTTTTTTTTACCCAGAGAGAGGTGGAATGCATTGCCAGGGCTGGTGGAGGAGGCTGGGGACAATAGGGACATTGAAAAGATTCTTAGATAGGAACATGGATGTAAGAGAGAGGGTTACGGGTGTGAGGTAGGAAAGGTTTGGTTGGTTGTGGAGTGGGTTGACATAGGTTAGCACAACATTGTGGGCTGAAGGGCCTGTGGTTATGTTGTATAACAATGTATATAGATCTTGTGAATGGACAAGTAGAAATGAACTTTTTAAAACTCCCCTGGTGTGGGTGGGAATGTGTCCAGGACGATATTTTCAGACCATTTTCACTCGGGATGTCAGGAGAGCGATTACATGTTACCAATGGAGCCCAACTCATCGGGTGCCTTTAAAAGGGCCTCCGGGCCCACGTTTAGTGGTGCAGTCACCCAGATCAGTCTGCCTGAAAATGAGGATGTCTGAGATTTTAAATGGAGACGGGAATGGACCCTTTCGACCCACGAGTCCCTGCTGCCCAATTAACCTACATCCCTGGTATGTTTTTCGAAGGGTAGGAGAACACTGGAGCACCCAGAGCAAACTTGTGCAGACACGGGGCAAACTCCTTGGAGAGAGAGAGAGAGCGCCAGATTTGAATCCAGGCGCTGGTCCTGGAACTGCTTCGCTCACCTACTTCAGGTGGACAGTGTTGTGTCACCGCACAGTAACATTCCAGTTCCATGGGCTGGGAAATGGACCGTGATATCCCAGTTGTATATTACAGCTGTCTGGTTTCAGTCAGCGAAGAGTGTTGTTTTGCTGCTTTAGAATGAGTGAATTACATCTCAAAGCCATCGTTCAATGGATGAATGTTTAACTATCTCAATCATAACTTGGGACGAAATTCTGGTCACACCTGAACTTCCAATTCCTGCACTTGGCAGCTTGAAAAGACAAATTCCAGCGAGTTCAGCCATGGTTATGAGGAGCTGTTGGAAAAACCAGCCAACTGCCCCAAATCAGATACCAGGAGAGTTGGGGGACGGTCAATCCATTAGGACGAGAGTGGCAAACAGACTCGTTGTGCATGGAAAGAAATGAGTTCTCCTGGTCACATTGGATCATTGAATGATCCGGGCAAATGAGAGGGATGTCAGTACTTCATCGCCAGCATTTCAGGTAGTCCCTTGACATTGAGAAGCACAACACAGTCAAACGTTGTGAGCTCGGGAGATGAAGGATGAGGCTGATGCGGGAACATCCTGTGTCGAGGGATGAGATAGCTGATGGGACGTGTGTGGGTAGTTTTCAAGCTCGGAGATTTAAGGCGTGGAAAGCGGCTCTATGTTGTCTACAAAGCTGATCCCATTCGGTTGGAACCGGTAGCACAACCCTATTACATGTTGGAATTTAATTTGCCATTAAACCTTTCCTATCCAGGTACATTCCAATCATCTCTGCCGCCACTATTGTGCGAGAAATGTGTCCCACGGGTCTGTTTAAATCGTTCCCTTCTCAGATTAACTGCGTCCTCTAGATTCCGATTCCCCAGGAGTAAGACCAGGACATAACTTTATCACCCTTCATCAGGTCTGTCCCCGTTCTCCAGGGAGAAAAGTGCTAACCTCTCTCTCCCTGTCCTGGGGAATCTTCCTTGGAATTCCCTTCCTTGGCATTCCCTTCCTTGGGATTCCCTTCCTTGGGATTCCTTTCTTTGGGATTCCCTTCCTTGGCATTCCCTTCCTTGGCATTCCCTTCCTTGGGATTCCTTTCTTTGAGATTCCCTTCCTTGGCATTCCCTTCCTTGGCATTCCCTTCCTTGGGATTCCTTTCTTTCCCTTCCTTGGGATTCCCTTCCTTGGCATTCCCTTCCTTGGCATTCCCTTCCTTGGCATTCCCTTCCTTGGCATTCCCTTCCTTGGGATTCCCTTCTTTGGCATTCCCTTCCTTGGGATTCCCTTCCTTGGCATTCCCTTCCTTGGCATTCCCTTCCTTGGCATTCCCTTCCTTGGGATTCCCTTCCTTGGGAATCTTGTCTGCACCTTTTCCACTTTCACGATACCTCGGGCGGCCAGATCTGCTCAAGACCAGAGAATGGCCTCAGCTTTCGGGAGGACCCAAATTATCCTGCAGTTGGAGCAGGACTTGGTTGGAATGTTGTTCACTTCAAGGGGTCCTGGAACTTTTCCTCTTTCCACCAGACACAGGAGATGTTCCTTCAGTCTGACCCCGATCGTAATCGAGGACCTAGACGTAAAACAGGAAAGTCTGCAGGAAAAACTCGATGCTGGGGAAACTCAGCAGGTCAAACAGGGTAGCAAAGGCAAAGGGCCAGCACCGCAGTTTCGGGCCGAGCCCTTCAGCAGGGGATAGCGATGGGGGAGGATTCATCCCCCACTGTCTGAATTCGGAGAGTCTCATTCTTATCCCTTGAAGAAGGGCTCGACCCTTGAAGAGGGGCTCGGCCCGAAATCCCGGTGCTATCTCCGTCTCCTGCCGGCACGGAGAAGACCGGCCATTCCTCCAGCGTTTCCGTGTGTCCTGCTGTTCCTCACCGATCTCGCTGCTCACTGGCGTCCCCCTAATGTCGGAGACCGCTACTGCAGCCACAGTCGCCGAAACTCATTTCAAAACCAGCCACTGGTCCCACTCGGTGGTGAGAAATATGTACCTTGTCTGACTGGAAGTCCTTGATATTTACAAAGGGCGACTTCTCCAGCAAAAATGCACCAGACTATTCACGTATGAGTCACTTGAAAATGCAGTTGTGTCGCTGAGCTCAATAATTATATTGTCAGGTCTGTCATTATTCAAATAAAATATTAAAATGTGCAACAGATGGATTGAAAGAAACCAGGGTGTTATTGGAAGGGCAGTAGTGATCCTGGCCAATGTTTATTCCCCATTACTATCACCAAAAACAGATTGTTTGTTTTCCTATTTTATATTTCCCCATTTCATGGAAAGAGGCCATTCATCCCATCAGATTTATGCTGGCTCATGCCCCCTTGCTATTCTCCTCATCCAACTGCACTCGGGCCAATTTACCCAGCAACCAGAACGTGGGAGGGAACGGCAGCCCCCGGGGGAAATCCACGTGGTCACAGGGAGATCGTGCAAACTCCACACAGACAGCACGTGAGGCAGCAACACCGCCGGCTGCTCTGGTGTTGTGATAGTACAGATCTATCACCAATGTACATAGTGTATCTAGACTGTGCTTACAGCGATTGGCTGAGAGCTAAGCCACGCCTACTGTCTGGGCCTTAAAGGGTTGTGTCCCTAGTCAGGTCGGATCATTCTGGACTGGTTGGCCACCTGTGAAGAGCTCCTGTCTTTTGCTAATAAAAGCCTTGGTTTGGATCAACAAGTCTTTGATTCTTTCGACGAGCTCTACAGGTGTTTATTGTTCCTTCAACGGTTCCCATGCTCTAGTGTACACTAGTTCCGCTCTGAACCCTGCGCATTTAACCTTGATTATATCTGCACGGTTATTCCAGTAAAAAGCCAAAAATCTGGACTTCTCAAAAAACTCTGAAACTTTTGAAATTTGGTGAACTTTTGTGTAGGTGTGTGAGAGGCCACAGGTGCACAGCAGCAACAAGGAAGTCGTGAAAATGTTTTTAAAAAATATTGTGTTTTTTTTTGATATGGAGGAAAATGTTTTGTGACAAAACTATCAAAATTTGCCTGTTCATCTCATGTTTATTCTCCTTAAATTTGAATTTTAAAAGTACTACTCAAGAATTTGAAAAATCTGGACCGACCCAATCCCCGAGCAGTCCAGATTTTAGACTTTCACTGTGTTGGGGTGAGGTGATCGAGAGGATCATTCTGTTCCATACTCCATGGGGTGATGATAGAATGAAAGAGAGCAAAGATCTTGAGTATTGAAATGTGTCTCTAAAGTGTGGACTTGGTGAGTAAATGGCTTGAGGGCAATAAAGCAATGGTATGTTTAAAGAATTAAATACATTAAATTAATTTTTTTCTGCTAATTTAGGCAGAAGGAAATATGTGGAACTATAATCCAGTTCCTGTAAAATTCTAGATGTGTCCTGGAAACTCACAGAAGCAACAAGTATTGTCTGCTGGAGGTGGTAACTCTGGGACTCAGCATTTGAGTACCACCTTCTGGCATTCCAGTCACTCGGCAATGCTGATTACATCAGGGATAACATTTCAGGAGGTGGTCACGGGCATCAAGGAGCTGCCACCAGACAGCCAGACCAAGGAAAAAGCAAGCAGGAAGTTCAAGGAATTCCTGAAAGCATCTGATGCTCTGGCCAGAATTACTGATGGGAAAGAGGTTCACTGGACCGAGAACTAGTCTCCCCTGCCAGTGGATTCATGGTGCCCACACACCTAAGTCAGAGCAAACATCATGCCTATCAAGAATCTTGCAATCTGATGCCAGGAATGCGATGGAGGAACAAAGGAATGGAGAATGGACCTCAGATCCTTAAAGGACACAGGATGGATCAATATTGTGGTTAACGAATCATTCAGGATGCTTTCTTTTAGAGGAAAAAGATTTCAGATTTATTGTCAGAGTACATACACATCACATACAACCCTGACAATCTTTTTCCTGTGGGCGAGGCAGAATCACCACTTACTGGTAGAGCAGAAAAATCTGTACTCAAAGTACATGTGTAAACAAATAAAGAAATGTAAACAAACTGTGTAATACAGAGAGAAAAAAAAAAAATCAATAAAGTACAAAGTAAGTGTCCTTAAATGAGTCCCTGATTGAGTTTGTCATTGAGGAGTCTGATGGTGGAGGGGGAGCAGCTGTTCCTGAACCTGGGGGGTACGAGTCTTGTGGCACCGACACCTCTTTCCTGATGGCAGCAGCGAGAACAGAGTGTGTGCTGATTGGTGTGGATCCTTGATGATCGCTGCTGCTCCCCCTGTAGATGTTCTCGATGGTGGGGAGAATTTTGCCTGTGATGTCCTGGGCTGTGTATACATAGACCATAAGAGCAGGGAGATTATGTCAGAAATGAACACAACTCTTGTTGGGCCACAACTCCGTGTAACCATCTCTCTGGTCCTGCAGAACAGGGGTGATTTCACTGGAGACAGATTGATGGATGTGGATTCAGCACTGAGAAACCATGGGCATGAGGGAAGATTAGATACTCAAGACTTTAGTACAAGGGGAGACTTCAGAGCTGCATGAAATTATGACGACCATGTAAACATCATTTACTCTGCTTTCTCTACGAATGTAACTTGGGGCCCGAAGTCCTCGACACTTTGGAAAGGTTTGCACACAGCTGTTAACTCTTGGAGGTCAGGCCTTAGGCTGTGAAGTGCTCTGAAGGCTAGGTGGTGGTGGAGAGTGGCCTGAGCAGATTCTATGGAGGGCAGTGCAGAGGCATTCACTCCCATTGTAAATCTGCTGGCTTGCCCAAGCATCCGTTAAACACATTTGCTCCCAATACTGTGGACAAAGGGATACCTGCTGATAGAGAGGGTGTTGATGAGGGAGATGTTTCCAAAACAGCCCAGCCAACCACTCACGGCAGTGGTACCAGCTGCTCAAAGTACAATAAACAACTCCTGGTCTCAACATCACCACGGGCACCAGCTCCCACTGGATGGTCCCCTGGAGACTTCACTGAACTTCCACCAATCCTCTTGGCCAGTGAAAATCACCTGATTGGATGATTCGTGGCAGCCAGGAAGCAACTCCCCTCTTGCAATGAGTGAATGAAAGTGTCCAAGGAAATTGTGATATCACCTCCTCCTCCAATTACACAAATGGGACAGGCATTTTTTTTCCTTTATTTGCCTGTGACCACAGTTTTACATCTGTAATCAAACATTTCTTGTGATTAAAGTGCACATTCCAGGTTTTATTCAAGGTTATTTATGTACATTTTGACCATGTAGAAATGACAGCCCTTTATACACATGATCCCCTCATTTCAGGGCACCATGATGTTTGGGACATTTGGCTTCATAGGTGTTGGTGAGGTCTCAGGTATGTCTAATTGCTTCATTGGTGCAGGTATCAGGGAGCTGGGCTGGCTTCTAAGCTTTTGATCACCTTTGGAGTCTGTAGGTGGCATTTTTCAACATGACAACCAAAGTTGTGCCCAATGAAAGTGAGACTGAAAAACAAGAATAAAACAGTCAGAGACGATGTCCAAAATCAACAGGTTGGAACATCATCGAAAGATGATGGTGAGCTCAGTAATCACAAAGGGACTGATCTTCCAGTGAAGATCAACTGCTGATAACAGAAGAATTCCCATCACATTGAAGACAAGGCCTCCAAACACCTGTCCAGTAGATCGGAAACACTCTTCAGGAGGCAGGTGTGGACCTTCCACAGAAAACTTCATGAACAGAAATACAGAGGCTGCCCTGCGAGATGCCAAGCACGTGTTCACCAGAGAAAGGACTGCCAGATTACAGTTTGCCAAGAGGTGTGTAAAAGAGCCGGCAGAATTCTGGAAAAAGTCCTGTGGACGGAGGAGACCAAGATGAACATATCAGAGTGATGGTGTAAAGGATCTGCCCAAGATCCAAAGCTGCCCCCCCCCCCCCCACCCACGTGGTTGCATTTTGCAGCCTCTGCATTTCTATTCAATTACTCTTCCCTCTGGCCAACTTCACTTTCCATCCCCCCCCACCCACCTTCCATCCCCCCACCCACCTTCCATCCCTCCCACCCACCTTCCTTCCCACCCACTTTCCTTCCCCCCCACTCATCTTCCACCCCCCACACCCACCTTCCATCCCTCTGACCCACCTTCCACCCCCCCCACCCACCTTCCATCCCCCCATCCACCTTCCATTCCCTTCCCCACCCACCTTCCTGAATGCAGGACACTGGAGATGTTAACTTTAACAAGATTGTAGAATATGAGGCAAGGTTTTCAGAGCTGGGACTTTTCTCTTTGGAGCGTAGAAGGATGAGAGGAGACTTGATAGAGGTTGACAAAATTCTGAGAGGCATAGATAGGATGGACGGTCAGCGCCTGTTTCCCAGGGCAGGAGTCGCAAACACCAGAGGACATGTGTACAAAGTTAAGGGAGGGAAGTTTGGGGGAGACATCAGGGGTAAGTTTTTTTGCACTGAGTTATGGGTGCCTGGAATGCCTTGCCAGGGGTGGTGGTGAAGGCTGGAACATTGGGGACATTTAAGAGACCCTTAGGCAAAAGGATGGAAGAAAAATAGAGGGTTACGGGGCAGGGAGGATTTAGTATTTTTTTTAAGAATGTATGGATTATCAGAATATGGAGGGCCGAAGGGCCTATATTGTGCTGTAGTGTTCTATGTTCTATGGCTAGGTGGTTGATGTAGCAGTTAGTGCAAAGCTGTTACAGCCCCAATGATGGGCACCAGGGTTCAAATCCGGCGCTGTCTGTAAGGAGTTTGTACTTTCTCCCCGTGTCTGTGTGGGTTTTCCCCAGGGGCTCTGGTTTCCTCCCACCGTTTGAAACGTATGGTGGGTGTAGGTTAATGGGGTGTAAATTGAGTCACATGGGTTCATGTGGGCCTGTCACCGGTCTACATTTAAATTTAAATTCTCAGTTCCTGCAAAGCCTGTTAATACAATAAACATCACCTGTCACTCCTGAGATTCTACCCACGTTACCTCCTGAAATAAACACACTTTAAATCCATAAGCCGCTGATCTAAAAGCAGTTTTGTGTTGGTGGATTGTTGTTAATCCTTGATCATGTGATCAGCTGGATCCCTCTCCTTCCAGCCGTGAAGGAGGCAGGTAGACCCGGCTCATTGAACCCACAGCTGGACAGTTACCCTAGACACCAGATATCATGATCCAAGGGATGTTAATAGCAAAACAAATAGATGAGCTGCTTCTGTTGTTTTGCAACCATGTCAAATGTGTTCCCAAACCGGATTGGATCTGCCTCCCTACTCATTCTGTTGCTCTGGATTCAATCCTCCTCATTGTTTGAATGTTCTGATATATTCTGCTTTCCTGATATTTCCTTTATGGCCTCAGGCCTGAAACGTTGGTAACTTTGTCTCCTATGGATGCTGAAAAGAGCGGCTGAGTCCCTCTGCGTTTCGGTGTTTACTGATCTCACACTTACCTGTTCCATTCACATTGGCTCCAACACCAGAAGGTCAACGAGTTCCAGTCTACACTTGAACACTCACAGTCTGGGCACCTCCAACAGGATGGATTAACATCAACCTCTCCCATTCCTGTTAGCCCCTTCCCCTTCCCCAGGTCTCCTTTCCCACAGCTCTGGAGTGTTTTCCAACCAGTGCTGGCACGTGACAGCCTCCATCTCCAGCAACGTATTCCAGACACCCACCACTCTCTGAGTAAAAATATAATCGCCATCCCCTCGCCATGTACCGGTGAGGACTCTGGTATTTGCTATTACCACCTCGGGATACAGGCGCTGGCTGTCTTAGCCCCTCATACTCTTGCAGACCTTTATAAAGTCTCTTCTCATCTTTTGTTGTTCCAAAGAGAAAAGTCCCAGCTCTGCCAACCTCGCCCACATGAGACAAGGCAACATCCTGGTGAATCTCTTCTGCCCCCTCTCCACAGCTTCCACATCCTTCCTGTCATGAAGCGACCAGAAGTGAACGTAATCCTCCACATGTGGTCTCACCAGAGTTTTACAGAGCTTCAGTATTATCTCTCAGTTCTTGAATTCAATCCCCCACCTAATGAAGGCCAATATACTGTCCACCACCCTCTCAACTTACATGGCAACCTTTCAGGACCGAGACAACACGATCCCTCTGTTCCTCTAAACTGTTAAGAAACGTGCCATTAACCACACACTCTGCCTTTATCCGATCTTCCAATAATTCATTCAAATTGATATTGCTAGTTTTGTTGAGTTGTCATTATGCACCATGGACTTGGTCTGCACAGAGGTTAATGGGTTATAGCGAAGTTCTACTTCCCCCTACAGCTTCGCTGTTCTATCAAAGGAGCCAACGATGCTGGATGCTGGTCCACCCCACTGAGACTCTCTGGCCAGTATACAGGGGGCAGGGGCCAGTGTATGGGGGGTGGGGGGCAGGGGCCAATGTACAGGGAGCAGTTAATGTCTTAAGCATCAAGTTAAATTAGATTTAAATTTAGACATACAGCATGGTAACAGGCTTTTTTGGCCCATGCCGCCCAATTACACCCAATGATCTACAGCCCCCGATACATTTTGGAGGGTGGGAGGAAATCAGAGCCCCCGGAGGAAAAAGAAACAGACAGACCTCCGTGAGGAGGTATTCCAACCCACCTCAGAGTGAAAAGACCCCTCACTCCACCCCCCGATTTTGGAACTCATGGGTCAGGGCATAACAATGAGTTTATTGTCATACACATTGTACACGGTGCATGTGCATTGAAGTTCCTACCTGGTGCAGCCTACATTTTGCTCCTACTTCAATGAAGGGCTCAAGCCTGAAACATCGGATACGTCCCTTTATCTTTGCTAAATAAAGGTTACTGTGTGACCTGCTGAGTTTCTTCAACATCGTGTTCTTACTTCAACCCCGGTGTCCGCAGACTCTCGTGTTTTACTAGATTTATTAAGTTTTCCTCTTCTACCCAAAGATCAATCCAAGTTAAGGCAATATTACACAAATCTTTAAGTAAATTTTATTGCTACAACAAAAATTGTTAATTTCAGTTTGGCATGCATGTAAAAACACTGAGACCTCATGCTTTCATATGGATAAATAATATTTACAGCAAACGAACACAGGCAATTTACAGTTATACACTAGTAGCGCTTGGTCTGACAGGTTCTGAAGTGAGAAAGGTTGAGGTGGGTTCCCTGCAGAATTTTCCCATCCAGGTAGTTCCCTTGGGGGAAATGATGCTATCAGGAAATGCGAGACTGCCCCAAATTGTGACACGTTTCAGCCTGATGCTTTGCACAATAAAAAATGTCGCACTGCTGTAACGGGGAGAGCAGGGAGCAGAGACACAGCTCTCCCTCATGTGGTCCTACCATCTAGTTCGATTACTGACGGCTTTAAGTGGCCCGTTAAAGGAGCTGATGGTATTTTAAAATCCTGCATCTGCGGGGTCTGGGCCCAAGATGGCGGTGCCTGTGTTGGGCAGCAGCCTCGAGGGGTTGCAGACTCTGAGGGAGTAGCGGACTACCGCAGGACACCAATAACGGGGAAGAACACCCCCCCCCCACCCCACTGAGAAGATAAAGCAGAGGAGACAACATTAAGGACAGAGACGATGGTGGCGGGCCAGCAAGGGGTTCTGTGGCTGTAGGACACACACAGCAGGTGAGCAGTTGGTGACTGTGGGCAAGGAACCCCCACAAGCAGCAGGCTGCTGGCAACAAAGTGAAAGGACTCACACTTGGCTGGTGGAGACTGGCTCATGGGAACCAGGTACCAGTAGCTGGGATTCCAGAGAGGGCTGAGGGCAAGGAAGGGTCCCGGAAGACCATGGTGCTGAAGGCTTCCTCATCGTATTGGAGGTTTGGATCTGAGCTCAAATGTCCAATGGTTTGGACTGAACTGGACTCTGTGGCTGCAGGGCTGGCGGGATTGGTGGAGGGGAATCCATATGCATTTGGTGACTCTGGGTGGGGGGGGGGGGGTCCCTCTCTTTTGCTTCTCTTTCTCTGACTGTAAGGGCCACAGGATATTGCTAAAGTTAATGGAGAATCTTCATCTGCCTTGTGGCAGATTAAAGGCTAATTCATGTGATATTACCCCTCTCTGTTTTATTACATGACAACAAATAGTATCCAATTTGACTACTGGTAAATGCACTCTTAATCCTTCCATTTTTGTTGAAATTCTTGCATCATCCAGTGTTCTCTGTATAGGCTGACTTGCTTGGATAGTAGGCAAATGAGGTTTTTCCACTGCATCTTGGCATACTTGGCAATGAGTGATTCATTTTGTTCAGCACATTGGTGGGCTAGCTTGTTCTGCTGGTTGAGATGTGGAGCTACAAGGCAGAGATGTCCCAAACCCAGGGAGAAGACAGCTGCACGGCTGGCGTAGCGATCAGCCCAACGCCTTTACAGCACCACCATTCAGGACCGGGGTTCGAATCCCACGCGGTCTGTCAGGAGTTTGTACGTTCTCCCTGTTCCTCCGTGGGTTTTCCCTGGGGGCTCTGGTTTCCTTCCACTGTTCAAAATGTACCGGGGGTGTAGGTTAATTGGGTATAAATTTGGCAGCACGGGCTCATGGACCGAAATGTCCTGTTACCATGGTGTATGTCTGAATTTAAATTTAAATTTATGGGCGTTCAAAGTCTGGAGATTTTTCAGGAACTGTGTGGGGCTTTATCCCAGCCGGGAAAATGGGGCAGTTGGCAAGTCTGGCTCCAGTGGAAGGGGAAGTACATGAAAGGGTGGAGTTGGCAGATGCACCTTTGAAGGAGATTGCTGTGTCTTTGACAGGACAGAGAGAGAAGCAGAACCTTCACGCGAAGTGGCCAGCATCAATTCCAATAAAGGACATCAAGTATTTCCAAGGGTCAGGCCCGAAACGTCGGTTACTTTTTCCTTCCGATGGGTGCTGGGTGACCTGCTGACTTTCTCCAGCGTGTCTGTGTCTGTTGAAACTGCCTAGGATTGACCTTGCTGCTGAGAATGTAAGTGAACAATCCACCCTCAGAACAGTGGGAGTGGAACAGTAATCTGATCCCATTCATCTTCTCCCTTGCTGACCTCTGTAACTCTGCGAGCCAGGTGCTGCAGGTCCAATAACCACGTGAAATCCCTGAGATTTCCTGAGGTAACTCAGGAGTGGCCTCCACTACATAAACAGCGGTGCGTCCCGGCGTTTGTGGAAAAGGTTTCCTGTTCACTGTAAGTTCACTGTCAAGTGCAGAAGCACCCTGTTAATCAGCTGGAGGGACTTGCAGGTAGTTGCAGGGAGTTTCTGGCACCTCTGGCCAAACCTGAATGCTGACTAGAATGTTGTTTGCCTGTTCTGGTTGTTGAGATAAGGATCTTGTAGGAAAGGTGTTGGGTAATAGTTAGACTTTGTCTGTGGCCGAGGGATTGTAAATTCCTGAGATACACAGTACACCTAAAACACAACATGGAACGGAAGGGATTAGAACCATGAATCATAACTAGTGATTTACAAAAACCCAAGACAGAATGATAATCATACACATTGTAAAATGGATGTGTGGGCCATTCGTACTTGTTGCAGCCAAACAGGTACTTGGAAAGAAAAACTATAATTGTAAACTAATTGAAATACATTAAAAGAGGCAATAAATACAAATGACAGATCATAAATATTCCCATAATTCTCATGCAAACATGACTTACAATAGCACAAACTGTCATTTTCAGAGATTGGGAATGAAAATCTCAGCTGATTGGGTAATGTCTGTGGGTAGAGAGAATCTCAGCTGGTTGGACAGTGTCTGTGGATGACAGGTGGTTTTTGATTGTTTCTCCCCTCTCTGTAGACATATCCTGACCTGGTGAGCTCATCCCTTCCAGCAAAGGATTCCAACGATGCCGACCTCCTTTCACGGGTTTCCTGCCCACTGGGTCCAAGGTTGGCCCCAACTCCAGGAGTTTGTGCAGTCAGCCAAAATCATCTTGCTGAATCATTCTAGTGAGTCACCTTTGGATCAAGGTCACAGCTGGGGTGCTGCGAGCCTTTTACCTCTGGTCGGGGAATGAACAATGGGTATGTGGGGTGGGGGCAAAATGTGGGGCAGAACTGCAGTCCAGGGTCCTGGTTTTGGTATTGCTTCCTTCAGGCCCCTGAAGCCCAAACAGTCGCTGAGTGTGTCGAGGGAGTCATTTTGGTGATGGCTGATGGTGGCAAAGGATCAGTCAACAAAACCCAGACAGCATCAGTGGGGAATCAAACATCTCCAGGTGCACTGTAGAAAACATGACTGCCCAGGAACGCAGACGGCTCTATCCGGAAGGTTACAAACACAGCCAGGTTGATCACAGGTTCTGACCTGCCACCATTGCAGACATCGACGAGAGGCGTTGCCTCAAGAAGGCAGCCAATGTCATAAGGGGCCCCACCATCCTGGTCACAACCTCTTCTCACAGTAGCCTGAAGACCAGCACCTCCAGGTTCAAAACCAGTTTCTTTCCAGTGGCCATTAGGCTCTTGAACCGCCCTCCGTAACACTGATCAGAGACGGCTCCCCCATCACAAAAGAACTGTCTGCACTTTTGCAAAGTCACTTTTTTTGCCCCAGGATAATTGTGAATATTTATTATCTAACTTGTTTTGTATTTATTCTCTCTTTTTAATTCAATTAAGTTTATCGCAGTAATTTTTTAACAAAGTAAAAACGCAAACGCATGGGAACTCAGCACCTTTAGGAGGTAAAGATATATTACTGATGTTTTGGACCTGACCCTTCCTCGGAGTACAAGTGAAAAAAGAGAGGCATCTGTTTGAAAAGGCTGGAAAAGAGAAGAATGGGAGGGGAGGAGTACAGACATAAGGGGAGGGAGGGAGGGAGGGAGGAGAGGGCTCTGTGAGAGAGAGGAAAATGGGAGAGAGAGAGAGAGAGAGAGAGAGAGAGCTCCAGGAAATGAGACATTGGGACAAGGAAAGAGAGGGGGGCAGCTCATTAAATCCATTATATAAACAGTTGCGTGAGAACAGGGGGAGTGAGAAGGCATGCGAGGGCAGCAGTGGGGTACTTACATTGTTTTCCAGTGGGAGGTGGGCACTGTATAGAGGGGAGGAAGCAACATTGGACGGAGACATGGCAAATCCTGCGGAGGCAAATAAATCAGATGTGAATGAAAGTCAAAAAAATTGCTTTTGTAACCCAGACTCTTTGTCCTTTTCACTGGATCGAACCTCCATCAGTCTCAATCCCTTTCACATAGATACAGCCCGAGGGCTTGTTCATAATGCGATCTCAACCTTTCAGACTTTCCTCTCAAAATTCACAAGCACCCAGCAATCTTCAGAACTTTTAAGGGCTCGGAAACCATGCAACGTCCATCAATGTAGAAATCCTCAAGTAACCACAGGCAGTGTTAGTGACCAGAGGAAAATCTCTAAATATCTTCCTCACCCACAACCTGGTTTTGAGATTGATCGAGAAAAGATCAATGATCAGGTAGTTTGGCACAGACTAGATGGGCCAAAGGGCCTGTTTCTGTGCTCCATTTACTGGGGCAGCCATCATGGCTCTTAATGAGGTAGTGATATAAGAGAGAATGGACGAGGACAGAAGGCTACACACACCTACCCCACGGTGGAAGCATAACAACGCTCTCCATGTGGGACCACCTGCATGACATGGGCCATTCCTTGATTACACACTCCCCCATAAAACTTGGCTTTGTCGATTCCGGAGATGATGAGGTTAAACTTTGGGAAGAGATCGAGTTGTCTACTCATGAGAATTCAGAAGAGTGAGAAGAGATCCTATTGAAGCAAAAAGTTTTGTCAAGGGTTCTTTCTACTGGTGGGTGAGATTAGAGGACATCACCTCAGGATCCAGGGGATGGAGATGAGGAGGATCTACTTCTCCCAGAGGGTGGGGAATTGGTGGAAGTTGAAGCAGTGGAGGCGACCCTCAGTAAATGTCGAGCATTAGGATTATGTGGCAAAGGTGGGTAAGTGGAGTTGAGTCCAGGTTCAGATCAGCCACGATCTTACTGAATGGCCCAGCAGGCTCGATGGGCCGGATGGCCGTTTCCTGCTTCTATCTCTTACATTGGTCATTTTGACCTCCCAACTTGAAGAGTATAACATGGGAGGTTTGAGGCCATGGAATCTTTAATTTCGAGTCACCCTACTAGCTGCTCTGTGTGGGACAGAGGTGGGTCATGACACTGGCTGCTGTGTAGACTTTCTACATGGTTTCTGAGTTCACTCCGAAGCTTGGGGCTTTAAAGTTTGAGAAATTACTGGGTGGTTGTGACTCTCTAGGGCAAGTATGAAAGTTTGAGCTTCCTTGCTCTCCAGAATGGTTTTATAATGTGAATTCAGAGTTACGTTAGTTAGGTTAATAAGTGGAACTGTGGTATCAATTTGAAAGAAATGAAATTGGTAACCACAGAAACACAGTTTCCATTTCCTAGGATGTTGATGAAGGATTCAAATTGAAGAGAATTTCCAGAAAAATTCAAGTTAACAGCAAATCTTAACAATTAGAGAAAAATTAGGAAGTTTTTTCCCTCTCAGGGGAAGATTTCTGGTATCTTCCACCTGCCTCGAGACATGGGCCCGTAATTTGAGATTTCAGTAGATTTTATTGAGAAAGTGCTTCAGGTAATGGAGAAACACCAACGTTGCAGATGCTGCCATCACGAGCAGACAAAGAATTGCTGGAGGAACTCAACAGGTCAGAAGTGGATAGAAGTGGCCAGTCAGCATCTATAAAGGGGGAAAGTTAGAACGTAGTCAGCATCCACCCTGTTGAAAGTTTTCCCTTGATCAAGGAAGAGAAAGGCAACCAACCGACCAGTTCTCTTGGACAAGTGAACCAGGTTCTGGACCACAAGATGTTGACCTGGATGGAGTGGCCCAGGACCAGGTAGGAATGGTTAGGGGCCAAGAGGTGAGAGGGTAAAGGTCAGAAGGTGCAAGGGATGGAGAGACGGGTAGTCAGAGGAACCATTTGGAAGTGGGAAGGGGAAGAAAAGTTATAGGTCGGGAGCACGGGAAAACTTAGTCATAATTGAAGTTGAATAGGTGCTCAACCTTTGCGGCACCATGGGATTTGCCAGCATGAAGCATCCTGTTTACTTCTGAAGAGCAGGGATTAAAGGTAACACAAAGCCTGCTCCTGGTTGTTCTGTTGTTGATTTACCCTGCAGGCGCAGATGTGTGGTGGAACTAAGTCATCACCACATTCTTTTAGTAACTGCTCCCTTTGTGTCTCGCTAATTACACTGCATGTCCCAGTGGTGAAGGAACTGTCATTCCATCTCCCGCTGGAACCTCCCCGATTATTTCTAAACCCCTTTCCAAAGGATCTGCTACGAAAGAGTCGAGTGACTTAACTTCACAGCGATGATGTCTGTACCTGGACCACCACCAGAATCTGCACTGAGCAAGAAGAGTAGGCCACTTTGCCCCTCAAACCTATCCTGCCATTCAATGTGATCATTAAATTTTTAAAAACATTTTAAATTTAGACATACTGCACAAAAACAGGGTAATTCAGGCCATGAGTCTGTGCTGCCCAACTACACCCGATTAACCTACACCCCCTTCCCCCCCCCCCCAGTACGTTTTTGAAGAGTGGGAGGAAACCAGAGCCCTCCCCGGGAAAACCCACCCAGACATGGGGAGAACGTACAAACTCCTTATGGACAGCATGGGATTCGAACCCCAATCCTAATCACTGGTGCTGCAAAGGTGTTGCATTAACCGCTACACCACAGACCCTGGCAGATCTGCCCCAGACTTCATCTGTGCTTTTGTACCTGTTTCCCAAAATAATGTATCTATCTCCACCTTAAATACTCCACAACTCTCCGATAAAGAGAATTCCAGAGACTCACCACCCTTCACACAAAGAAATGTCGGTGCACCTCTGCTTTAAATAACGGTCTGCTTATCTCATTCAAGGCTCTGTTACTGGTGAAAGCATCTCAACATTACCCTGGCAAGCTTCTCAGGATATTATGGGTGTTGATAAAGCCCCTTCTCATCCAAACTGCTAGGTTCCTCGTGATACGACAACCCTCTGGGCTCTGATTAGGCTTCTGGGAAGGTGCCGTTCAGAGTGAATGGCAGCTCCCTGGTCCGTACCTGACCAGTTATCTGAAGTGAGATTCAATTTCCTTCATTTCTAACTGTTTTGTGGTGAATGTGGTCTCATTTTTGACATTCAAGAAACATTTGGATAGGTACTTGGATGAGAGGGGTGTGGAGGGATACGGTCTGGATGCAGGTCAATGGGGTGAGGCAGAATAATAGCTTGGCACAGACTAGATGGGCCAAAGGGCCTATTTCTGTGCTCCAGTTTACTGGGGCAGCCATTCTCAACCTTTTTATGGCTATGGCCCTGCCCCAGAACCCTGCTCAAGGTTTATGGACCCTCTTCACTGTGAAGGAGTCACGTTTTAGTTTCTTCTTTACTTCTCTCCTACCGACTACATAAAAAACATTAAAATATTTATGTTCCATGAGAGGAACAAGGTTTTTAGTTAAATGTGCTGTGCCTCCGTTGAGAATGGCTGTTCTATGGGATGTGGGAATACAATGGGGTAAGTGGAAACGATAGTGCGGACACAGAGGACTGTATGGCCGACTGTGGTACTGTGTGACTACGATTTATGGTCACATTTGTTTGGATATTTGATGGCAAGATCAGTCATCCTGGTTCCACGTTTACACCTGCTTATCACTCACCTCTGTCTGGCTCCTCGTATGTGAACATCTGGTTGTCCACTCCACTCATTCCCATGTGCAGGTTCTGAGGGACACCACCCTGTGGTTCATCCCCGGACTTTGCCGGGCAGGTGATGTGCCGGAACTGGGGGATAATGTAGAAGAGGAGAAAGACCCAACCATTGGCAACCAACGCAATGCTGAGGGTTGGATCGTCCCACTGAGGACTCCTATCCAGCGAGATGTTCCCGCGCACCAACATGATTATCCAGACCACCCAGATGGCAATGGACAGGAGCATGGTAACGAATATGTGCGCGCCATATTTCTTCCACTTCGAATATTGGCCACAGAAGGTGAACATGGACAGGATGAAGGTCAGGGCCATCAGGGCCATGACGTAGATTAGCAACATGGTAAAGTCAGTAGAGTTGTAGAAACATTGGTTGCCGAGACGGAAGGTGAACAGCACCAGGTACTCGATGGCAATGATGATCTGGACCAGGGTGAGACCCAGTACCAGAAGGACCATGCAGCAGGCGGACGGGCCTCTTCCTGAGCGAACCAGCTTCAGCACACGCCAGACCTGGGCCAGTAAACAGGAGAAACAAATAGCAAAGAGCACACCCCAGAGGAAGACCCTGGTCGGGCAGGTCATCTGGTCAAATTTGATGATGAATCCAAAAGTCAGGCCAAAAATCCCCATGGTGCTGATCAGGAGGATGCAGTGGATGGGGACGGAGGTTTTCTTCCTGCTGTCAGAGATGAAAGGGGTAATACCGAGCAGGATGAAAATCAGTATCAGGCTGGTGATGATTCCCAGCGCAGCGATTGCTTCCAAAACAATGCCCCAAACAGCATTCAAGTCACACAGATTGAAGTACTTCGACAGGAGGCTGGAAGAACAGCCTCGAGGAGGAGTAATCTGAGAAGATCCATCCTTAAAGACCGATAGCAGGAAGGGGAGTGCGATAATTATCCTCCACCTCATCCTGAAAGGAGAAATTACAAAGATGAAGTCATAGTTTCTGTCCCAGACACAGAGGGAGAAAACATCACTCATTTGTTAATGTGTTTATTATCCACCCCTGGCCAAGATCAAATTCTGTTGCTCAATTCCATCAGAAGTGATGAAAGGCTTTGAACACATCATGTTTATTGTAAGCAGAGAGACTGACTCAGAGTTTAGGTTAGTAGCAAATGGAGGGTGTGGGCTGAGGCCTACAGCTACTCAGCATTTATCGTGCACCAACGCCTCTGCTCTCTGCGTTCACCCAATCTGTTCTTCTGATAATTTTGTACATCTTTCATCCTCCTGTGCTCCAAGGAAATAAAGCTCCATTCTGCTCATCCACTCCCTGCAGCTCAGGGCTCGGAGTTCTGGCAACATCCTTGTGAATCTTCTCCACGCCCTCTCCAGCTCAACAACCTCTTTGCTGTGACACAGAGACCAAAACTGAACACAGTGCTTCAAATGGGGCCTCACTGACGTCTTACATAGCTGCAACGTGAACACGTCCCCAGAGGGTTCGGGTCATTTTGTTGCTGGAATATTGCAGGGACATGAGCTACTACTCATTCTCCCTGGTCCCCTGAGAGTTAACCTCAGCTGAGACCTGCTGATGAGACAAAAACAAGTGCCACCGTGCAGGTCGTGGACACCGTGGGGCAGAAGTGATATGGCCCTGAAGGCGACCCATCAACCCTGGTGACAGAACCACAGCAGAAGAGCAGATGGACCTGCTGACCAGGTGGGACCACTGGCATGGATGCAGTCACCAGGGAGAGCAGTGGAAAGGACCCAGTGATCAATGCAACACTGGCAGGAACATTGTCAACTGAACAATGGGGGGAGAGACTATTCAACAACATCCTGAGATTCTCTAGGAAGGAGCAGGGACGAGAGGGCTTGAGTTAACAGAGAGGTTGGGGAGGCTAGCCCTTTATTCCCAACAGCATAGGAGGTGAAGGGGCTTATAAAATCATGAGGGGAGATTTTCCCAGAGAAGATGACTCTAAAACTAGAGGGCATATGTTTAAGGTGAGAGGTGGACCTGAAGAGGCCATGTTTTCACACAGAGGGTGGTCCATATCTGGAATGAGCTGCCAGAGGGAACTGTACTCGTCGGTATAAGTTTGATGCTCAAAAGGCATTGGGACCAATTTATGGATCTTATGAGAATATGGACCAGAGGGCACTATTAGAATGGAGGTCAGGAGGAATTTCTTTACCCAGGGACGGGGAAATCTGTGGAATTCATTGCCACAGACGGCTGTGGAGACCGTCATTGGGTATATTGAAGGCGGAGGATTACGGGGAGAAGGCCTGCAGAGGGGTTGGAAAGGATCAGACAAATGACATCGGTTTCGGTGAGTGGAGGGACGTTTAGGGGAGTTGTCAGAGGGAAGTCACTTTACACAGAGTGGGGGCATTGCCATGGGTGTTCGAACCATAGAACATTACAGCACAGAAACAGGCCTCTTTGGCCCTTCCAGTCTGTGCCAAACCATTTTTCTTCCTTGTCCCACAGACCTGCACCCAGTCCATAGCCCTCCATACCCTTCCCATCCATGTACCTTCTAAATTCCTCTTAAATGTTAAAATTGAGCACACAATCACCACCTCATCTGGAAGCTCATCCCCACCACATTTCCCCTTTCACTCTTAACCCATGTCCTCTGGTTTGTATCTCACCTTCCCTTATGGAAAAAGCCGACCTACATTTATTCTGCCTATTCCTTCGTAATTTAAAAAACCTCTATCAAATCTCTCCTCATTCTTCTATGTTCCAGGGAATAAAGTCCTAAGCTGTTTAACCTTTCTCTGCAAGTTCCTGAAGTCCGGGCAACATCCTACTAAATCTTCTCTGCACTCTTTCTATCTTATTGATATCTTTCCTATAGTTAGGTGAGCAAAACTGCAGACAATACTCCAAATTTGGACTCACCAATGACTTATACAGCCTTGCCATAACATCCCAACTCCTGTACTCAATACTTTGATTTATGAAGACCAAGATGCCAAAAGCTCTCTTTACAACCCTGTGATGCCACTTTCAGGGAATTATGTATCTGTATTCCCAGATCCCTCTGTCCTACTGCACTCCTCAGTGCTATACCATTACCATTTATGTCCTTTCTTAGTTTGTCCTTCCAAAATGCAACAGCTCGCACTTGTCTACATTAAATTCCATCTGCTATTTTTCAGCCCATTTTTAGCTGGTCCAGATCCCTCTGCAAGCATTGAAAACCTTCTTTGCTGTTCACAATGCCTCCACTCTTAGTGTCATCTCCAAACTTGCTGATCCGATTTACCACATTATCATCCAAATCATTAATATAGATGACAAACAACAATGGTCCCAGCACCAATCCCTGAGGCACACTAGTCACAGTCCCCCAGTCTGAGGAGCAATCAGACTGTCCAGTTCACTACTTCACCATGAATAACTAGTGTCTGAACCTTCCTAACCTCCCACGTGAGACCACTAAAGTCCATGTAGACAACATTCACAGCCTTTCCTTCATCAACATTCCTGGTAACCTCCTTCAAACATTCTATAAGATTGGTTAAACATGATCTACCGCACAAAACCATGTTGACTATTCCTAATCAGTCCATGGCTATCCAAATAATTGTATATCCGATCTCTTAGAACACCTTCCAATAATTTGCCTACTACTGATGTCAGGCTCTTCGGCTTTTAATTTCCATGGTTACTTTTGGTGCCTTTTTTAAACAACAGAATAGTGTGAGCTACCCTTCAATACTCTGGCACCACATCCATAGCTAAGGACATTTTAAATATTTTTCCCCTGCAATTTCTGCACTAGCCTCTCTCAAGGTCCAAGGGAGTATCTTGTAAGGCCCTGGGGATTTATCCATCCTTATTTGCTTTAAGACAGCAAGCACTTCCTCCTCTTTGACTTCGTTGCTTGTTTTCCTTACTTCCCAGGACTCTCTGCCCTTTTCCTGAGTGAATATTGATGAAAAAGAAATATTTAAGACCTCTCCCATTTCTTTTGGCTCCATACAAAGCCAATCATTCTGATCATCAAGGGGACCATTTATGTTCCTTACTATCCTTTTGCTCTTAATATTCCTCTAGAAACCCTTCGGATTTTCCTTCACATTGTCTGCCAAAGCAACCTCGTGTCTTCTTTTAGCTTTCCTGATTTCTTGAGGTTTTTCTTGCATTTTTTTAATACTCTTCAAGTACCTCATTTGCTCCATGTTGCCTTTACCTGTTATACATCTCTCTCTTCTGCCGAACCAGATCCCCACTATCCCTCGAAAACCAAGGTTTCCTATGACTTCTAATCTTGCTTTTGATCCTGTCAGGAACATACAAGCTCTGTACTCTCAAAATTTCACCTTGAAGGTTCTCCACTTACCTTGCACATCCTTGCCCAAAAACAATTTATCCGAATCCACGCATTTAAGGTCCTTTCTCATTTCCACAAAGTTGACCTTTCTCCAATTTAGAGTTTCAACCTGAGGTCCAGACCCATCCTTCTCCATAATTAACTTGAAACTAATGGCTTTTTGATCACTGGACCCAAAATGTTCCCCTACACATATTTCTGTTACCTGTCCTGTCTCATTCCCTAATAGGAGAGCAAGTACTGCGTCCTCCCTCATTGGTACCTATGTATGTTGATTTTAAAAACTTTCCTGAATACATTTGACAAACTCCAAGCCGTCTAGCCTTTTTATAGTATGGGAATCCAGTCAACATGTAGAAAGTTAAAATCTTCTACTCTCACAACCTTATGTTTTCTGTAGCTGTCTGCTATCTCCCTACAGATTTGCTCCTCCAATCTTCGCTGGAGGCTGGTTCAAGAGGGATCTTTAAAAGATTCTCTGATAGTCATGTAGATGTAAGAAAAATAGAGGGTTATGAGTGTGAGGTTGGGAAGGATTGAGGGGTTTCACAGAAGTATAGGTAGGGGGGCAGAGGGGGTGTGGACCCCACTGGGTGACACCATCAGAGGGGGTAACACCAAAATGACTATCTATAAATTTTTTTGCAGTGTCTCAGCAGAAATTTGTTATTTTTTATAAAAATATCCCTGTCATTAGTTATAACAACAAAAACATTTTTCAGAAACCCAGCTTCCATGTATCAATAGGCTCAAACTCCATGCTCATTTACTTTATGACCCTTCCACTGGGCTCCTGTCAGAGCTGTCCTTATTACCCAATGGCAAGGACGCTTCAAATCACATGGTTTCATCTGCAGGCGCAACCAGCAAGCGCTGTTGTTTTCCGCTGCTTTTGTCAAATATTCTGGTGTTTTGGCGATAATTTTGTGGTCATTAGTGTTTGTGAACCAAGAGCAGTAAAGTTTTTGAGAATGAAGTCAGAATTAAAGGAAAAGAAGGAGAAAAATAAAAAAAATGTTCAGTTACTAATAATGTAATTCAATGTAGAAAGATTTTACAAAACCATTTTGTCTGTATTCATACATTTTAATTTAAACAACATTAAAATGAACATCATTTTGATGTAGTTCTTAAACGTTTTTATTTCAAATTCTATTGTTTTCTTTCCGAATGTTCACTTTAACCCCATGAAACGATGTAAATACAATGAGGCTGTGGGCATGAGATTGTCATTTAAAGGTGTAATTTTAATTTTTCTAGTTGTTTGTCTCACTACTATCCCCACTACCCCTAGTGATCTACTATCGCCGCTACCCCAGTGATCTACTATCGCCACTATCGCCAGGTATCTACTATCGCTGCTACCGCCAGTGATCTACTATCGCCGCCACCGGCAGTGACCTACTATCGCCACCGCCGCCAGTGATCTACTCTCGCCGCTACCGCCAGTGATCTACTCTCGCCGCTACCGCCAGTGATCTACTCTCGCCGCTACCGCCAGTGATCTACTCTCGCCGCCGCCAGTAATCTACTCTCGCCGCTACCGCCAGTGATCTACTCTCGCCGCTACCGCCAGTGATCTGCTCTCGCCGCTACCGCCAGTGATCTACTCTCGCCGCTCCCCCGTGATCTACTCTCGCCGCTACCGCCAGTGATCTGCTCTCGCCGCCGCCGCCAGTGATCTACTCTCGCCGCTACCGCCAGTGATCTGCTCTCGCCGCTACCGCCAGTGATCTGCTCTCGCCGCTACCGCCAGTGATCTGCTCTCGCCGCTACCGCCAGTGATCTGCTCTCGCCGCTACCGCCAGTGATCTACTCTCGCCGCTACCGCCAGTGATCTACTCTCGCCGCTCCCCCGTGATCTACTCTCGCCGCTACCGCCAGTGATCTACTCTCGCCGCCGCCGCCAGTGATCTACTCTCGCCGCTTCCCCCCGTGATCTACTCTCGCCGCTTCCCCCCGTGATCTCCTCTGCCGCTACCGCCAGTGATCTACGGCAATTACAATTTAGGAGAAACTTTAATACAAAGGATTCTGTCTTGTCTGGTACCGGGAGGAGTTCCATGGTGGGGAGGGAGGGGGTTACCGCACAACATCGTGGGCCGAAGGGCCGGTACTATGTAAATCACCCATGATCTAATGGTAGGACTGACCCGATGGACCGAATGGCCTAATTTCACTCTGATGGTCTTAATGAGGCAAATGGAACTAGCCATCGTGGGCCGAAGGGCCTGTGGTGCGGAGGGCAGTGACAGGGGTCCGGTAACCAAGGAGGACCACGCCAAGGGCCGATGTGGCAGAGGGAGTTGGCTTGGACCGAGCGCATCGGCTCGATCGGGGCAAACCTCCGCGGCGTGGCCGGTCGCCCAGTGCGTCCACTCCGGGGCCCGAGTCTCAGACACCCCGGCCGCCCTGAGGACTCGGACACCCCGGCCAGATCGGCTCCAATTGCGCTCTCCTCCAGTTTCTACTCCCGAAAGTGGGCGAACAAAGATCTCTCTGCCCTCGGGAGGGAGGCACAAAGCAGAGGCGGCTGGAAGGGGAAAGAAATTCGATCGGGTCCTGAATCCCGTCCTTTTCACTAGGTTCGCGCTGAGCCTGTACTGGTGAAGTCTGGGTCGAGCCCCCTTACCTGGCGTCTTCTCCTCTCTCCCTGCTCCGTCAGTCTGCGCTGCCTCCCTCTCGCCTTTATCCCCAGGTGTGTTCAGGTGTGCCTGTGTCTGCGTCACTCCTTGGAGCCTGCCCGCCCCCCCAGGACAAGGGCGGGTGTCGGGCGGCGGAGATCGAGGCTTCCACCTGGAATTTCAGGCTTTTCGCCCCGTTAATGTCCCTGGCTCCACCCTCACCTCTGCCTGAAAAATACAAGCACATTTCATTAGCGCCTGGATCTAGCCCAGAGGTTCTCCCAAGCGGCCACCAGCCCATGACAATGAGCTCAAACAGCTCTAACTTGCAGCCGCTGGACTATTCCATGGTCTAATCCAATACTTCAGCACCCAGGACCACCAGGAGTGGAATCAAGAGGCCTTTTCACACCGTTGATGAACAGTGACCCTACCTGGACCCGGGTGAAATTCTTCCAGAAGGCAGGGTGGGTCTTTCACACTGTAATCCAAATTGCCCACCAGGCAATTTAGGGCGGGGGATGGTGCCCCCAGTGATGATGTACTGAGTAACACATTACACACTCAAAGGAAGTCCTGGCACATTGTTGGGAGGGTGAGGCTTTTCCAAAAATCAATAAAACGAATGCCTCTATGCTTAAATAAATTGAGTCATCCTACAACCTCTCCCACATCCTTCTTCTTCCTTGATTGGCACTGACATCACAACACTTCCCTGCTTGGCCATTTGCCGATTCAGACCACAGGGAAACTATCCCCGGGCCGATATTTTCACACTGCCGGTTCACAGGAGGGTTCCTGGGAAAATTTTCCGGAAATCCCCATTTTACATTGCCGTGAAAGTCCTAAGGATGGACCCCTCCACTGTCTGGCCCAGTTCTTCAGAACACAGGAGAAGCAAGAGGAGACTATCCTAGATTCCCAGATGGAAGTTGCAATACCTTAGAGAGAATAGGGTATATTATCGAATAACAGAGAGGGTCAAGTACTTCAAATTCCTGGCTGTCAACATCTCCGAGGATCTGTCCTGAAACCTCCACGTTGATGCAATCACCAAAAGGCTCGCCAGTGACTATACTTTGTGGGGTGTCTGAGGAGATTCGGTATGTCACTGGAGACTCTTGTAAACTTCTACACGTGTAACATGGTGATGTTTTAAGAAAGCAGCCTCCATCCTCAAGGACCCCAACCACCCAGGCCATGTCCTCTTCGCTCTGCTACCATTGGGAAGGAGGTGCAGGAGCTTGAAAGCGAGCACCCAGTGGCACAAGGACAGATTCTTCCCCTCCACCACCAGATTCTTGAATGAATGATCAATGAACCATAGACATGACTTCACTTTGACTTTTTTCTTTTATTTGCACAATTTTTATTTATTTTGTAAGGTGGTTTATATAAAGATTTGTCCTTGTGACGTTGCTGCAAAACAACAAATTTTGTGACATGTTCATGGCAATAAATTCTGATTCTGATCGAAGATTGAGAGGGGATCTTATCAAAAAGTGTAAAATTATGAAAGACACAGATAAGATAGAGGTCAGCAAGTTGTTCCCATTGGTGGGGGACATAGCCTCCAAATTCAGGGGAGTAGATTGAGAACAGAAATGAGGAGGAACTGCTTTTCCAAGAGGGGGGTGAATCTGGAATTCAATGCCCATTGAAGTAGTGGAGGCGACCTCAGTAAATATATTTAAGACCAGGTTGGATAGATTTTTACATAGTTGGGGAATTAAGGGATATGGGGAAAAGGCAGATTGGTGGAGATAAGCCTCTTATCAGATCAGCTATGATCACACTGAATAATGGAGCAGGCTCAATGGGCCGAATGGCCAGCTCCTGCTCCTTTTTTTTATGTTCTAACCTCATGAAAGGGAAAATCTATCTGAACTCAGTTGCTTGCAGTTAAAACACCTCTCTCTTTCTGATAGAGAATTGACATGGATTAACAATTTCCACCCCAGACACTGGTTGTGTTAATGCCCCAAAAGTCTGCTTCAACTTCCATTTGTCACATCCCTCCATCTACTTCTGCTCCTTTCTTTCACCTATGTTTATCCAGTTGCCTCTTTGGAACCGTTGGTAACAGGAGACTGAGTACTTGGGAGTGAGCCCTCAAGGTAAATTCCTGGTGTCAAACTTCACAAAAAACAGTGGTTCTTTGCAAGAATTCCAGGAATTCCAAAATCTACCAGCAGCTCAGCTCAACATGCCCCCATAACATTATGTCAGAGAACAGGAAACAGGATGGGGGAGATGCCATTGACTCAGACATAATGAATTCAACTAATGGAACAGGTTTGACCTCCTCAATGGAAATGCCTGTGGTGATATGTAATTACATCACTAGGTCACCAGGGGTCATCCCGGTGACCTTGTCTATAAAGCAGTCCAGAGCTACAGTTTAGCCTTCCAGGTTCGTCTCACAGAGAGACAAGACCTCTTAGTGTACATATTAGTTTATTAAAGCTGTCTTATACTCGCACTGCTGGTGTGGTTATTGTCAGTACAATGCCATTAGGCCCTTTCAAACTGCCGTGTAAAATGGGGTTAACTGGGCAGTTACACGGCAGTTAGAAAGGGTCCAACCGGGTCAACCCTGTTGGATTCTAACTGGGTCCCTGACCTACCTCAGGGGTAGTCAGGGAACCCAGTTAAACTTACCTAGGTCTCGTCCATGGCCAATTTGAAAACAAAAATGGCCGACCAGCTTTTTCTGGTGACATCAGCACTTGTGTCTCCAGGCAGCCAGCATCTGAACATCTGGCAGTACTCCAGTGAGTGCGTGATGTGTCATTGCGAGGGAGGGATCCCCCTTAAGTCACTGGGTTGGCAATTTAATGGGTCAAACCCACTGCAATTTGAAAAGTGCTTCCAGCATTTTTGCCCCAGTAATTGCACCCGGGTTCCAGGAAGTGTGATTTGAAAGGGGCCAGTGTCATTGTAACCAGCCCAAGGATCCAAACAAGTAAGAGGAAATGTCTGGGAAATCACTTCACTGAGCACCTTTTGTATCAGTATACAGGCACTTTTACACAGCCACTGAGAAGCAGTGGGGCAGCAGGATCAGTGTGGGGACCGACACGGGGCTGTGGGGAGAGCACGGGGCAGTGGGATTAGTGTGGGGATTGTTCTTCTTTGGCTTGGCTTCGCGGACGAATATTTATGGAGGGGTATGTCCACGTCTGCTGCAGGCTTATTGGTGACTGACAAGTCTGATGCGGGACAGGCAGGCACGGTTGAAGCGGTTGCAAGGGAAGATTGGTTGGTTGGGGTTGGGTGTTGGGTTTTTCCTCCTTTGTCTTTTGTCAGTGAGGTGGGCTCTGTGGTCTTCTTTTTTTTTAAATTTTTTTATTTTTCACACCATAAATCACATTAACCATGGTACACACTTTTTCCTTTTCACACATATACAGTGCCATTTTCTCCCCCCCCTCCCTCCTCCCAACCCACCCCCCCACCCCCCCCCTCCCATCCATTTAAGGTATACAATCTAGGATACATTAAACCAGTCAGACAATGTTGTCACTCAACAAAAATACACCAGAAATTCTACTGAGTCCATTCTTTTCATTTCCTTCTCCTTCCATCAACTTAGGTAATGATTGTCCCCAGTAGGTTTTCGCTATTGTATTTAATGTAAGGCTCCCATATTTGTTCGAATATTTCAATATTATTTCTTAAAATATATGTTATTTTTTCTAATGGAATACATTTATTCATTTCTATATACCATTGTTGTATTTTCAAATTATCTTCCAATTTCCAGGTTGACATAATACATTTTTTTGCTACGGCTAGAGCTATCTTAACAAATCTTTTTTTGTGCATCCTCCAAATCAATTCCAAGTTCTTTGTTTTTTATGTTACTTAGGAGGAAGATCTCTGGATTCTTTGGTATATTGTTTTCTGTTATTTTATTTAATATCTGATTTAGATCTTCCCAAAATTTTTTTACTTTCTCACATGTCCAGATTGCATGAATTGTTGTTCCCAATTCTTTTTTACATCGAAAACATCTATCAGATACTGTTGGGTCCCATTTATTTAACTTTTGAGGTGTAATGTATAGCCTGTGTATCCAGTTATATTGTATCATACGTAACCTCGTATTTATTGTATTTCTCATCGTTCCGGAGCATAACTTCTCCCATGTTTCCTTTTTTATCTTTATATTTAAATCTTGTTCCCATTTTTGTTTAGTTTTACCATTTGTTTCCTCATTCTCCTTTTGTTGCAGTTTAATATACATATTTGTTATAAATCTTTTGATTATCATTGTATCTGTAATCACATATTCAAGGTTACTTGCCTCTGGCAAACTCAAACTGCTTCCTAATTTATCCTTCAAGTAGGATCTCAATTGGTAATATGCCAGCGCTGTATCTTGAGTTATATTGTACTTATCTTTCATTTGTTCAAAGGATAAGAATCTATTTCCTGAAAAACAATTTTCTATTCTTTTAATCCCTTTTTTTTCCCATTCTCTAAAGGAAAGGTTATCTATTGTAAAAGGGAGTAACTTGTTTTGCGTCAATATTAGTTTTGGCAATTGATAATTTGTTTTATTTCTTTCTACATGAATCTTCTTCCAAATATTGAGATGATGTAATACTGGAGAACTTCTATGTTGTACCAATTTTTCATCCCATTTATATAATATGTGTTCAGGTATCTTTTCCCCTATTTTATCTAATTCTAATCTCGTCCAATCTGGCTTTTCCCTTGTTTGATAAAAATCTGATAGGTATCTTAATTGTGCGGCTCTATAATAATTTTTAAAGTTTGGCAGTTGTAAGCCTCCTTGTTTATACCATTCTGTTAATTTATCTAGTGCTATCCTCGGTTTCCCCTCTGTGGTCTTCTTCAAAGGAGGTTGCTGCCCGCCGAACTGTGAGGCGCCAAGATGCACGATTTGAGGCGATATCAGCCCACTGGCGGTGGTCAATGTGGCAGGCATCAAGAGATTTCTTTAAGCAGTCCTTGTACCTCTTCTTTGGTGCGCCTCTGTCTCGGTGGCCAGTGGAGAGCTCGCCATATTACACGATCTTGGGAAGGCGATGGTCCTCCATTCTGGAGACGTGACTCACCCAGCGCAGTTGGGTCTTCAGCAGCATGGATTCGATGCTTGTGGACTCTGCCAGCTCGAGTACTTCGATGTTGGTGATGAAGTCATTCCAATGAATGTTGAGGATGGAGCAGAGACAGCGCTGATGGAAGCATTCTAGGAGCTATAGGTGATGCCGGTAGAGAACCCATGATTCGGAGCCGAACAGGAGTGTGGGTATGACAACGGCTCTGTATACACTAATCTTTGTGAGGTTTTTCAGTTGGTTGTTTTTCCAGACTCTTTTGTGTAGTCTTCCAAAGGCGCTATTTGCCTTGGCGAGTCTGTTGTCTATCTCTTTGTTGATCCTTGCATCAGATGAAATGGTGCAGCTGAGGTAGGTAAACTGGTTGACCGTTTTGAGTTCTGTGTGCCCGATGGAGATGTGGGGGGCTGGTAGTCATGGTGGGGAGCTGGCAGTGGGATCAGTGTGGGGACTGTGGTGGTGTGTTATTACACCACTAGTTCACCAGGTGGCTCACCGGGTGACCTTGCATCCATAAACCAGTGGAGACCCATCCCCCTTCATTCTGGCCTAGGCTTGCACAGAGGCAAGACCTCAAGACCTAGCTATATATATTTGCCTATTAAAACTAGCGTTTTACCTGCACACTGCTTCGTGTGATTTGATGCTAGTTGCCATCAATTTAATAGGCTAATATATATCCAGAATGGATGCCCCACCAGCCCTCGACTCAGCTGAGTCCCGACTCAGGGACCCAGGAACAGAGATGGGCCCCACGCACATGCAGCCAGAAACGGATCGGATGGAGAGCTGCAAGATCAGGATCGAGAACGAGAGAGGGACCCACCCAGTGGTCATGGTGGACTACGGAAGGGGCAGAAGCATCCTGGAACTGGTAATGAGCGGCTGAGAGCCCTGCCTGTTAACTAACTCGCTGGGACCAGGACCGGCCATGCAGCCCATGGAGTTCCAGGTGTACGACCAAGAGTCATGTCAAGTGCAGGTGGAAGGCGTGAGGAAAGTCGCCCTACCAATCGCGACTTACTGGCAGTCTATGGGGATGGATCACTACCTCAGAGCCACCCTCAACTATCCCCTATTCCCCGGAGAAGGCCCACATTCCCACAGGTCCGGGTGACCACGTGGGAGAGGGATCAGGACCAGTATGGGCCCCCGCACCCCCCCAGCTACCGAACCACAGGCTGAGGTTCAGCCGGGTACTGAAGCCCGGGAGGCTAGAACTGGATCACAGAATCCCCGGAGCGAGTAGCCATTTGGCAGAGATGCTTTTTAAATTACGAGGGGGTGGAGGGAGCATCAGAGGAGGAGATGCCGATGCTACTGGTAGCTCAGCTGAGGGATCGCCCATACTCATTAATAGAGGACACTAAGTCATATCCAGAAGCGATGAACACTCAGCAGCGACTCTATAATAGAGGGCACAGCGAACCGCCCTCCAGGCATCGGCTTATGACCAGGTCACAGCAGGCAGGGGAGTCTGTTAGAGACTTCATACTCGTGCTACTCGCGCTGAAAGATTTGGCGAGGGCTTGTACTTTTTTTTTTCAGTATCAGCCCAAGACTATGCGGATGACCTGGTAGGGGACAGAATTGTAGCAGGTGTCAGATCGACAAATAAGACAAAGGCTGCTGGAAAAGGCAATGGTTAGGCTTGAAGAGGCAGAAACTATTGAAAAGGCTCTGGATGACTCTAGGAGGAAACTAGAAGAGTACTCAGAAGTGGACTCATTAGCCACTCACAGGGAGAGATACACGGGTGATCAAGGGAAGCAACCCCACTGGACTGCCCCAAGTGCCCTTTCTGCGGGCAGCTAAGAGCAACCCAGAGCTCACTGCCTGGCTAGGGAGAAGGACTGTTCAAGGTGTGGAAAGAAGAGGCATTATGCGAAAATCTGCAGAAGCCTCAAGGCTCCCGCCAAAGCCCTCTCTCATGCAAATGAGAGGTGAGAAAGCTCTTCTCCTTCCCCCACAGGCAAGCAGAAGCAGAGTGCCATGTGCTGTCGGCCATCTTGGGAAAGGGACGCTGGACAGGAGACATTGCGACTGGGTAACGAATACGATGCCGAATGCTACTTTGACCAAGATGTACAGGAAAGGGTTTTGGCAAATACTAGAGCGCATCGGATGTCCCCCAAAGTTCCTCAACATGATTATCCAACTGCACGAAAACCAACAAGGTCGGGTCAGATACAGCAATGAGCTCTCTGAACCCTTCTCCATTAACAATAGCGTGAAGCAAGGCTGTGTTCTCGCACCAACCCTCTTTTCAATCTTCTTCAGCATGATGCTGAACCAAGCCATGAAAGACCCCAACAATGAAGACGCTGTTTACATCCGGTACCGCACGGATTCTGGGAGAATATTCTCGGCGACACTAGGTATTATTCTATTTAGTACTCATCAGCTGTGGTCTGACCAACATCCTATAAAGCCTCAATATTTCCTTTTTGCTTTTAATATTCTAGTCCACTTGAAATGAATTGTAACATTTGCATTTGCCTTCCTCACCACCAACTCTACTATTGAGAAGTGAATTGAGAAGAAATATCTTCACAATGGTTTGCGAATTCCTGTGTGGTTTTGCATCTGGGGCCAGTCCTTCTCACTGCCGAGTCCTTGCTACTCACTCCCAACCTAAACTCTGAGTCAGTCTCTCTGTTTACAATAAACATGATGTGTTCAAAGCCTTTCATCACTTCTGATGGAATTGAGCAACAGAATTTGATCTTGGCCAGGGGTGGATAATAAACACATTAACAAATGAGTGATGTTTTCTCCCTCTGTGTCTGGGACAGAAACTATGACTTCATCTTTGTAATTTCCCTTTCAGGATGAGGTGGAGGATAATTATCGCACTGCCCTTCCTGCTATTGGTCTTTAAGGATGGATCTTCTCAGATTAATCCTCCTCGAGGCTGTTCTTCCAGCCTCCTGTTGAAGTACTTCAATCTGTGAAACTTGGATGCTGTTTGGGGCATCGTATTTTTGGAAGCATTGAGTTTGAGTAGATCCCATCCTCAGCCCGTCAACCCACAGTCATTCTCTAGGGCCTACAGGGCTTGCAGCCTGATTTGCTCCCTTAAAGTGACAGTCCCACTCAAATGAAAATGTATGTGGTTCACAGCCTCTTGCACTCCACGTACACATGGTTCACCGTCTCCTCCTGGCCGACTATTTCTCTCATTCTGCAGTGAAACGTCTGCACAGGTGAGACAGTTGTGCCAATCTTCTAAGGCAACCGTTCTCACCAGGTAACAGAAGTCTGTCTAAATAGGTGCTGAGGACCTGAGTTTGGGTGGTTGCAGGGTAGCAAGTACACTTCGGTCAGGCCTCCTCCACTGAGATGTCTATGAACCTGATGGTTTTTACGAGACTCTGACAGACTTAAAGATTCTTTTACTCGTTTATGTGCCCTCCACCTGAAAGAATTTCTTGTTCTAGAACAGTCCTGAATCATAGGTTCAATAATTACCACATTTCAAACAGTGTACAACAAGCCTGTGCATGACACCGTGAGAGATGAGTAACACTGATCTAAACGAAAAGTGAGGATTGTGAGAGATGAGTAAAACTGATATAAAAATATGAAGCTGAGGAAACTAGTATAGATATATGTGTAATGAATAAAGCCAGTATGAATAGGATAAGAATAGATATTAGAATGTAGGAAGTAAAGTTAGTCTGAATAAGATAAGGGTCTTCTAGCCTTAGACAGAATTAGCAAGTTCTGCATGTAAGAAGTTAGTCAGCCCTGAGAGTCAGGAAGGTGTGAATAAGGACAATGACATGATGGGACACCGACAGGATAACCCCTGGTCCTCCAAGTTCACAGAAACAGCACGTAGGCAGACAGGATTGCCTAATGCCAAACTCATCCAGGAGGCAGAAGAATGTAAGGGGGAGGGTACTTCTATACTGAAATAAACTGTATAAGAGTTGGGTGAGCCCCAGTGTATGTGTGTATTCCCAGGGTAAGGGGAAGCACCCAACTTTGCATTGTTGTATAATATATGTTCTTTGTTCTCAATTTTTGTCTCGAGCAATTTCTGTGAAGGTACTTCTGTTTCTAACAACACTGATTAAACATCTCGGGGATTGGACAAAAGGGTGACTTCAACTTGCCCCACTGGAGCTGGGAATTTCATAAACCTGGAATGAAATAACAAGAATCAGGAATGTGACCAGTAAATTTCCAGAGGCACGGGACTTTCCATTTGCACTTAATCTGGACCAGATGTGAATCTAGACTAGAGAAATTAGGTTGATTTTTAACTGATTTCTAGCCAAGTCCAGCAATCCATCTATGTTACCAAATCGGCTGCTGTTCATTGACCAACTCGGCCAATATGATCATTTCTCAGAAGCTGGTGGATAAACTGTCCTCGCTGGGACTTGACAGCCCTCTCTTCAACTGGATGCTGGACCACAGTCTGTCCGGGTTGGCAGGAAAACCTCAAGCCCCATCACACTGGCGCACATTAGGGCTGCTACTATTCACACTGCTGATTCACGTCCACACTGCCAGAAACAATTCCTGCAGAATGATAAACTTTGCGGAAGATACAACAGTATTTGGCTTCCTCAGCAACAGAAAGGAGAGGAGGTTGGGCAGCTCGTGAAATGATGTGAGAATATCAACCTGAGTCTCAACGAGGACAAGACAAAGGAAATGATTGTGGACCAGGAGGGCGAAGGTTGACCATTCTCCACTTCACATCAATGGTTCCATCGTGGAGAGAGAGAAGAGCACAAAGTTCTTTGGCGTGCATATTAGGGGTGACCTATCCTGGACTCGCCACTCCTCCTCATTAGTCTGGAAGGTGCAGCAGTGCCTACACTTACTCAGGAGGCTGAGGAGGGCAAGGGCTACTGCACCCATCTTGACATCCTCTTACAGGAGCACAATCGAATGTCCTGTCCGGCTGCATCATTGGGTAAGATGGTCAGTGCAAAGGATCAGATCGGGATTCAATACAGAGGATCATTAAAATATCCGAGAGGATCACTGGGGTCTCCTTTCCTCTACCGATGACATTTATTTGGAGCGTTGTCTAAATAGGGCTCAAGAAATTATTGAAGTCCCTTTCCATTCAGTGCACAGTATCTTCAACCTACTACCATGAAGAGGGAGGTACAGGAGTATTGAAATCAGGACAGCCTCACTGGGAAATAGCCTCTCATCACCAGATGTGAGGTTGATTAACAGTATCCTGTTGTTATGGGCCCAGAGGACCCCAAAACCCAGCAGCAATAGAAATTCACCAAGACAAATGGTTACTTAAACAAAAGTTGCTTTTAATTTTCTTTAAATGTTAAATTCTGTGCACAATAGAAGAATTTCCTGATCCCAACTTGTGAACTTGGAGGAGTGAGAAGTGAGATGGGACTGTGAATCAAAGAACTTTTCTGAACCTACACGCATATTACATATATGTGTGCTTAGAATTAGAAAGGGGATGTTAAGTTAATACCAATAATTTAAAGTTTGATCCTGTTTTTATGTTTAAAGAAAATTAAAAGCAACTTTTGTTTAAGTAACCATTTGTCCTGGTGAATTTCTACTGCTGCTGGGTTTAGGGGTCCTTTGGGCCCATCACATTTGCTCTTAGAACAGCAAATTGCATTTGGACAGACAGCAGAACCAGGCCTAATGCCTGAGCTGTTTATCTGTTGCTTTCCAAAACAATAATCTATTACTTCACAGCATGTTCAGTTAACACCTACTTGTGAAGTCTCTATAGGCCTTCTTCCTTCTTCAAAGTTTTTGCAAAGGCACCCGGAGCCTGGACTGTCTGGCTTGAGCAGAGCTCTGACATTTTATAACCATAATCATATAACCGTTTATAGCACAGAAACAGGTCACAGAAACCGCACTGGTTCACTTGAACAACTCCACTAGCTCCCCCCTCCCGCTCTCCGCCCATAACCCTCCAACTCCCTCATATCCATGTACACATCCAACCTTCTCTTAAATGTCAGAAGGGACCCAACCGCAACTATATCTTCTGAAGACTTTATTTAAAATTTTATAACATGAATACAATAGAGAATTACATTTAAAGAAAAAAAAAATTTAAATGGTATGATTACAATATTACATCAGAAAACTACACAAAATAACCCCCCCGTTAATTGTAACACAATATTAGTAATCTAACTTAAAATTAGTCCAGCCCTCCCACCCCCAAAATAAAGAGGGAAGAGTTAATAAAATTAACAATATTATATATGGAAAAAAAATACCCACATACAAAAAAAAGATTAAACTTAACCTAAACAAAATTCTAACAACAAAAAAAAAATTTGATCAATACTAAAATATCACGCTTAAACATATATTTAAATCAAACTTAAATGCATATAATTAGCAAACGGAGTCCACTTTAACTTATAAAAAGACATCTTATCCTGAATTGAAAAAGATATCCTTTCCATAGTCAAACAAAATTTCATCTCCAAATACCACTTATCTAAAGTTAATATATTTTTATCTTTCCAAGTAAGTGCTATACATTTCTTAGCCACGACTAAAGCTAAATAGAAAAAGGAAATCTGATAATCCTCTAAACCTAAATCAATTAATGATTGCATGTTCCCTAATAAAAATATATCGGGATCTAATACAAGATGGATATTATATAAACTGTTAAAAATAGATTGAATACCTTTCCAAAACTGTTGCAATCGATCACAAAGCCAAACAGTATGCAAAAAAGTATTGGCCGTCTGATCACATCGAAAACAAGAATCCAACTTACTAAGACCAAATTTTTAAAATTTCTCCGGCGTTAAATATAACTGATGAATAAAATTATAATTAATCATCGCTAGTCTAGCGTTAATTAATTTCCGAATACTATTCTGACAAATTTCCATCCAAGCTTCTTCAGCTATCCTGAAGATTTAGCTGTCCTAAATCTTTTTCCCATTTCAACTTATCTTTATCCCAGTCTTTTTTACTATCAATTTCTTGTAAAATACAATACAAATCAGATATATATCCCCTTTTTGGTATTGAAAGTACATATTCTTCAAAACTAGATTCAGGTAATAAAATCATATGTCGACCACATAACTGTTTTACAAAAGATCTTAATTGATAATATACAAATATAGAATTTCCACTAATACCATATTTCCTTTGTAATTCGTCAAAGGAACAAAAACAACCCTCAGAAAAACAATCAGATAAATTTTTTATTCCCTTCTTTTCCCATTGTTTCAAAGTGGCATTGGAGACCGTAAAAGGAACAAGTTGATTATTATATAATGGCAATATTCCAGAATATATATTTTAAGTCCCAATTTTTTAAGTTTACTTGTCCATAAATTCAATAAATGTTTCAATATTGGCACATCATAAGTTCGTAGTAAATTTTTATTCCATCGAAACAAAAACTCATGAGGAAATCTTTCTAAAATAACCGCCATTTCTATCTTTACCCAACTAGGTGGGTCGTCAAGGAATTGATTGAAACAGATATTGTATTCTAGGAAAAATATTCATTTTTATGGTATTAATCCTCCCGAGTAAACCCAAAGGTAGATCCCTCTACCTAATCAAATCTAATTTAATCCTTTTTATTAAAGGAAGATAATTAATTGAGTATAATTCTTGAAGTTTCGTATTAACATTAATTCCTAAATATTTAATTTGTGTAGTCCACTTCAAATTTGTAATATTTTTATACACTGAATAATCAACTTTACAAATTGGCAAAATTTCACTTTTAGCCCAATTTACTTTGTAACCAGATAATTGGCCATAAATTTCTAAACATTCTTGAATTGCAGGTAAAGAAATACCTGGATCCACCAAATATAATAAAACATCATCAGCAAATAAATTAATCTTGAATTCCTCATTCAGAACTCTCATACCTTTAACATTTTCATTTTGACGTATTAATTGTGCTAAAGGTTCAATAACTATAGCAAATAAAGCAGGTGACAACGGACATCCTTGTCTAGTAGATCTTGTCAAACTAAAAGATTCTGCAACTATATCTTCTGGAAGATCATTCCATTCTCCCACCACTTTCTGAGTGAAAAAGCATCCTCTAACATTTCTCCTAAAGTTTTGCTGCTTTACCCTTAACATATCCCCTCTTTTTCCACTTCCCTTGCCCTCAGGGAAAAGAGTCTATTTACATCTAGTCTATCAATTCCCTTCATAATTTTAAATACCTCTATCAAATCCCCTCTCAGCCATCTACGTTCCAATTGAATAAAGATCCAGTCTCCTTAATCTTTCTCCGTACTCTAGATGTTGTAAGCCAGGCAACATCCTTGTAAATCTTCTCTGCACTCTCTCCACCTTATCTATATCCTTTCTATAATTTGGAGACCAGAACTGAACACAATACTCCAAACCTGGCCTCACCAATGCCTTAAACATTTTCAATGCGATGTGTGTTGTGAAATGTTTGTTTGTGACCTACACTAAAAAAACCTGCCACAATTTATCTCCTTTAAAACATATCTATATACAATATAAAATATAACATAATCTGTCACACCTGTAACCATGTAAATTATCCCCAAAATTTATATATCTATAATGCGTACACAGAAATACACACTCACTCACAGACTCACTCACACACACACAAGCTGTTTCGTCGGGTTCTATATGTACAGTCAGATGATAATAAACTTGAACTTGAAAAAAGAGCAGTGTTATAACAAGGAATGGACTGCAGCCTCGTGACATAGACTGTTCCTTCCCAAGGAACGATTGGTGTTGTGCCATTTATGCTGGCTTTGCCAGTGATGCCCAAATTCTGTGAGAGAATGAAATAAAGACGGTGATATTTGGGTTAACCTGAGGCCTGTGTCCAATAAGAAATGGCATCACCATAACGGCTCTATTATACCCCCCGCTGGCGAATACTGGAATATCAGCTGTGCGGGTCAGTGCCAGGTGGCAGTGAAAGCACAGACCAATTGTGCTTCAGGAGCCACTGGCCTTGAACTTCCTGCCAACTCCTCTCTGGTTCAGTAAGTGAGGACTGTTGATAGGAGGAACATTTATCAGATACCTTGCTCAAGAACTCATGGACAGTAGTAATCTTTGAAAATAAGAGTGAAAATGCTGGAAAGACTTTGTGGGACAGACAGTATTTGTGGAGAGAGAAATTGCCCCAGGGCAGATCTTTTTCACTCATGTAAATCTTGCCCTGGTTTAACCTATCAAAGTGTAGACCACACATTTATCCAAATGAAGTTTCATTTACCATGCCTTTATACTTTCACGTAATCACTTTCCATTAGGTGGAATGGGCTCGTGGGCTGGAAGGGTCTATTACCATGCTGTATCTTGAAATAAAATCCAACACGGTAGAATCCGATTCCAGCCATTGAAACCAGTGCCGTACAACTACATCCAATTAACCTACAAACCCCATATGTTTTTGGAGGGTGGGAAGAAATCCATGCAGGTCATGACGTGAACATACAGACTCCTTTTGGACAATGCCAGATTCAGACCCGGGTCATTGGCATTATAATAAAATGGCACTAACCACTTACCGCCCCGTATGTTAGGGAAACAGGACGTTAGGCAGATTTTTTCCCCCCCCAAAGTAAACTTGATTCACTAGAAAAACTATGTATAATAGAAAATAGTGCAAAGTCTTTTCACATCCTTAGCATCATATTGTATTTACATTTTAACTTTGTGCAATGTAAATTAGCTTCAAGTCAACAAAATATATTTTAGTTAATATTGGAAAATATGCAGCCAATTTATACAAAGCACAATCTCACGAACAACAATAAGATGACAACCAGATCAAGCCAGAATGGTGAATATGCCCCAAATGGCCTGTTTTGGTGCTGTATCACAATGACTTAGAACCAGAGAACATTACAGCACCAAAACAGGCCCTTCAGCCCTTCTAATCTGCGCCAAATATTATTCTGTGTAGACCCCCTGTCCTACATCGAGACCATAGCCCTCCCTATCCTTCCTATCCATGTACCTGTCAAAATTTTTCTTAAATGTTAAAATTGAGCCCACATTCACCACTTCATCTGGCAGCTCCTTCCACACTCCCATCCCTCTCTGTGTAAAGAAATTCCTCCTCATGTTCCCTCTAAACTTTTCCCCTTTCACCCTTAACCCATGTCCTCTGGTTTGTATCTCACCTACTCTCAGTGGAAAAAGCCAATCTGTATTTAATCTGTCTATCCCCCTCATAATTTTAAATACCTCTATCAAATCTCCCCTCATTCTTCTTTGCTCCAGGGAATAAAGTCATGGAGGGAGTGGTCCCTGCAGAAGGGGAGAGGGGAATATGTGTCCAGTGGTGGGATCACATGGTAGGTGGCGGAAATGGCGGAAGAGGATGTGTTGGATGTGGAGGCTGGTAGGGTGGTAGGTAAGGAAAGAGGAATTCTGTCCATGCTGTGTTTGGAGGCAGAGGGGGCCAGGACAGATGTACGGCTAAAGAAGGATATGCGGGTGAGTGCTGAGCTGATGGTGATAGAGGGGAAGCCACATTGTTTGGAGGACATCTCTGATGATCTGGCATGGAAGACCTTGTCTTGGGAGCAGATGAGACAGAGATGAATTGAGAGGATGGAATGAAATTCTTCCAGGGGACAGGGTGGGAAGAGGTGCAGTCGAGGTATCTGTGGGAGTTGGTGGGTTTGTAGAAGGTGTCCGTCGAGAGTTTGTCTCCTGAAGTGTAGACAGCGAGATGAAGGAAAGGGAGAGGGTTGCTAGAGATGGACCAAATGAATTTGAGGTTGGGGTGGAAGTTGGCAGCAAAGTGGATGAAATCAATGAGCTCATCATGGGCACACGAGGCAGCAGGAAATTAGTGATCGAAGTAATTAGGAAGAGTTGAGGGGCCTTGCCTGTGTAGGCTTGAGGCATGGATTGCTCCACATAGCCAACAAAAAGGCAGGTGTACTGGAGCCCATGTGGGTACCCATGGCTACTCCTATATACTGGAGAAAGTGAGGACATTCTGCCAGCCTGAGGAGGGTGGTGGTGGAGGGGGACTGGTTGGTTCTATCATCCAGAAAGAAACAAAGGGCTTTCAGGCCTTCAGTATGGGGGATGGAGGTGTGTAGGGGTTGGAAATCAATAGTAAATATGAAGTGATCAAGATCAGGAAACTGCATCAGTGAAAGACAAATTTATATTATGGGATGCAAAGAAAGCCTTCATTAGAGGGCAGATAATAAGTATGAAACTAAAATGAAAAAGGACTACAATCGGGAAACAGAACAGTTGGAAAGGGAGATAATAAGTACAGAAAATGAACTAGCAAAAAAGGGATGATATAACAAAAAGAAGAGAATTGGCGGACAAAAAAATAAAATATGAAACATTACAAACGTATAAGGTGGAGAAGAACATAATGAAAACCAGGAGAAAAAAAACACACAAAATACTAGCCTGGCAACTTAAAACAGAACAAGCTAAAAGAACTGTATTGGCATCAAGGAAAAAGGACAAACAAATTACATATAATCCAATGGAGTTTAATGAAAATTTTAAGGAATTTTATGAACAATTATACCAAACTGAGAACGAGGGGAAAGATGATAAAATAGAAGAGTTTTTAGCTAAAATTGAACTGCCAAAATTGCAAAAGGAGCAAAACAAACTGATAAAACCATTTGAAATAGAGGAAGTACAGGATATATTAAAAAAGCTGCCAAACAATAAAACACCTGGAGAAGATGGATTCCCAATAGAATTCTATAAAACATTTAAAGAATTATTAATTCCACCTCTCCTGGAAATAATGAACCAGATAGAAGAAACACAAAACTTGGCAGATACATGTAAGACAGCAATAATTACAGTAATACCAAAGACGGGGAAGGATCCACTAACACCAGCATCATATAGCCCAATATCTCTACTTAATTCAGATTATAAGATAATAGCATAATTATTAGCAAACAGATCGGCTGATTGTGTACCAAAAATAGTAAAACAAGATCAAACTGGATTTATTAAGAAAAGACGAACAGCGGATAATGTCTGTAAATTTATTCATCTAATTCATGCAGTTCAAGGAAATAAGAAGCCAACAGCGGCTGTAGCTTTAGACGCAGAAAAAGCCTTTGACAGGGTAGAATGGAATTATTTATTCAAAGTATTACAGAGGTTCAATCTACCAGAAAAATATATTAATTGGATTAAAGCATTTATAATGGACCATTGGCGAAGGCAACAGTAAATGGATATGTATCGAACAATTTAAATTAAGTAGGTCAACTAGACAGGGATGTCCATTAACCCCCTCATTGTTCGCTTTAGCAATAGAAACATTGGCAGAACTGATAAGAACAGTAAAAAATAAAAGGGATAAAAATAAAGGAGGAGTATAAAATCAGTTTATTTGCAGATGACATCATAGTATACTTAACAGAACCAGAAATATCAATAAAAGAACTACATAAGAAATTGAAGGAATATGGGGAAATATCAGGGTACAAGATCAATGCAAATAAAAGTGAAGTGATGCCAATGAGTAATGCGGATTTAAAAAAGAATCACCATTTAAATGGCAAACACACGCAATCCGACACCTAGGTATTAGATTTGCTAATAATTTAAGCCACTTGTACAAACTAATTTATCAGGCACTAATAAAGAAATTGCAGGAAGACTTAAAACAATGGAAAGAATTACCGCTAACGTTGATAGGGAGGGTAAATTGCATTAAAATGAATGTCTTCCCAAAGATACAATACTTATTTCAATCATTACCAATTACCATAACAGAGAAATTCTTTAATGAACTAAAGAGAATAGTAAGGAAATTTTTATGGAAAGGTGGGGGGGAACGAGGATAGCGTTAGATAAATTAACAGAGAGGTACAACCAAGGTGGTTTGCAGTTACCAAACTTTAAAAATTATTATAGAGCAGCACAATTTTTAAATTTTTTTATTTATTTTTCACACTATAAACCATATTGACCAAGATACATACAGACATTTTTTTCTCTTGAATATATACAGTGTCATTTTCTCCCCCCTTTTCCCCCCTCCCTTCCCTCCCTCCCTCACTCCCTTTCCCATTTATTTAAAGTTCAAACTATAAGATACATTAAACCCGTTAAACAATGTTGTCACTTAATAAAAATAAACAAGAAATTTTACTGAGTCAGTTCTTTTCATTCTCTTCTCCTTCTGTCATTTTAGGTGGTGGAAGTCTATGGTAGGATTTCTCTATTGTGTTTCATGTATGGCTCCCATATTTGTTCGCATATTGTAATGATATTTCTTAAATTATATGTTATTTTTTCTAATGGAATACATTTATCCATTTCTATATACCATTGTTGTATTCTCAAGTTGTCTTCCAATTTCCAGGTTGACATAATACATTTTTTTGCTACAGCTAGGACTATCATAACAAATATTTTTTGTGCTCCATCCAAATCGAGTCCAAATTCTTTATTTCTTATATTACTTAGGAGGGAGATCTCTGGGATTTTTGGTATATTGCTTTTTGTGATTTTATTTAATATCTGGTTTAGATCTTCCCAAAATTTTTCCACTTTCTCACATGTCCAAATTGCATGAATTGTTGTTCCCATTTCCTTTTTACAGCGAAAACATCTGTCAGATACTGTTGGGACCCATTTATTTAACTTTTGAGGTGTGATTTATAGCCTATGTAACCAATTATATTGTATCATGCATAACCTCGTGTTTATTGTATTTCTCATAGTTCTGGAGCATAGCTTTTCCCATGTTTCATTCTTTATCTTTATGTTTAGATCTTGTTCCCATTTTTGTTTGGGTTTACAGCTTGTTTCCTCGTTCTCCTTTTCTTGCAGTTTGATGTACATGTTTGTTATAAATTTTTAAATTATCATTGTGTCTGTAATCACATATTCAAAATTGCTTCCTTCTGGTAACCTCAGACTGTTTCCCAATTTGTCCTTCAAGTAGGTTTTCAGTTGGTGGTATGCAAACATTGTATCATGAGTTATATTATATTTATCCTTCATTTGTTCAAATGATAATAATTTATTTCCCGAAAAACAATCTTCTATTCTTTTGATCCCTTTTCTCTCCCATTCTCTGAAGGAAAGGTTATCTATTGTGAAAGGGATTAGTTGATTTTGCGTCAATATTAGTTTTGGTAGTTGGTAATTTGTTTTATTCCTTTCTACGTGAATCTTCTTTCAAATGTTGAGCAGATGATGCAATACCGGTGAATTCCTACGTTGCACCAATTTTTCATCCCATTTATATAGTATATGTTCAGGTATCTTCTCCCCTATTTTATCTAGTTCTAATCTGGTCCAATCTGGTTTTTCCCTTGTTTTATAAAAATCTGATAGGTATCTTGATTGTGCGGCTCTATAATAATTCTTAAAGTTTGGTAGTTGTAAGCCTCCTTGTTTGTACCATTCTGTTAATTTATCTAGAGCTATCCTCGGTTTTCCCCCTTTCCATAAGAATTTCCTTATTATTTTCTTTAGCTCCTTGAGGAATGTCTCTGTTAGGTGAATTGGTAATGACTGAAATAGGTATTGTATCCTTGGGAAAATGTTCATTTTAATACAGTTTATCCTTCCTATCAGTGTTAGTGGGTAAGTCTTTCCAATGCTCTAAGTCATCTTGTAATTTTTTCATTAATGGATGGTAATTTAGTTTATATAGATGGCCGAGATTTTTATTTAGTTGTATACCTAGGTATCACATTGCTTGTGTTTGCCATCTAAATGGCAATTCTTTCTGAAACTTTGTGAAATCCGCATTATTCATTGGCATTGCTTCACTTTTATTTACGTTGATGCTTCTCCATATTCCTTCAATTTCCTATGTAATTCTTTTATTGATATTTCTGGTTCTGTTAAGTATATTATAATGTCATCTGCAAATAGACTGATTTTATATTCCTTGTCTTTTATTTTTATCCCTCTTATTTTATTTTCTGTTCTTATCAGTTCTGCTAGTGGTTCTATAGCTAACGCGAACAGTGAGGGAGATAGTGGACATCCCGGCCTTATTGATCTGCTTGTTAAATTGTTTTGATATATATCCATTTACTGTCACTTTCGCCAATGGCCCCTTATATAATGCTTTAATCCAATTAATATATTTCTCTGGTAGGCTGAATTTTTGTAATACTTTGAATAAATAATTCCATTCTACTCTGTCAAAGGCCTTCTCTGCATCTAAAGCAACCGCTACTGTTGGAGTTTTATTTCCTTCTACTGCATGAATTAAGTTAATAAATTTACAGATATTGTCTGTTGTTCGTCTTTTTTTAATAAATCCATTTTGGTCTAGATTTACTATTTTTGGTACATAGTCGGCCAATCTGTTTACTAGTAGTTTAGCTATTATCTTATAATCTGTGTTAAGTAGAGATATTGGTCTATATGATGCTGGTGCTAGTGGATCTTTCCCTGTCCTTGGTATTATTGTAATTATTGCTGTTTTGCATGAATCTGGTAAGCTTTGTGTTTTATCAATCAGGTTGATTACTTCCAGGAGGGGAGGAATTAATAAGTCTTTAAATGTTTTATAGAATTCTATTGGGAATCCATCCTCTCCTGGTGTTTTATTGTTCGGTAGCTTTTTTAATATCTCCTGTAATTCTTCTATTTCAAATGGTTTTATTAATTTATTTTGCTCCTCTGTTTGTAATTTCGGTAGTTCAATTTTAGTTAGAAATTTATCTATTTTGTCTTCTTTCCCTTCGTTTTCAGTTTGATATAGTTGTTCGTAGAATTTCCTGAAGTTTTCATTGATCTCCGTTGGATTATATGTAATTTGTTTGTCTTTTTTCCTTGATGCTAATACCATTCTTTTAGTTTGTTCTGTCTTAAGCTGCCACTTTAGAATTTTGTGCGTTTTTTCTCCTAGCTCATAATATTTCTGTTTTGTCTTCATTATGTTCTTCTCCACCTTATATGTTTGTAGTGTTTCATATTTTATTTTTTTATCTGCCAATTCTCTTCTTTTAGTTGTATCTTCCTTTATTGCTAATTCTTTTTCTGTATTTGTTATTTCCCTTTCCAACTGTTCTGTTTCCCGATTGTAGTCCTTCTTCATGTTAGTTACATAACTTATTATTTGCCCTCTGACGAACGCTTTCATTGCGTCCCATAGTATAAACTTATCTTTCACTGATTCTGTATTTATTTCAAAGTACATTTTAATTTGTCGTTCAATTAATTCTCTAAAATCCTGTCTTTTAAGTAGCATGGAGTTTAATCTCCATCTATACATTCTTGGTGGGATGTCCTCTAGCTCTATTGCCAATAACAGGGGTGAGTGGTCTAGCTTTATATTCCGTTTTCCTAACTCTCCCTTGAATGTGGGCTGATAACAGGAATAGGTCTATCCTTGAGTATGTTTTGTGTCTACCCAAATAATATGAATATTCCTTTTCCTTTGAGTGTTGTTTCCTCCATATATCCAAAAGTTGCATTTCTTGCATCGATTTAATTATAAATTTGGTTACTTTGTTCTTTCTGTTAGTTTTCTTTTCCAGTTTTATCCATGTTTGAGTCCAAATTAAGGTTAAAATCCCCTCCTATTAATATGTTCCCTTGCATATCTGCTATCTTCAAAAAGATATCTTGCATAAATTTTTGATCTTCTTCATTAGGTGAATATACATTGAGTAAATTCCAAAATTCTGAATATATCTGACATTTTATCATTACATATCTCCCTGCTGGATCTATTATTTCCTCTTCTATTTTGATTGGTACATTTTTATTGATTAATATAGCTACTTCTCTGGCTTTTGAATTATATGACGCTGCTGTTACATGTCCTATCCAATCTCTCTTTAATTTTTTGTGTTCCACTTCAGTTAAGTGTGTTTCTTGTACGAATGCTATATCAATTTTTTCTTTTTTCAGTAAATTTAACAGTTTCTTCCTTTTGATTTGGTTATGTATTCCATTAATATTTAGTCATATAGTTCAACATAGTCATTTCATACTTTGTTTATCTTTCCTTTCCGTTTCCTCATCACCACCTTCCTTTCTTATCCATTTCTGCTTTCTTTTTTTGAACACATTATAAGACAACATTTCTAAAACATAAAATATTTCCACTATTCTCATATCTAAAATTCCTTTAACCCAAATAGTCCCTCCCCTTTCTGAGTTGCCCTTTGTCCCTTGTCGGGCAACCACATCTCCCCTCTCCATTTGGATTTGCGAATCCGCTCGCGAGCGTCAACTGATTTCGCAGTGACTGTTATTCTTCCCCACCCAACCCCCCCCAGAAAAGATTTTAATCTTCATATATAACAAAGGTCACTCTCTTAATCCCCTCCTTACTTCCTTTCTTCCCTTTCTTTCCCTTCTTAGTTCTTACTTATACTCTATTTTATATATATATATAAATATATGCGTGTGTGTGTGTGTGTGTGTGTGTGTGTGTATGTATATAGTTTTTTGTCATTTTTGTTCTTGGTACATCTCTTCATCTCTCTGTCTGTTTTGTAGTTGTTCTGCAAATTTTCGTGCTTTTTCCGGATCCAAGAATAGTTTGCTTTGCTGCCCCGGGATAACTATTTTAAGTACCAATAGAGCAGCACAATTAAGGTATTTATCAGATTTTTATCAGACAAGGGAAAAACCAGATTGGACTAAGATAGAGCTAGATAAAATAGGGCAGAAGGTACTGGAACATATATAAGTGGGATGAAAAGCTGGTACGATATAAAAGCTCACCAGTATTGCATCATTTAATCAATATATGGAAGAAGATTCACTGAGAAAGAAAAAAACAAATTACCAAATACCAAAATTATTATTGACACAAAATCAGCTAATCCCTTTTACAACAGATAACCTTTCCTTTAGAGAATGGGAGAGAAAAGGAATCAAAAGAATAGAAAATTGTTTTTTGGGAAATAATTTATTAACATTTGAACAAATAAAGTACAAATATGGAATAACTCATGGTACAATGTTTACATATCATCAACTGAAAGCTTATTTAAAGGATAAATTGGGAAACAGACTGAGATTATTAGAAGGAAGCAACTTTGAATATGTGATTACAGACACAATGATAATTAAAAGATTTGTAACGAACATGTACATCAAGCTGCAAGATAAGGAAAATGATGAAATAAATTATAAACCCAAACAAAAGTGGGAAAAGGATTTAAACATAAAGATAAAAAATGAAACATGTGAAAAGTTATGTTCTGGAACTATGAAGAATATAATAAACACAAGGTTACGCATGATACAGTATAATTGGTTACACAGGTTATATATCATGCCCCAAAAGTTAAAATAAATGGGACCCAACAGTATCAGATAGATGTTTTCGCTGTAAGAAGGAAACGGGAACAACAGTACATGCAATTTGGGCATGTGAGAAAGTGGAAAAGTTTTGGGAAGATCTCAATCAGGTCTTAAATAAAATCTCAAAAAACAGTTTTTTTTAGCAGTAGCAAAAAAATGTATAATATCAACTTGGAAAATGGAAGAGAGCCTGAGAATACAGCAATGGTACATGGAAATGAATAAATGTATTCCTTTGGAAAAAAATAACATATAATTAAAAAAATAAAATCACATTATTTGAACAAATTTGGGAACCCTACATGGAACATAACAGAGAGGGCTTGCCTCGGACCTCCACCCCCTAAAATGATAAGAAGACAAAATGACTTGATCCAGTGTGTAAAAGTAGATGACACATTTTTCTTGTTTATTTTTCATTGTGTGAAGTCATTGTTTAATGGTTTTATTGTATTGTATATGTTTATTGGTTTTGGAGGGGGGAGGGAAGGGAGGGGGGAAAAACGGGGAGAAAATGCCACTGTGTATATTTAAGAGGGAAACGTTTGTATGTATTTTGATTGATGTGGTTCACAGTGTGAAAAAAAAGATCAGGAAACTGGAAGCTGTTGAAGTGATGGAAATTTATCCTTTAAATAAGCTTTCAGTTGATTATATGCAAACATTGTACCATGAGTTATTCCATATTTGTACTCTATTTGTTCAAATGTTAATAAATTATTTCCCAAAAAACAATTTTCTATTCTTTTGATTCCTTTTCTCTCCCATTCTCTAAAGGAAAGGTTGTCTATTGTAAAAGGGATTAGTTGATTTTGTGTCAATAATAATTTTGGTATTTGGTAATTTGTTTTTTTCTTTCAGTGAATCTTATAACCATATAACCATTTACGGAGCGGAAACAGGTCATGTTGGCCTTTCGAGTCCACACCGGTTCACTGATTTTGTGCGCCCTCTTCAGGCATTGGTTCCGGTAGAATCAGATAACAGCAAAACTATGAGCAAACAGATTTTTTGTACCAAAAATAGTAAAACTTGACGAAACTGGATTTATTAAGTAAAGACAAACAATTGACAATATCTCTAAGTTCATTAACTTAATCCATGCAGTACAAGGAAAGAAGACTCCAACAATGGCGGTTGCTTTTGACGCAGAGAAAGCCGTTGACTGGGTAGAATGGAATTATTTATTTAAAGTACTACAGCGGTTCAACCTACCAGAGAAATATATTAATTGGATCAAAGCATTATATAAGGGACCATTGGTGAAGGTGACAGTAAATCTTCTTCCATATATTGATTAAATGATGCAATACTGGTGAGCTTTATATCGTACCAGCTTTTCATCCCACTTATATATGTTCCGGTACCTTCTCCCCTATTTTATCTAGCTCTATCTTAGTCCAATCTGGTTTTTCCATCACTTCGACAGCTTCCTGGACCAGGGCGGACAAAACAGAGTCAAAGTAAATGGAGACCAATTTGGTGGGGCAGGAGCCCACGGACAGGATGGATCCGCCAGGTTTGTAGATTAATTGATCTATTTGGGGCAGCACAAGCTCACGAGCTGGAAGAGACTGGTACTGTGCTGTGGGTCTAAATTAAAAAGAATGGGATGAGCATCGAAACACAAAAGCTTGCAGGTGCAGAAACCTTGAACAGAGAAAGAATTGCTGGAGAACTCAGCAGGTCAGTGAGCATCTGTGGGGAGAAACTGGTTAATGGTTGGTGTCAGGATCATTCATCAAATCTTGATTGAGATCCTCCAGCAACACTTGGGTGTTTCTGCCCAGCAGAGTCTGTGCTGAAGGGCGTGCTTCCTGATGAATCTCCCGACGCTCTGCTCGTCTGGAACCCATGCCAAAGCAGCAGATAGAGCGGACGGACCCCTGCCCTGCTTGACCCAACAGTCCCCTCAGTTCCCACCTGGTCCTCTCTGAGGGGGAGAGCCAGCGCAGGACACAGCAGCCGCATTCCTGGCTGATGTTCCCCCCAGTGCCCAGCCTGCCTTCCATCTCCATGTCTTCAGTTATCCAAGATCCTTCAAAAGTTCCTATATTCTCTCGTAGTAATACAAAAACTGTAACGATCTTTTTGCCGCCAATAAAATCAGTTACCATGAGCATTATGCAGTGCCTGCAATAAGAGGAGAAAGAAACAAAAGGGAGGTCCCCCCCCCCCCCGCCCCCCAGAGACACTGAATGTCCGTGGATTGGCCTCCAGAGCTCTTGCAGCCGTACAGGCTCCTGTTCGATCCCGGCAGCCGCTGAGCCCCTCCACCAACATTGTCACTGCCCCGTAGGATCATCTCCCAGGCTTATCCTCCTCAGTGGATGGTGTCCTCCTCTTTAATGTGCCCTGTGCTGGTCCACTACTCCCTGGTGGATTCTCCAAACCCTCATAGTTCGCTGCCCAGCACAAGTGCTCGGCACAGACCTCCATGGTTTTACGATGTTTAAAAAGAACCACCGTTGGCTCTACTTACAGGCTGTTTAATGTCTGTATGGAGCCATCGGAACCATATCCAGGCAATAGGAGCCAGCAGAGCAGTGTTGCGTTCCCGCTCTCCCACGGCAGTGGCAGCGCTGCCCTTTTTATTGTACATAGTTCCAACTGCTTCCTCTGCCCACATCCCTGGGGCACTCACTCCACCAAGGGACACCTGAGGTGACCTCCACCTGGGTGACACATAACAGGAACCCACCAGGTGTGATGACATGAATTACACACCTGTGTGGTTACATAAATGTTCAGCTTTAGCCTTCGACCTCTCTGTCAACAAGCAAGACAGCTGCAGGGAGCATTTCACCCCATTCTTTAACACGCTGACCTTCACTACATGCTGAGCTGCATCTCTCACCGGCCAACTAGTCACACTGGCCAACTAGTCACCCCGGCACCTCAGGAGGCCATCCGGCCCCTCAGGGGGCCATCTGGCACATCAGGGGGCCACTCCAGCACCTCAGGGGGCCACTCCAGCACCTCAGGGGGCCACCTTGCACCTCAAGGGGCCATCCGGCACATCAGGGGGCCACTCCAGCACCTCAGGGGGCCACTCCAGCACCTCAGGAGGCTACCCGGCACCTCAGGGGGCCATCCGGCACATCAGGGGGCCACTCCAGCACCTCAGGGGGCCACTCCAGCACCTCAGGAGGCTGCCCGGCACCTCAGGAGGCCACCCGGCACATCAGGGGGGAGTTCCAGCACCTCAGGGGGCAGTTCCAGCACCTCAGGGGGAAGTTCCAGCACCTGATGGTGGTAGTTCCAGCACCTGATGGGGGAAGTTCCAGCACCTTAGGGTGCAGCCCCAGCACCTGATAAAGACAGCCCTTGCAGACCGTGTTGAGGGAACTAGAGCTGCAACTCGATGACTTCAGCTTGTACGGGAGAATGAGGAGTTCATAGATAGGGGCTACAGGGAGGGAGTCACACAGAAGCTGCAGGAGGCCAAAAGCTGGGGGAGGGTCAAGAAGAGCAGAGCCTCTGTGGCCGATTCCCTCAATAATAAGTTCACTGCTTTGGATACTGTTGTGGGAGACGATCGACCAACCAAGTCAAAGACAGTGACTCTGGGATTGAACCTGACCCTGTAACACAGAAGGGAAGGAGGGAGACAGGGAGAGTGGTAGTGATAGGGAATTCACTAGTCAGAGGGGCAGACAGGAGATTCTATGGACACAATAGAGACGCCAGGAGGATTTGTTGCTTCCCAACCGTCAAGGTCAGGAATGTCTTGGATCGGCATCCATGGCTACCCGAAAAGGGAGGTTGAAAAGCCAGAAGTCATGATACATGTTGGTAGGTAGGAAACAGGATGAGGTCCTGAAGAAGGAATACAGAGAGGCAGGTTGAAAGACAGGGCCTCAAGAGCAGACATCTCAGGATCACTGAGGGTAAAAATAGGATGAGGTGGCACCTGAATGATTGGTGCAGGGGTTCGGGTTCAGTGTCACCTGCCGCTGTCATTAGACTTCTTGCACCAAGGCTAATGCTGATGTCAGTCAGGATACATTCTTCCCATCGGTGTAAGCTGGAAATTGACTATAATTTTGGCCATTTGTACCCAACCTCACACACTGACTATGGGGACAGAGACAATAAAGTGAGAATAACCTGTTTCTTTACCGACACCTTCAAAATCATAATGTGTTCTGAGATTGCTGCCTCATGGCGGATTGGATCTGACAACGGCCCAATATCCATCATGTCAAATGCATCGCAAATCCCGAGAGTTTCCAATTTCAGATTTATTGTCAGAGTGCACACACGACATCCCATGACACCTGCCGGCTAGGCAGAATTACCACTTATTGGTGGTGCAAAAAAAACTGGACACAATGTGCACAAGTAAACAAAAATAAAGAAATGTAAACAAACAGACTGCAAAAAAGAGAGGGAAAAAAGAATCAATAAAGTATAGGAGTCCTTAAACAAGACCCTGATTGAGTTTGGTGTTGAGGAGTCTGATGGTGGAAGGGAAGCAGCTGTTCCTGAACCTGGCACTGACACCTCTTTCCTGATGACAGCAGCAAGAACAGAGCGTGTGCTGGTTGGTGTGAGTCCAAGTGGTTAGGTAAAGTGGCGCAATTCGTGTAGTGGTTATCACGCTATAACAGTGGCAGTGACCTGTGTTTGAATCTGGCACTGTCTGTAAGGAGTTTGTACATTCTCCCCATGACCTGTGTAGGTTGCCTCCCTCCCTCCCTCCAAAAATTTACAGGGTTTGTGGGTTAATTGGTGTATTTGGGCTGGAAGGGCCTGTTGCTGTGAGCTGTATGCATAAATTTGTTTTTTTTTAAAGTACCAAAATGTCAACAAGGCGTGGAAAGATGTTCATTTCAAACATATTCCAGAATTTCCCAGCGCATTGAAGCTCTGTAGGATGCAGGGGAAAGCAAGAGACGAGTCTTGAACAGATTGCAGCATCTGTGGAGGGCCGCAAGGATCCCTGCTCTTTGAATAAATGATCTGGATGAAGAGGTGGAAGGATGGGTCAGTAAGTTTGCGGATGTCATGAAGGTTTGAGGAGTTGTGGATGCAGCTGAAGTTTGTCGAAGGTTTCAAGAGGGTATGGACAGGATGCAGAGTTGGGCGGAGAAGTGGCAGATGGAGTTCAATCTGGATGAGTGTGAGGTGATGCAGTTTGGACGGACAAACCAGAAGGCTGGGAACAAGGTTAACGGTCAGTTACTAGAGTGTGGATGAACAGAGGGACCTTGGAGTTCAAATCCATCCATATCTCAAAGTCATCGTACAGGTTGATAGGTCAATTAAGAAGGCCTATGGGATGCTGGGATTCATTAATAGAGGGATTGAGTTCAGGAGTAGAGAGGTCATGTTCCAACTCTACAAATCTTTGGCAAGACCACACTTAGAATATTGTGTTCAGATCTGGTCACCTCATTATAGGAAGGATGTGGAAGGTATGGAGAGGGGACAGAGAAGATTTACCAGGATGCTGTCTGGATTGGAAAAAAAGTCTTATGAGCCAAGGTTAGCAGAGCTGGGACTTTTCTCTTTGGAACGTAGAAGGATGAGAGGAGACTTGATAGAGGTTGACAAGATTATGAGAGGCACAGATAGGGTGGAGAGTCAGCACCTGTTTCCCAGGGCAGGAGTAGCAAACACCAGAGGACATGTGTACAAATTGAAGGGAGGGAAGTTTAGGGGAGACATCAGGGTAAGTTTTTCACACAGAGAGTTATGGGTGTCTGGAATGCCTTGCCAGGGGTGGTGGTGGAGACTGGAACATTGGGGGCATTTAAGAGACACATGGATGGCAGAAAAATAGAGGGTTATGAGGTAGGGACGTTTTAATACTTTTATATATGGGTCAGCACCACATCGAGGGCCAAAGGGCCTATACTGTGATGTATTGTTCTATGTGACAGTGTTGAGGACAGAGTGACAGCATCTGTGGATGTGAGAAGAGTGGCTCCCCTTCTGAGGAAACATCAGCTGGTTTCTCTATTCACAGATGCTTCTCAACCAGCTGAGATTTCCAGCATTTTTGATTTTGGCCACTGGGTCTCGTTTGCTTGTGGAGGAATAATGCTTCTCATCCATGGCTTCCTGTCTAGTCATAACCCACAAGGCTCACTGTGGCAGTCGGGATCACCCTGCCATTCATCTTCCCTCAAACCTCAGTCCTGTTTAGCTTTGTCTGCAATGTAAACAGAGCAAACTCTGAGCTCAACAGACCCAGTCTGAAATCACCCAATGTTTACAAGGTTCTAGTTTCCTTCGCTTATTAATTGCCATTAAAAACAACAGCAATTCCCTTCTGTATATAAAGTGAGCTCAGACGTTACATTAGCATTTAGCCCTCAGCCCCTACCTCAGGTACAGAGGAGTGAAAGAGTAAGTATGATTTAATCTGCTTTTATTTTACTATCTAAAACATACCATTGCAGGTTTGGTCATAGTGTGCAAAAGTTAAAATTGGGATTATTAAGAATTTAGGTCTGTGTGAGCAGTATCTTATCTTATGGGAGTGAAAAGTACAAAAGCGCTGGAGCAACTCAGGTCACGCAGAGTCCGTGGGAAGTAAAAGGCAGTCGATGTTTCAGGCCTGAGCTCTTCATCAGATTTTATGCTCGAAGGGTTGGCATCACTTCCCAATTTGTCACAGAAAAATAAAGTTCTCCAGAGGTGCAGCTTTACGGTCAGAGAGTTGGTTAGTGCGGTGCCTTTTGCAGCTCCAATGACTTGGATTTGAATCTAACACTGTGAGGAGTTTGATCTGGGACCTGCGAGGATTTTCTCTGGGTGCTCTGGTTCCTACCCACCCTACAAAAATGCCTGGGCTTGGTAGGTTAATTGGGTGGCACAGGTTCATGGGGCAGAAAAGGCCTTCTACCATGCTGTGTTGTTCAAATAAAAATGAAATATAGTGATATTTCCTGTCACCTACAGTAGTGAGAGGTTTAAATCTATTGTGAGCTCTGAAGGAGAGGACCAGATCAGGAGGGTTACCCCAGTTGCAGAGCCAATACTTTGACTGCTTCTCTTCTGCACAGTTCCTGCCTGACCTGCTGAGTGTTTCCAGCATTTTGTGTTTTTGTTTCAGGTTTCCAGGATCTGATATTCAATGAACCTGGAGATGAATGATGCAAGGAGATCTTTATAGAACATTGAAATCTACTGCATAGTACTGGCCCTTTGGCCCACAGTGTCACACTGACCCAATAATGCATTCTAACAACTGCCTAGAATTTCCCCACTGCATAACCTTCTATGTTCTCAGTTCCACCTACCAGTCTAATAGTCTCTTAAAACATCCTATTGTCCCTGCCTCCACCACCGTTGCTGGCAGCACATTCCATGCACCTACCATTCTCTGTATGAAAAACTTACCTCTATATCCCCCCTTAAAACTATGACCCTTGTGTTAGCCATTTTAGTCATGGGTAAAAGCCTCTGGCCGTCCACATGATCTCTCATAATCTTGTACTCCTCTGTTAGGTCATGCCTCACCCTTCGTCACTCCAAGGACAAAAGACCAAGTTCACTCAACCTATCCTCATCAACCATGCTCTCCAATCCAGGCGACATCATTGTGAATCTCCTCTGCCCCTTCTCTACAGCATTCACATCCTTCCTCCATCCAATTGTCAGGATCTTAGGGAAATTTATTCAATGAATGATTTAAAGAAAACTATACGTTGCAGAGTTTACTTCAGTTGCACTGAGTCCTATCACTTCCTTTTAACAGATTTACAATGAAAATCACTGATTTCCTTGTTGCTGGAGATGTTGCCGCTGCAATTGCTGAATGTAATGGTAATCTCACTCTGAACAATTCTTCCTGCTCTGTTGTGCCTGATTTTGGTTTAATGATATCCTGGAGCAATCCAACCTTTGCATGACTTGTGTGTGTGTGGGGGTGGTGGGGGGGGGGGGGTGTTACATATACTAATTAGCTTATCCCTTCAATAAGTTACTTTGGATCTGAACCATTTCTAATACGGTGAATTGACCCTGGAGCATACTATAAGACCATGAGACAGAGGACCAGAAATAGGCCATCCAGCCCATCAAATCTGCCCCACCATTTAATCGTGAGCTGATCCATTTCCCCACTGCCCAGCCTTCTCCCCATAACCCTTGATGCCCTGGCTAATCAAGAACCTGTTAATCTCTGCCTTAAATACACCCATTGACCCGGCCTCCACAACCGCCTGTGGCAACAAGTTCCACAGATTTACCACTCTCTGGCTGAAGAAACTCCTCCCTGTATGTAACTGAGTTGTTTGGTAGACTCATAATCGGAGTTTAAATACCAATAAGATCTCTGCCATTAAACTCTCCTTCCTCCTTCCTGGCTCCATCTCCTCTGCAGTCCTTGACTTACAGGAACACCACACCCTGAACCTTTTATTGTTGCACTACCTGCTATACTTAAGTATGAAATGACTTACCTGGATACCACGTCAAGCAAAGTTTTTCACTGCGCACATGACAGTAAACAATTTACAGCAAATCCTCGTTATCCAGAATTCAAGCAACCGGCCAAATTCACGGAAAATAAATAGGTAAAGAACATGGAAGTTTAAAATTGGCATGCCTCACCGTTAGTTTTCCAATCACGCATCACACAGTTTCAAGCAACCGTAAAATTTACGAATCCAGCATCTATCAGGGGTTTTACTGAATTATGAATTCAATAATTTTGCCCTTTTTTCTTCCCATATCTGTCCAGTGCTCTCCTGCCTCCGTCTCTCATCTCCATCCCTCCTGCTCTCCCCACTTTGCCTCCTTCTCTCTGTCATTCTTCAACCTGCCTCAGTCCCCCTATCACCTCCTGACGCTCTCCCTCTCCTCTTTCACACAGCCCGCCTTCCCTCACCTTTCTCACTCTTGAAGCAAGCTTTCAGCCTGATACATTAACTGTCCATTTTCCTCCATCGGTGCTCCCTGACCCACCTGCCAGCTGTTTGTGTTTTAGCTTTAGATTCCAACATCTGCAGTCTGGTATTTCCATTTCAATGTACACTATGTCAAGATCCAATTTATTATCATAATAATAAAACTGTGTTGTACTATATGAAACTTCTCTTTGCCTGCTGGAAGGTAGACATTTGCCACCGGCAGGAATTGCCTGAACGAGAGAAGGAAAAGAGAGTCCCCCCAGAGTCACTGAGTGTCCATAGATTTGCCTCCAGTTTTCCCTCACCTCTGCAGCCCCTGCAGCCATAGAGTCCCGTCCAAACCCGAGCTCCAGATCCAAACTTCTGATACGGTCAGGAACCCTTCAGCGCCCTTGGCACCTCCTCGCAGCCTGGTTCCGATACCTGGTACCCCTCCAGCCAGTCTCCAGCAGCCCACAGCTTCTACGGGTTCTTCACCTTGAGTTGCCGGCAGCCCATCAAGTGCAGTGGTACCTCAGCAGCAGAGCCTTCTCACTGGCTCACCACCATGGTCACCGGCCCTGCGGGTCACCTCCTCCACTTCTCCCTCTCAGATGATGCGTGATCTTCCTGTCCACTGGTGCCCTGCTCAGTTCTCCGCTTCCCTGGAGTCTGCAGCCCCTCGTAACTGCTGCCAATTAACAGACACCTGCCATCTTGGGCGCAGACCTGTGGTTGCAGGATTTCAACTCAAACCCCCGTCAGCTCCCCCAATGGGGCCATTCAAAGCCCGTGCAGAGCCAATTGCAGTCGACTGGGTGGCTGCATCCCACGGGAGTGTGGCATCTCCGCTCCATCACTCCCCGCAAGTCCACATCAGTGGCACCATCGCCTCCTTTCATTATAACAACATTAAATTGATGGTCCGTGTCATGAAGGATTCCTTGACATTACAACTCTGAAGGAGGCCACTCAGGCCATCAGCTCCCAGCATACAACCCCCTCTTCCCCATTTCTCCAACTCTCCCCCTCTCTTGCTCTTCAATTCTTTACGCCATTTATCTAAGCTAGTGGCCAAATTGCCAACCAAAGCAATTTTGTGATGTGAGAAGACACCAGAGCATCCAAAGGAAATCCACACCATTGCAGGGAGGATATTACAACTCCTTGGGAACAGTGCTGGAGTTTGGAATTTCAACCTGGATCCTCGGATTTGTAAGGCAGAATTAATAACCGCTGCGTTGTCATTTTGGAGCCTCTGAGCACCTCGATCTTGCAGTGAATATCCCCCCAAGGAGCTTCCATTCATTTTTCTTCCCTGTTCCAGACCCAGGCTCCTTCCATTTCAAGAGATTTTCCAAAACCTCTGGCCTCACCAAGAAATCTGCTGGAGAAATTGAAAAAATCTTCGATATTTTCGATGACGACAAAAATGGCTTCATTGAGAAGAAGGAGCTGAAGTAGGTAACTCCTGTTCAAGTACTGATGTGGATCACAAGAGGGGACCACACAAAAGTAGGCCCAAATGGCCTATTTCCACGCTGGATGATAGGGTAGGAGAGCAGCAGAGTATTGTTTAAGTAGTAGAAGTTCAGGGTGCCAATGAACACAGATAGTGCACAGGAGGTTCACCAGGATGTTGGAATCTATACTTTTAGGCTTCACCAGGATGTATTCAGTGAGATTGGGCAAACTTGCATGGTTTTCTCTGGAGATCAGAGGTTGAGGGGCGACCTGAGAGGAATTTACAAAATAAAGAGGCAGTCAGTCTTTTTGCCAGGTTGGGCAAAATTGGAAGGTGAGAGGGTCCAACTTTAAAGGAGAGACAAATTTCCACAGTGCAGTGGGTGCCTGGAACCCGCTAACAGAACAGGCGGGGACGGGTAGAGGGATACGGACAACATGTCGGAAGATGGGATGGTCAGCACAGGCACATGGGCCAAAAGGCTTGGTCCTCTGCCAGGGAAGTATGCAGTGAAAAGAGCAATACACAAAGACAGGAGAAACTCAGCGGGCCATGCAGTGTCCAGAGGAAGTAAAGGTAACCACTGTTTTGGGCCTGAGCTCTTAGTCAAGGTACGAATAAAAGGCAGGCAGGTGCCTGAATGAAAAGGTGTTTGTTGCAAGCACTGGAATCTCTCTCTGTGCTGTATCATGTGCGATAGAAGTAAACTCATTGCAAAGAGCCCTCATACAATGATACCAGGTGTCAGAGAGACCAGACTAGGAAGAGAGGCATGCTGTTCTCACTTCCTTAAAGAGGCAGTGCAGCAAAGATTTCTTGGATTGATACTGGAATCCCAGTCACAAGGGGATGTAGAGGCAGTTGGTTGCTGTGATTAGGGAGGTAAGTGAAGATCGGGTCACAGCTCTGACCTTATTAACTGACAGGGCAGCCCCTGTCTCTGTTGTGCCTGCAAAACCACAGCAATGTCACCAAATGGAGAGGTTGGGGGAGGAGAGTCATAAGAAATTGAGGGAGGAGATGAGGGAGAGGTTGGAGGAAGGGACAACGAAGAGCAGGAGGGACTCCAGAGGTCAGGCCCCATCCAGGGAGAGAAGTGGTATTTTCTCAAGGTCCAGAAAGAATCCCTGAAGCACCGCCTTGTTAACTCAAGGTTTCAACATCTGCAGTTCTTATTTTCCTCAAGGTTGAGTGAGGGACCGGGTTCCTCATGTTGTTGGAAAAATTAAGATTCATGAAAAAATACCATTGTACCCATCAACAGAATACCCATCAAATTCACTCAGATAGACCCAGACACACACACGTTCAAAACACATAGACATGTACAGTCAATGGCTCACAGACTGAAACACCACTTGAATGGTGATCCAACTCTCGCTGCGATCCAGTTCAATGAATTGCCCTGTTGATATGATGGAAGGTGTCAGAAACCATGGTATTTACCCATCTTGCTCCCTTTGGGTTTATGGTGACCACTCGACTCCAGATGTCCTGACAGTGATGAACTGAGGAACTGATGATGAGTGGTGAGCTGAAACAAGTTGCCTTCTATGTGAAGGCACAGTTTAACCAGGCCACAGTGAATGGGAGCTATCAACCATAGCCCTCTGTTGAGATTTGCTGATGGACTCTGGTTTTTTAAAGGCTGTTCCTTCGATACTTCCAACCAGATGCTCGGGAGCTGAATAACACAGAGATAGACAGCTTTATCTCAGCAGGAGACATGGATGGTGACGGCAGGATTGATTGCACAGGTAAGGTTTTACACTTTTATAAACATCTCATTGCCTTTATGTTCCTGATCACAGCCTTTCTCTGACAGAAACATTTCAGGAGAACCCTCACTGGGGGACGAGTCACACACACACACTGACCCTCACTGGGGAGGACAGGTCCCACACACACTGACCCTCACTGGGGAGGACAGGTCCCACACACACTGACTCTCACTGGGGGATGGGTCCCACACACACACTGATCCTCACTGAGAGGACAGGTCCCACACACACTGACTCTCACTGGGAGGACAGGTCCCACACACACTGACCCTCACTGGGGAGGACAGGTCCCACACATACTGACTCTCACTGGGAGGACAGGTCCCACACACTGACCCTCACTGGGGAGGACAGGTCCCACACACACTGACTCTCACTGGGGGATGGGTCCCACACACACACTGACCCTCACTGAGAGGACAGGTCCCACACACTGACCCTCACTGGGGGGGGGGGGGAACAGGTCCTACACACACTAACTCTCACTGGGGGACAGGTCCCACACACACTCTGACCCTCACTGAGAGGACAGGTCCCACACACTGACCCTCACTGGGGGGGGGGGGAAACAGGTCCTACACACACTCTGACCCTCACTGAGAGGACAGGTCCCACACACTGACTCTCACTGGGTGGACAGGTCCCATACTCACAGACTCTCACTGGGGGATGGGTCCCACACACACTCTGACCCTCACTGATGGGTCCCTCACACACCACCCCTCACTGGGGGATGGGTCCCACACACACTCCCACCCTCACTGACAGGTCCACCACACACCAGTCCTCACTGGGGGACAGGTCCCACACACACTCTGACCCTCACTGATGGGTCCCCCCACACACCAACCTTTACTGGGGGACGGATCCCACACACAGACCCTCACCGAGGGACGGGTCCCACACACACTAATCCTCAGCCTCCTTCTAAATCACACCCCAATGGAAATGTAGCTCTTTTGATCAGGGATGTGGGTCTCATTTGCCATATCATCTTGCATCATTTATCCTTATTTGGCCTCCTTAATTGAGGAGGCGGAGTTTTACATGTTGGTGGCGTCTGGTGTCACTGAAAGGTGAGGCCAGCGGATTTCTTTTCCTGAAGGTCTTCAATTAATCTGATGGATTTTTACAGTAATCCTGTGGTTTTATATTTTCCATTATTGAAACTAACCTTTCAAAATATTATCTTTAAAAATTGAATTTAAATTCCCTGTTTGCCATGTTGGGATTTGACCTCTCATCCATTGAATGAATGGTTGTAAACTCTGGCTGCCACACCACTGACTTTAAGTTCAAGTTTATTTTCATGTGGACTGACGTGAAGTGAAAGTTTGTTTTGAGAGCTGTCCAGCTAGCTATCCCATTCATAGTACAGCGTTACAGAGTCAGACCAGTTCAGTACATGGAAAGGCAACATTATTTTACTGGTGTTAAACTGGAAAGTCTGCAGCTGCTGTGGTGGTAGAGCCATGAACAAAAGTGCTGGGAAAAACTCAGCAGGTCACACAGCATCCATATGAAGCAAAGGGATATAACCAATGTTTGGGGCCTGTCAAGACACTTTTTGCCTATTGCATTATTTTATTGGTGTGAGGTTCATTCAGGAAGCAGATAATGATGTGAAAGAAATTGTCCTTGAAACCGGTGGTGCGCAATCTCGCACTTAACCCCTATGCCACTGTTCCAGCCAATATTTTCCTATTCTACAGTTTCTCCAGGTCGACATCTCGGAAATCCTGCCCTCAAGGAGAACTATTACGATGGTGGTTCAGCCCTGCCCTCTGGAGGGCAGTTGGGGATGGTCAACATGTGCTGGTCAAGATTGCACATGAGTTAGTTTATTGTCATGTACATTGTACAAGTTGCAGAGGCACGAACATTCTGACTTGCTGCAGCTGAACAGGTATTTTTCTTACAAAAAAACTACAGCAGAATACAGAATTTATTTAAAAAGAGAAATGTAAAAGAGATAATAAATATTCAGTTATCCTCGTGCAAATAAAGTAACTTTGAACTAGTGCAGGCTGCAGAGGTCTCTGATTAGGGTAATGAGGGGAGGATGTGCGTTCAGTGCACAAAACAAACTTTCTCTCTGCACCTCAGTACATTTGACAATAACCTTGAACTGGAACATTGTGGGGTGGGAGAATTTGGAGATGAACCAGCTGTGGTCTCCTCCCTGTCAGTATCCGTCGAGGAGTTACAGCAGGACAGCAGGGAACAAACACCAAATTAAATTGGCTGTTCTGACATTGCAGAATTCAAGAGTATGATAACGACATAAGGAGAAATATAATGAAGATTGCCTCCTCACTGATGCACACACCTCACCGCCTGGGAACATCCTTGGGAAATATCAAGTCGATGAAGATGATTCCTGCTTCTTTGCGTTTTATTAAATGGATTGTCACTGCATTGGCAATAAAATCACTTTACAAATTAATGAATGGCTTTGTTCTGCCCCGGCATTAAAGGTGGGACCTGTTAGACAGTCAGCAGTGATGACAATTTATATCCAAGAAGTTCCTTTCAGAATAAGTTGATTGGAACCAGGAGGATTTTTTTTTGCTCCAAAACCTGTTGTTTATTTTGGCTGTTGAACATCTGTGCTCTGATTGGACCTCTCACTCGTAAAGGTTAATGCCCTCGCACACTGTGATTCATTGTAACACTGCACCCCGTTCTCCGTGATTCACTGTAACACTGCACCCCGCTCTCTGTGATTGACTGTAACACTGCTCCAACACTCTGTGATTCACTGCAACACTGCACCCCGCTCTCTGTGATTCACTGTAACACTGCTCCAACACTCTGTGATTCACTGCAACACTGCACCCCGCTCTCTGTGATTGACTGTAACACCGCCCCAACACTCTGTGATTCACTGTAACACTGCACCCCGCTCTCTGTGATTCACTGTAACACTGCTCCAACACTCTGTGATTCACTGCAACACTGCACCCCGCTCTCGTGATTCACTGTAACACCGCACCCAGCACTCCGTGATTCACTGTAACATCACACCCCGCTCTCTGTGATTCACTGTAACACCACACCCCGCTCTCTGTGATGTACTATAGTTATCCAGAGGAATTGGGTTTGCGTTTCCTGGAGCAGAGAAGGCTGAGGGGAGATGTACTATAGTTACACAAAATAATGATCCAAATTGATAAGCTCGATCTTTTTTTCCTCCTGGTGGGACAATGCGCAAAACACTGGAGAGCTCAGGGGGTCAGGTGACATCCATGGAAGGCAATGGACTTTTAACATTTCATGTTGAAAACCTTCATCGGGATTATGGTGGGTTGTCTAATATAAGGGGGCCTAAGTTCAGAGATTCAGAGGCGATATGAGATGTTTTCATACAGAAATTTGGAATGCAGTGGCTAAGAGGATGATAGAAATGGGTAGTCTTTACAACATTCAAGAAACACTTAAGTGACCATTGGAAACAGGGTATAAAAGGGTGTGGACCAAATGTGAGTAAATGAGACTAGTGTAGAGTACAATGGCTGGCACGGAGACAATGGAGCAGATGATCCTAGAGGATGGTGACCAGCGAGGGGATCAACATCTGTAGGACTCACACAGGCTGTGAATGGTCTGTTGGCAACTTGTGGTCACAGGACCCACACAGGTTGAGGAAGTCTGGCTTATGGGAACCATGTACTGGAACTGGGATTCGAGCAAGTGCTGAGGGCAAGAAGGGCTCCTGAGGGGCATGGGGCACTGAAGGCTTCCGGATCTTGTCGGAGGTTTGGATCTGGAGCTTGGGTTACCGATGATTTGAGCTGGATCTGTGTGGCTTCAGAGGCTGCGGGAGCTCTGGATCAAATCGCTGGACACTCCGTAATGCGACCAATGTGGGATGGGGATAATTTTCATCTTGGTAATTACCTGCCAAGGTAGATAGTATCAGACCCCATGAACTTCGCATTGACTCCAGTGTAAAAGGTTTACCTGCCTTTCCAGGACACCAACGCTGTAGGTCCTCTCTCTTTGCCTCAGGATGCTGGGTTCAGTGTGAACAAGCCAAGCTGGCTTTAAACACGGATCGTTCACTTGCCAATTAAATAGGATCGCTGTGTAAAAGGCGTAAGAGACTCTGAAGGGACTCTCCTTTGCTTCTCTTTCTCCTGTTGTTAGAAGTGCCAAGCAATGCTCACGGAATTCTTTTTTTAGACTGCAATATCAGGAAAATCATGGAAAAAATTAACATAATTACTACCCTTGTATTCGTTGTCACTGGGTACCTTCTTAGACTGCAAGTACCTGAGTGCAACAGTCCCGGTGGTTGGATGTGTACTAGAGTGGGCGGCTGTCAGTGGATTTTCCGGTTCGATGTGCACTGCAGGCTTCCTCCAAAAAGTTGTAGGGGTCCTGCAGGATAAATCGCGGTGCAGGAAATGACTCAAAGTTCCTGCATATTACTTTTTAGACTGCCCGTGTAGCAGCAAGGTTCCTTGATTGTGCCGTTACATGCCTGCAGTCTAAAAACCATAATTGTTTGTCTTATGACAGGCAAATGTTGAAATATATCATGTCTTGTTACATTTTTGAGTTTCATGATATGACAATAAAAAGAACTTTTAAGGACATTTCTGAGCTGCAGGATTCTCATGTGGATGAATACAAACTCTCAAATTACTCAATCATTTCAAATGGCTCACTATATCCACCAAACAGATTGAAGTTCTGTGCAGATGCTTGGACCAAGTGTAGCAGTCCCAGGAAGGATGGGTCGATCCCATATGGAAAAGGTATCGAGTTCCAAGGGCCACTGCTCCAAACTAAAAGTGGTGACACAAACACAGGGTGGTGAAAAAAGACATTTGACATTACCTACCCTGGGCCTACACCTTCTCATTAATCAGGAAGGCACAGCGGCACCTGCACTTTCTAAGGAGGTTGAGGAGGACAAGGCTACCAGCCCCATCTTGACAACCTTTTACGGAGCACGCCTATCTGGCTGCATCATTGTGTGAAACATGAAAGTCTGCAGAAGCTGTGATTGTAATAAACACACACAGAGATGCTGGAGAGACTCGGCCGGTCTCACAGTGTCCACAAGAGGTAAAGATATATTGCCAATGTTTCAGGCCTGACCCCTTCATTCTTCAAGGTCTCAGGCCCGAAACATCGGTAATATATCTTTATCTCCTATGGACACTGTGAGACCAGCTGAGTTTTTACTGCATCATACAGAGGCTGCAAAGCATCAAACTAGAGATCTATATTGAAACACTGGAGACCCCAGTGATCTTCTCAAAACATCTGAGATCATTAGGGTCTCCTTTTACTCTATTAATGACATTCACTTGGGGAATTGCTTAAATAGGCTTCAAAGAATTTTTTTTTTTTTTTTTTAATTTTTTTATTTTTCACACCATAAATCACATTAGCCATGATATACACAATTTCTTTTTCACACATATACAGTGACTTTTTCTCCCCCCCCTTTCCTCCCAAACCACCCCCCCACCCCCCCTCTCATCCATTTTAGGTATACAATCTAGGTTGCATTAATCCAGTCAGACAATGTTGTCATTCAACAAAATTACACCAGAAATTCTACTGAGTCCATTCTTTTCTTTCCTTCTCCTTCCATCAACTTAGGTAATGTTTGTCCCCGGTAGGTTTTCGCTATTGTATTTAATGTAAGGCTCCTATACTTGTTCGAATATTTCAATATTATTTCTTAACCAATATGTTATTTTTTCTAATGGAATACATTTATTCATTTAAATTTGGTAGTTTATTCCTTTTGATTTGGTTATGTATTCCATTAATATTTAAAGACATAGTTCAGCGTAGCCCTTTTATATTTTGTTTATCTTCTCTTTCCGTTTTTCCATCATTACCTTTCCTCCTTTTCCATTTCTGTTTTCTTATTTTCAACTCTTTATAAGACAACATTCCTCAACATCCAACATTTTCCTTATTCTCCTATTTCTATCTTATTTATCCCCAATCTCCCATTCACCTCCTGAGTTGTCCTTTATCCCTTGTCGGACAACCACATCTCCCCTCTCCATTTGGATTTGCGAATCCACTCGCAAGCGTCAACTGATTTTGCAGTGACCGCTATTTCCCCCCACCCCGCCTCCCCCAGAAAAGATTTCACTTTTCATATGTCACAAAGGTCACTCTTTTAATTCCCTCCTTATTCTCTCTATTCCATTACCTTCCCTTATTAATTCTTGTCTATACTATCTATATTTTCCTCTAAGTACAGATACATTCACGTATGCTCCTTGTCTCTATTCACTCTTATACCTCTTTACCCGCATACATATCAATCGTGATCATTTTTACTCTCATTACCCGTCTTCATCCCTCAGTCTATTTTTGTCTTTACCCACATACATATCAATTGTGATCATTTTAACTCTCATTACCCGTCTTCCTCCCTCAGTCTATTTTTGTAATTGTTCTGCAAATTTTCGTGCTTCTTCTGGATCCGAGAATAGTCTGTTTTGTTGTCCTGGAATAAATATTTTCAATACCGCTGGATGCTTTAGTTTAAATTTATACCCTTTCTTCCATAAAATCGCCTTTGCTGTATTGAACTCTTTTCTCTTCTTTAGGAGTTCAAAACTTATATCTGGATAAATGAAGATTTTTTGCCCTTTATACTCCAGTGGTTTGTTGCCCTCTCTTACTTTTTCCATTGTCTTCTCCAGTACCTTTTCTCTTGTAGTATATCTTAGGAATTTTACTACAATAGATCTTGGTTTTTGTTGTGGTTGTGGTTTAGAGGCCAATACTCTATGTGCCCTTTCTATTTCCAATTCTTGCTGTAGTTCTGGACATCCTAGGGTCTTAGGGATCCACTCTTTTATAAACTCCCTCATATTCTTGCCTTCTTCATCTTCCTTAAGGCCCACTATCTTTATGTTATTTCTTCTGTTATGGTTTTCCATTGTATCTATTTTTTGAGCTAGTAGTTCTTGTGTCTCTTTAGTTTTTTTATTAGATTTCTCCAATTTCTTTTTTAAGTCTTCTACCTCCATTTCTGCTGCTACTGCCCGCTCTTCCATCTTGTCCATTTTCTTTCCCATTTCTGTTAAGGTCATCTCCATTTTATTTATTTTCTCTTCTGTGTTGTTTATTCTTTTTCTTAAATCCTTAAATTCCTGTGTTTGCCATTCTTTAAATGATTCCATGTATCCTCTAATAAGAGCAAGTATATCCTTTACCTTGCCTTTCTTTTCTTCTTCTATTTCACCATACTCTTCCTCTTCTTCTTCCTCTGGGTTGGCCATCTGTTGTTTCTTTGTTGCCCTTTCCTCCTCTTCTTTCTTGTTTCTGTTGTCTTCTGTGGTCTCTTCTTGCTGCAGGTGTTCTGCGGCTGTCGTTGCCGGCTGTGGAGATCGACTCCCCAGCTGGTCCCCCCTCCCGTCGGTGTGTTTTTTTTCATGCGCGGTTGCGCACTTTTACTCGGCTCAGCGAGCCATTTTTGTAGTCCATTCTTTACCGACCTGAGGGAGCGGGTTTCTCTCTCCACAGCGGGCCTCTTCGGACAGGTAAGGCCTTCACCTTTTTCCTCCTTTGTCTTCTCTTCCTCTCTTCTTACCGTTGCTTTCGACTTTTCTTTTTTTGTCGCCATCTTCTTTCCACCTTTATACTCACTTTTCTGTAACTTTTATTTCTGTGCCTTTGTGTTTTCTCTTGTTTTTCCCGACTTTTCTGGAGAGGGCTGGAGTTCACCGTCCGGCCACTACTCCATCGCGTGACTCCTCCCGGCTTCAAAGAATTATTGAGGACATTTTCCATCTAGCAGACTGTATTTTTGACCCACTACCATCTGGAAGGAGGTCTAAGAGCATCAAAATCAGAACTGTCGCTCTTCTTCCCACAGCTGTGAGATTGATGAACAGTATCTTACAACAAAGTAAATTATCCCAAAACATTTATATTTATTTTATATTGTATCTTTATGTATATACATGATTATTGTGTGCCTTGTATGTGTGTGAACCATGGTCCAGAGATACTGTTTCGTCTGTTTGGACATGTAGTCAGGTAAGTGTTTCGAGCCCAAAGGACCCCAAAACCCAGCAGCAATAGACATTCACCAAGAGAAGTAATTATTTAAACAAAAGTTGTTTTTATCTTTAAACATGAAAACAGAATTAAACTTTAACTTATCTCTATACTTACCTAACCCAAATTAACCCCCCCACCCCTTAATTCTAAGCACAAGAGTATGTAATGGATGTGTGTGTAAATTTAAGAAAAGTTCTTTGGCTCACAGTTTAATCTCACTTCTCCTTCTTCCAAGTTCTCAGGATGCAGGCAATTCTTGTACTGTGCACAGAATTTAACATGTCTAAAGTTCACCAGGCTTTGGTGCTCGAAAGGTAAATGTTTACCGCTCAGGAAGGTTCTTGTAGGGTTTGCAGAGAGAGATTTGTTGTTCCAGGATTTCCACAACTGAGGTACCACCATTAGTCACCTCAAGGTCTCGATGATGAAACTTGGCCCATCAGATGGTAACCTCTTTCTTTCAGGCTAGCACAGAGTTCCTTTCTGTTCCACTTATTCCAAGAGAAACATCAGACAGATAGCACTTCCAGCCATCCGCCGCTCTGGAGCTTTTCATCAGTTTCAACCAGCTCTTCCTGGCTTGCACCGTTCAGCTGCTTTCAGTGTCACACACACTAGCTGAGAGGGCTTGTCTTCTCTCCCTCTCTCTCTCCAACTGAGACTGCCAGAAAGCCCATGTGACTCTCTCACTTGCAAAAAACTCCCACCTTCTTCAGCAAACCACAGGAGTTCTCCCCCTTGGTCAATCTGTTGTCTTAGATAAACAAAACCCAGGAGTGACCTTTCTGTGAGCACTTTGCAGAAAGGTCAGAAGCCTTGTAGTTATCCAACCATCCAGCCTGTCTCCAATTCTAAACAATGGTTTATTTATTGTTATTTCAATTAGCACCTACTTGTGAAATGAGCATAAACGTCTCCAAAAATCCTGCAATGTTACTGAATATGAATTCTTCAGTATTTCAAATAAGATCTGTTTTAAAATGTGTGTATGTATTGTAAGGTAAAACATCATGAGATGGGAATGTGTAAGGAGTTACAGGGAGTGTTTGGGAGATGGACAGGGCTGTAACAAGATGTGAATGCATCCTTGTACTTACAAGATAAGAGAGACATTGATGGATTGAGAGGCAGGAAGCTAGCAGGGAAAGGATAGCAACAGTTTTAGTCATTGGACAAGTAATGATATGATGATGTTCTAAGCACGTATCCAAGGGTATAAAAAATCACCATTTTGCTGATAACGGCAGAATGCATTCTCCGACTAACATGGTTGGTCGCAAGTGTTACAATCCGGTAATAAAGAACAAAGAACCCTGATTTCGACTCAGCCTGGTGTTTGTCTCACTCATTCATGAACAAAGCAGACCTAACAGTATGTAACCTACTCTAAATCTTACCAAAATCTCCCAATATTTATCCATTACATAAGGAACATGAGAACAGGAGCAGAGATGCTAAATTACAGATTGTTGGTGAGAACACTTACAAATATTGTGTGCAGTTCCAGTCACCAAGCATCAGGAAGGGTATCATTAATCTAGAAAGGGTCCAGTAAAGAATGACTGAGATGGTAGCAGAACTGCATGGATCAAGACCTTAGCAGACTAAATAGGCTGGGACTTTTTCCCTGGAGCCTAGGTTGCTGAGGGATCACCTTGCAGAGCCACACAAAATCATGTCGACTATAGGTGAATGGTGACCGACATTTATTCAGGGTAGGGGAGTTTAAAACTATAGATTTAAAGAGAAAGGGGAAAGATTTAAAAGGGGCATGTGGGAAACTTTTCCCTCAGAGGGTGTTAGGTGAGCTGCCAGGCAAAGCTGTAGATATGGGCACAGAGACAACATTTAAAAGCAATTAGATGGGTGTAATGGAGGATTTTTAGACCAGCTTATGCAAGAATGTATGCATGTGAATCAGTAGACATCATCTAATTTCCACCTACTTTGAGAATAATGTATACATGTGAATCAGAAGACATAATATAAATTCCACCATGGGGCCCAGAGATCCAGTTGTCTTTTGTTGGTCGCAGACTGTCGGGAGACCTTGGAAGATAAGTAAACCATTTATTCAAAGTGATAAGCTATGAGTAAACAATTTTTGGGTAATATAAGCCATGGTCCTGCTGCTGAAGTTTCAGACTCTCTGAGGGGTGGAAACGTCTCTCAGCAAGAAGAAGAACTTCTAGAGTCCTGATAGACAGGACGGGGAAGGTGGAGAAGCTGCTACTGTTGCCCTGACAACCTACTACAAGTGTGCAGTCGTTGCCTCGCTTTGGCAGTTGGGACCAGTCCAGGGGTTGATAATTATAATTGGGAAGGGCTTGCATATTGTAGTTTGAAATCAGCTTTAGATTTAGTAATAAAGATTTGTATAAACTGAAGTGCTCTCGGCGTGTGTCTCTGTTTTCTTTCAGTAGCTCAAACAGTGTGACCAATCTAAAACGAACAAAATGAGAGGTACAAGTTTACCTGAACAATTGGCGTAGTCGGCAGGATTGGTCTCGAGATGTTTCGCCGAAAGAAAGAGGTGAGCCCTCAGCAGTTCTTGATTCCGGGATGGACTTCCAAAGACGATGGGTTTGGCATGTTGGCCAATACCCTGACTTTGTTGGGACCACCCATTAGTTGGGATGAGAGGTTAGATCCATCAAGTGTGCCTCTGGGAGAGCGGGTTGCTACTCTCCTTTGAGAAAGCAAATTTCCTGTTAAAAAGGGGACGATAACAGATGGTTTTTGGCTGCTGGCCACACCCTTACGCCGCGCCGTGCCGTGCCGTTCAGCATGAAGCAGAATTAGTTCAGCGAGAAGTAGAATCCTAGCACGAGAGAGAGCAACTAGAGGAGGATATAGAAGCCATGCGACAATGCTGTTCCATGTTGAGCGAGATTGTTCGCACCAGTCAGGAACGAGCCAAAGAATGGGAGGGTAAGCATGTCCAAATGATCTGCCGTAATATTAAACTCCAGCAGCAGGTCTGTGCAGAGAAGGAAAAGCAAGGGGTAGAACCCGATCCACCGTTTATTTGTGCCATGATAAGGAATGGCGACAATCCTGATGTAATTGATGATTGGGATGGGAATATCTGGAATGACAATGGTAATAATGCAGATACTCCTCGGCATGTGCCTGACATACTGCCCTCTCCACCTACTGTTCACGCCAGCCCCATAAGGCAGCGGACTTTCTATACAGACGGAGATGGAAAGGGGTATGATGTAATGGTAGAGATTGAAGGGATAGATGCCCCCGCCTCCCAAGCGGACCCAGGGGAAGGTACCCGAACCTCTGCTTATGCTCTATGGCCCCCCCCCCCCTCGGGGGGCCTCGGCCTCTTCCCGTCCACTGAACAGAGGGCCCTGTGGGCCAAAGTGGGAACAGGGCTCGGGAACAGTCAACAATATGTGACTTCTCTATAAAAGAGCTGGCCACCATTAGAGATCGATTTTGGCAAAAGACGGGAGGAACTCTGGCGGCCTGGCTCCTGCATGTTTGGGAACAAGGAGGGGGTAATGTATATTTGGCCCCTGAGGAATTATTGGGATTAGGAACATTGACTAATATCTGGGTCACTCCTGAGCCACATGGTAGGAGAGGGGTGGATTACTTACTTGCCACTCTAGGGGATGCCCTGTTATGAGTATACTCATCACCAGTAGATTGGGATTTACATTTGCAGAACAATTGGGGGACCCCAGAGGAGGGTATAGCAGTAATTCATCAACAGGCCCTGGCCTCTGCCTTGTATGCATGGCATTTGGGTACATGGGGAGAGCCCTGACAAAGAGATGTTCACTGCCGGAATGGATACCCCAATTGGTTTGTTCCACCCAACCCACTGTACGGGGACTGGTTCTGTCCATAACTAGTCCGCTAATTGGGAACCCTGTGTCTGAGGCGGTGCACGCCTTATCTGGGATTCAAGAATTAGAGTTGGAAGGTAAAATCCACTCGTGTACAACCCAGGTTAAATCAGACAAGCAGGATGAAAGGAGAGGGGCTGCTGGTAATAACGGACCGACAAGAAAGGACCTTTTTCTAACCTTGTTAAGGTTAGGCATATCTAAAGGTGATATTGATGGGAAACCCACCGCGGTCGTTTATGCTCTTTATAAGAGGAAGGCAGGGGAACATCATCCCCAGCTGTTGAGTCCTCCTGGCCCAGCTGTGCCTTCCGCTCCCACTGCTGCTCCTATTGACCCAGCTTCTCTTGCTCCAGTTGCCCGTGATGAGATACAACAATTGGTTAAAAAGGCTCTTATGGATAATAGTAGCATTTGGTCCTGGAAGCCCCCAAACCCTACTAAGGCATGAGGGTGCAGGTGGGATTCCCGTGTCTACTCCATTGAGATATGACGGATACACAAGGACCCGCGGCCCTACATACTGTTAACAATCTATTGGGATGGGGGTAATGCCCGCCAATATTTGGCCTTGGTCAATACCGGTGCTGAGCAGTCGGTGATTCCTGGTAACCCCGATCTCTGGACTGGACCAACATTTCGAATAGAGGGGATGGGAGAAGTGATCACCCTAGCGAGGGAAATAAAAGTCCTCGCCACGGTGGGTGATGGCCCTTCCCCTGTATGGTTACATGCCCTGGTGGCTGCACTGATGAGTGTATCTTGGGCATCAACATGTTAGCCAGTACAGCCCTTAATACTAGCCAAGGGGGATTTCAGACTATTACAAAAAGACAGTTTTCTTCTATGCGGATTTGAGTCAAGAAGTTATGTTCCAACGACGGGAATTCAATCCTGCTAAAGAGTTGTTGTGGAAGAAAGGTTACAAGGCAACCTTTAGATATCCAGCTGTTTTGAAGGTTTTCCAAGATGGTTGCCAACCAAAGTTCTTTGATTCTTCAAAGGAAGCTATAGCATTTGCTCAAGAGCTGCCAAATACTCAGTTTCAACAGAGACATAGTCCGCCGCGATCTCTAAGGAGACAAGAGATGGAAGAAAAGAGCCGTGCTCCAAGAAGGAATGGTTGTAATGGTGACTCGGCAGTTGGAGCTGATTAAAAGATGAGTTGTCCTTTTTTTTTTCTAATGTTTTTTTAAAAAAAGGGATATTAAATAATGATGATGTTAGTTTAAGATGAAGTGAGAGTTGGGGGAGAGAACTGGATAGGCACTATTTCCTGAAAGTCATCTGCTACGTGTGAGTTATCTCACACCCATTTTTTTTGTGAATACCGCATTGCGCGGTTTAGACGGGAGGGGGTATTTTTAACCTCTTACCTGTTTTTTTTCCTTTTTTTGTATAATTAAAGAGTGAAGGGGTTTTTTTTTGTTTAAATATAAAAAAAAGCATAAGAAAGTATTTGATTATTTAAAAAACTAAAAATTGATGTGGTTTGTTTTTGTAAAGTTTATTCAGTAGATAAGGAATATTTGAAATTTAAATGTGAATGGGATGGATAAGTTTTTTTAAATATTTTTTCTTTAACTTTAAGGTGAAAGGAGTGGTAATTTTGGTGTATATTATTTTGCTATTTTAATTATAGAACAAAGGGAATAATGGTGAAAGTTATAAATTGAATTGTACAATTCTTAATGAGGCTTGAATTTTGTTTGTGGTTTATGCTGCATTTGTTGAAGATATAGATTTTGTTGTAGATGTGTTTTTATTATTTGGATATCTGAATTTTAACGTAATGTTTGAGGATATTTAAATGTGGTATTGGAGCTTTTATTGGATAACTATTCAAGAGTAAAAGGGAAAAATGGTGGAAGAGTACTAAAATTGAATTGTACAATGCTTAATGAGGTTTGAATTTTGTTTTAAGATGGTGGTTTATGTGACTAATATGATGATAGATGTGAAGTTAGTTGATATTTGGTGAAGGTTTATCTCTATAGAGAAAGTTTTTTTTTCATGCTACAATTTTTTTTAAGAATTGATTATTGTTTAAGAATTTTTGATAGATAATGTTACTAACTTTACTAATTTTTAATATTAAGTTTGAGTTAAATATGTTTCATCTTAACCCCGTTTTTTAAATATATGCATTTAAGTTTGATTTAAATGTTTTTTAAGTCTGATATTTTAGTATTAATTACTTTTATTTTTGTTAGTATTTTAATTGGTTATGTTTTGGTTTTTTTTTTGTAAGTGGGGTTTTTTTTCTCACATATTATTAACTTTATTAATTCTTCACTCTTTATTTTTGGGGGGAAAGGGAGGGTTGGACTAATTTGAGTTGGGTTATTAATGTGTAATAATTATTGGGGAGGGTATAGTTTATTTAGATTACTGATACTGTATTGTAATTTTATTTTATTCTTAATTTTTTTTTAATGTAATCCTATATGTTATTCATGTTATAAAATCTTAAATAAAGTTTTAAAAAAAAAGACTATTACAAAAAGACTAGTGGTGGGTCGGGCTAAGTGAGATTCTGTGATGGTGCCTCCCCCCTCTGAAACCAGTATCCATTCCCCAATATCGCCTCCCTGGAAGGCAGGAAGAGATTACTGCCACCATCGATGCTCTGCAAGAAGAATGGGTAGTGAGGCCCGCAACGTTGTCCTTTAATAGCCCTGTTTGGCTGGTCCAGAAGCTAGATGGCTCCTGGAGAATGACAGTTGATTATCGTTTTTTGAACAAACATGCCCTACCACTTGCTTCGGCAGTTCCGGACATTGTTACCCTTATTGAAAACATTGCTACTGGGAACTCGGGAACATGGTGTGCTGTCATTGATCTCGCTAACGCCCTCTTCAGTATTGTTATAGCTGAGGTCTCACGGGATCAGTTCACCTTTACCTGGAAGGGGCGCCAGTATACCTTCACCCGGCTACCTCAGGGTTATGTACACTCTCACACTACTTGCCACTATCAGCCGCACCGATACCGTCCCCCTGGCTCAATAGCCACATGAACAGAGTGGCCATTTGGGGGAGAAGGGATCAGCTGTGTGGGTCCGTACACATGCTTTACCTGTCTATCAGGACGATGTCCGCATGGTTGTGTGTATATGCCCAGCGTGCCAGCTTGTGAAGTCCCGCACCGTTCCTCCTGGTCCGTATGGCCGAATAAGACGGGGAGCTTGCTCAGCTGCGGTCTGGCAAATTGATTACATAAGTCCCATGCCAGACTGTATGGGTAAACGTTACGTGCTAGTAATGGTTGACACCTTTTCGGGCCTGGTTTTTGCTTTTCCCACCAAGACGGCAGACCAAGCTAGCACTATCCAAGGACTAAACCATTTAATTTCTCGTTATGATGTACCAGAGGAGATTCAGTCTGATAATGGCTTGCACTTCTCCGGGAAGGCAATCTGTGATTGGGCAACTGTCAACAGTATCTTATGGGTCCACCATATTCCTTATTACCTGCAGGCTGCCGGGTAATAAAAGGAATGAACGGCTTACTGAAGGAACAAATTTGTTTATTAGCACCACTGGGGACCTTGAAGGGGTGGTGCCATGTGCTGCAGCAGGCAGTCGACAATTTGAATCATCGCCCTTTAAAGGGAGGTAAACCTTTCCACCGACTTCTTCACGCTTCTGAACTACAGCCTATTCCAGAGGAAAAACAGTCATTGCCCCCCATTCCGAGCTAGAGAATGTTGGCAAAAGGTATGGGTGGCACCACCAGGTAGTGGCCCTCCTGTAAAAGGGGAAATAGTGACACCTGCCCAGGGTAACACTTGATGGGTAGCTATTGAGGTACAGGATGGTTTAGTTTGTTTAAATACTGAACGCTTACGGCATCGTGAGTGACGTATGTCAGGCTTCTTTGTTCCAGGTCCTCCGTCTTGCGCTCCTGCTGATCTGGCTTAACAGCTGCTTTGATGCCAGCAATTAGATTTGTAATGTAGAGGACGTTCCGAGGGATTTGCCCGTGGGGGACACGGCCCGATGTATCCACTAATATATCTGATATTGTTAAGCATGTTTCAAAATCTTGTTTGTGAGCTTCAGCGTCTGGGTATTGTGGGCCACAAAGATAGTTTGAACCTTGATTGGAATCCTTTTTCATGATTAGCTGGTACATTGGGGGGGGGGGGGGATTGGGCCACAATACTCTCCGTCGGTTGTTCACATTATTGCTTATTTTTGTTCTTATTATAGTTTTAGTTTCTCTTTTTCGCTCCTTCTGCACTCAAATGCTTGTTAGGTCTCGTAAGTAACAGACTGCAACGAAGGGGTGGAATATAATGGAAGATTTAGACCAGCTTATGCAAGAATGTATGCATGTGAATCAGTAGACATAATTTAATTTCCACCTACTTTGAGAATAATGTATACATGTGAATCAGAAGACATAATATAAATTCCACCATGGGGCCCAGAGATCCAGTTGTCTTTTGTTGGTCACAGACTGTCGGGAGACCTTGGAAGATAAGTAAACCATTTATTCAAAGTGATATGGTATGAGTAAACAATTTTTGGGTAATATAAGCCATGGTTCCGCTGCTGAAGTTTCAGACTCTCTGAGGGGTGGAAACATCTCTCAGCAAGAAGAACTTCTAGAGTCCTGATAGACAGGACGGGGAAGGTGGAGAAGCTGCTACCGTTGCCCTGACAACCTACTACAAGTGTGCAGTCGTTGCCTCGCTTTGGCAGTTGGGACCAGTCCAGGGGTTGATAATTATAATTGGGAAGGGCTTGCATATTGTAGTTTGAAATCAGCTTTAGATTTAGTCATAAAGATTTGTATAAACTGAAGTGCTCTCGGCGTGTGTGTCTCTGTTTTCTTTCAGTAGCTCAAACACTGTGACCAATTTAGAACGAACAAAGCGAGAGGTACAAGTTTACCAGAAGGGCATGTGGGAAACTTTTCCCTCAGACGGTGTTGGGTGAGTGGAACAAGCTGCCAGGCAAAGCTGTAGATATGGGCACAGAGACAACATTAGATGGGTATCAGGATGCAAATGGCTGAGAGGGATGAGGCAAATATAGACAAGACCGTCGACAACCTGGTTGGCAAGGATGGATCAGGCCAAAGGATCTGTTTCTGTGCTCTGTGAATGAACTCACTGCCATTAAGGAAGGTCAAAAAAAGTTTATTTCATTTTCTTACTGTAGCAAAAAAAATGAGTACAGTATATTGAAGCAACTGATAGATTAGATAAGAGTGAAATGATTAATATTTTGACAGGATCTTGCATCACACTCCCAGCACCATCTCCAACAGGAATCAACAACAACTATGGTAGGAGAACCTAATCAAATGTCCTTTAACCAGACTCAAAAGGCAAAGTGTTTATGACTGCACATTAGAAGACTAAAAGATACTAAGACAGAACTTTTTAACTTGTATAATAAAATTAGACATAGAGCACTGTATCAGGCCCTTTTGGCCCACAAGCATATACTGCCCAATTACACTCAATTGACCTACACCCCAGGTAAATTTTTTAACGGTGGGAGGAAACCAGAGTAAACCCACAGACATGGGGAGAAGATACAAACTCCTTACAGACAGTGCCGGATTCAAACCCTAGTCCTGGTCGCTGGTGGTATAACAGCATTTTGCTAATCGCCACACTAACAACACATCCTTTCATAAATAAGGAGCCCAATACTGTTCCTCTGTACTCCAAGTGAGACCTCACCAGTGCCTTATAAAGCCTCAAGATTCCATCCCTGCTCTTGTATCCTATCCTCTAGAGAGAAATACCAACACTGCATGCCCCTTCTTCAAAAATCAACTCACCTTGGAGGTCAAGCTTTCGAGTGTCCTGCACTTTACCAAATTCCCAATAATTTTCCTTGATCTTCAAGTTTCACTGTCTGAATCTTCTTGATCTTCTCTCAAACTTCAGATCATCTCAAGAAAATTCCACGACTGATTTTGAGATCTTTTCATTTGCTCAATTTAAAAAGCATTTATTTACTGTTTTTTTAAAAAAAAATGCAAAATATTGGAATGTAATAATCAAAAGCTTTTACTCCACCCTCAGTAACTTGTTCAATTTATGACACTTTTCACTATTTCAACATTAACATTGATAGCATGGATTCCAGCGAATCCAAAGTACCTGTTAATGATGATCCTATTGGAATCCCATAGTGAACACAATTCTATACATAGCTGGATAAAATAGCAAGTAAACAAATATCATCAAAAATAGAAGAAATGCAGCTCAAACTAGTTTTAAACTAATACCTAAAGTTACAACAACTATTGGAATGTTTCCAAAATATGCTGGAACATTAAGAATTGGAATCAAAAGTCAAGTATGCCTGTCAGACATATCACAGCAAAAATGTGAAATCTGCTCTCAAACTGTTCCAGATCCTGAATATCTGCCTCTATAATGATGTCAAATTAAGGACACCTTGGTTTGTACTTACTAAATGATCTGAGTTTGCTCAAACTTACTTCGTTTGCTCAAACTTACTTCGCTTGGATCAAGTAGTTCAGCCCATAACGTTGTGCCAAAGAAATGTAGTGTAGATAAAAAACTCGTTAGTTGTGAATTCCTTATTCACTGTGGAATTCCAGCCAACCGTTCCATTCCCAAACTGCTGATTTGAAATGAGAGAATGCAACCCCGTGTCACAAAACACACACAAGACCCCTGGATCACTTGATCTCTCGTGTGCCGTCAGCTTCCTGCTGATCTGAGCTTTTCAAATCCAACTGCCCGAGTTACCTGACTCCAATTGCCAAAGGGCAGCCTTCATATAGAATCCCTGCTTAAGTTTGCTACAGTAAAAATTACCGGTGAAATGTAATGCAGAAGTGTCTAGAGTAAAAACATCCTAGTAATTAATGGGGAGTAAAGGAACAATTAGAATGGAACTCAGCTCAAAATTTGTGGGCTTGTGGTGGGATAGAAAGGAGTATTGATGAAATGGCACAAAACATAGATTTTCTTTAGTTTGCCAACACTCCTGCAAAATGGAGATGAGAGTGTGCAGATGCTGGAACCTAGAGCCATGCATTGGAAGAACTTAGTGGGAGAAAAAGAAATGTAAACAGTTTAGTTCCGACGCCTTCATCAAGGCCTTCACCTTGAGGAAGGGTTCTGCTGTGAAACATTGACCAATTTCTTTTTTTGCCCACTGATTGATACGGTTTGACCTGCTGAAAACCTCCAGCACGTTGCTTTTTTTTGCTCCAGTGAAATATCGTGGAACGTTTTACACCAAAGTAAACTTAGTGTATTTTGTTAGTGTGCAGACAGAAATTTCTGATTTAGACTCAAAACGACACCTTAGTTTTCAAGAATAGGTGCCTTACATGTTCTGCTCCGATGCTAAAAGAGGTCAAGTTTGAACACAGAAATAAAACCATTGCCTTGGGCTACAATGAGTTTATAGGAATGATCCACAGCAATGACACGAGGTTTGTGCAGGCCATCTGCTGTGCTCAGCAGTTCCTGCCTAAAAGTTCCATCTGGCCAAAATAGGAGGATTCTATTTCGCTGAGTGACCAGAATATTGTCATCTTTATCAGTGCAAATGCTGTAAGGGTTTAAAGCACAATTCACTCCATGCATCGTGAGCTGGTCACAGACAGTGAAGACCAGTCCATGCTTGTTGAAGATGACAATACATTTCTTCCCAATGTCGGCCACAATGAATTCCTCAGAACTATTAATTGCGAGGAAGAGAAATCTCACTCCTTCGTAGCCACATGGCTTAACTCTGCTCACTACATGGCCATTGACATCATAGAGAGAGAGAGAACACAAGGTCCCCTCACTCACAGCTACGTATTCATCCTCATAGGCAGCAATGGGGTAAGCGGATTCAGAACCTCGCAGGTTTAGTTTTTTCACCAATGTGCCATCCATCTCCAGTAGATACAGCCTGTTGCTAGCAGAGCAGGCAATGGTATAATCAAATATAGCAACACTACACGGTGCCTCACCCTCATCTGGCAGTGAAATAATAACTTTTAGATATCCATCAATTGAGTACCATTTCAGAACAGAATTTTCTTCATCCACGACAATTATGTCCCCATCCCTGGAAATGCTAATACCTGTCAATTTTGGATCATATTCATCATTTTGAAGGTTTGTGTTAAAGCAATGCAGACTGAATGCCTTTTGCTTTGGCTGGGGTATTAATGGTGTCTTTTGTCGCTCATTACCAGCAGGAGTTGCCTTGGCTTTTGGGGTTTCCCCGAACGTGAGGCTGAAGAGGTTTGATTGTGATATGATGTTGTTCACCGATTCATTGACCGTTAGGTTGGGGCTGGCTTTGTGTTCAGGGGGCCTGTTCAGCGCTTGGTTCGCATTCACCAGATCTTCTACAATGGATTGCAGGCAGACGATTTCCCTTGCTTTACCAGATTGTAGAACCTGTTCAGAGAATTCCCTGGTATCTTCTGCCTTCTTTATCTGAAGCTGAAGGTTGGCCTTTGTGACTTTGCACAACTCCTCCTGTTCCCGGACATAATCGGAGAGGGTTGCTTTGATGGTATCACCTTGTTTTATCAAGTTGTTTAGCACCTCTGTCAGGGTACTCTCTATCATTGATATCAAGGAGCATTCTGTCACCTTTATTTGGTTCATTGCTTCATTGAGGTCTTGTTCCTGCTGAACCAATGACTGAACATCAGTCTTCAATCTCCCAACGAGCTTCATCACCAAGGGTTGAATGGTTTCTACTGCTCCAGCCAATGGCACTTTCCTATGTTTGGCATGGATGTAAAAGCAAGAGGTGCAGATCACAGAGTTGCAGGTGTGACAGAAATAATTCACCAGGGCCTTGGGATGAAGCTGGCAATAGATCTTTTTCTGCATCATTGCCTCAGCCTCACAAGAGCTTGAGTTGAAACCAGGTAGACAGCTGACTGTGTGGGTTGGGAAGGTGGTCAGGTGAATGATCTTGCAAAGCGTGCAGAGGTAAACGAGGCAAGTTTGGCAGCGAACCACCGCACAGAACTTGCTCTTACCAGCTGCCACGCACGAGGTGCAGCTGACCTCCTCACTCTCCTTTGACTCAAAGATATCTAGGAGACTGTTGATATGAAAGTTGGTCCTGAGCTTGCCAACTCCCCCACTCAAGTCAACCTCTTCCCTGCACTCCGGGCAATGGATCTTCCGGTTTGGCCCCATCATACTTTCCAAGCAGCTCTGGCAGTAGGTGTGGGCACAAGGCAACATTTTTGGATGCTTGAACCTGTTCAGGCAGACCTTGCAGTTCAAAAGGTCATTTTGGATCAGATCTGTAATGGTCGATGAGGTGGCCATGGCGTGTGCACAACCTGCAAAAGAAGAGGGTTGTGGAAAGTTGAGGCTTCCAGATGAACTGGAGACACAAGAGAGGGTGCAGAAGAGTGCCATAACCAGGAGTAACACACAATCTACTGGAGGAACTCAAGTGGGCTGAGCAGCATCTGTGCGACACCACCCGCTGAGTTACTAAGATAACTGTTAAAGACAAGGGTTAAACAAAAATTTTTGTTTAAAATTTGAACAGGGTTCAAATTTAAACATACTGGAGGAACTCAGCAGCTCATGCAGCATCCAGCAGAAGTAAAGGGTAGTAAATGCTTCGAGCCTCGGCCCTTCATCATATATACAAAGTCGATGAAGGCAAGGCTGTGGATGTTGTCTACATTGACAATGTCCCATATAGGAGGTTAGCCAGGAAGGTTCAGTCACTCAGTGTTCATGGTGAGGTGGTAAATTAGGTTAGACATTGGCTGTACAGGAGAAGCCAGAGTGCTGGTGGATCATGGCTTCTCAGCCTGGAGGCCTGTGATGAGAGGTGTGACTCAAGGATCGATGCTGGGTCCATGGTTTGTCATCTATAGCAATGATCTGGATAATGTGGTAAATTGCATCAGCAAGTTTGCAGATGACACAAAAATTTGAGACACTGTGGCTAAAAAATGGCAGATGGAATTTAAAGCAGACAGATGTGAGATGTTGTAGTTTGGAAGGACAAACCAATAATGTAGGTCATGACAATAAAATGGTGGAACACTGAGGAATGAAGTAGAACAGAGGGATCTGAGAATACCGATACATAATTCCACAAAAGTGGCGTTAAAGGTAGACAGGGTTGTAAAGAGAGCTGCAGACACATTGGCCTTCACAAATCAAAGTACTGAGTCTTGGAGAGGATATGTTAGTTGTGCAAGACATTGGCGAGACCTGATTTGGAGAATTGTGTACAGTTTTGATCACCTAACTACAGGAAAGGTATCAATAAAATTGAGAAGGTGCAGAGGAGATTGACTAGGATTTTGCAGGGGCTTGAAGGAGTTACAGGGAAAAATTAAACAGGTTGGGACTTTATTCCCTGGAGTGTAGAAAAACAAGGAGAGATTTTATACAGACATACAAAATTATGATGGATTTTGAGTAAATTCAAGTAGGCTTCTTCGACTGAGGATAGGTGAAAGAGAAACAAACAAGCTTTTACAGAAATGATGATTATATCATGGAATAAAACTATTGCCAACTATATCTAGACCTTATAATCATGTAACCATTTACAGAGCGGAAACAGGCCATGTTGCCCTTTCGAGTCTGCACCGGTTCCCTGATTTTGTGCCCCCTCTTCTGATTATAAGCTGTTTTGTTTAATTGTAAGAAAAATATGTGATGAAAGACTGTTCAAGTCCTTGATTACAGAGTACAACTTAGCTTCTAAATACAAAGAGTCAGATCCAGGGACTGTATTAATGACATCTGCATGAAAATTCCACAACTTTTTTTAGTGATGGGAGGATGGAACGAGCTGCCAGGTGAATTGGCAAATGCAGCCTTAATTTTGACAACTGAGAATGATTTGTACAGGTACATGGATGGATGGGGAATGGAGGGCAATGGACTAACTGGGTGTGTGAGATGAAGCAGAACAATTGGGCACAGTCTAGAAGGGCGAGTTTCAGTAGTATAGTGTTTCTCTAGTTCGATGCAAGGATTTGCCAGTCCTGCTGGGTTTCTCCAGCATGTTTGTGAATTGCAATTGTTACCGATGGGTGTGTGTGATCCGTGCTAGAAACAGAACTTAAAGCGAGATTCCTGAATCGAAAGTGAAAGTGGCTACAACAAAACATCCTATTTTAATAGGATTAACCCCACGAAATAGAAGTGATCCGACCACCAACCAGTCACTATGTGGTGTGGGGGGGGGGGATCTTTGCTGAAGCCGTGCATTTAATGCACATCACCCAACCCCACCCCCCCCTCCACCCCGGCTCCCCGTCCCCCCCCACCACCCCCCCTTCCACCCGGGCTCCCCGTCCCCCCCCCCACTTCCACCCGGGCTCCCCCCACCTCGCTGCGACCCCTCTGTCTGCATCCCACTTACCAGAGCTTGGCTCCAGCGGGACGACGAGGAAACACGTCCTTTCACGCCCCCAACACGAAGCTTGTGTCCGACCGAGTCGCTGCAGCCCCGCGGGCAGGAAGGGGAGGAGACGCGAACCCCAGCCCCACGGTCGCCTTCCTCTTTGCAACGCCGTCTGCGGCGGCTGCGGCTGCGATCGACGTGTCCCAGCCTCTGGAGACCACGACCACACGCAATAAAAACGGGGCTATTGTCGTTTACTGCCTCAGCAGAAAGAAAGATGTTCCACTTTGTATTTGGTAAAATGCCGGTTTCCCTTTGGTGACTTTATATTCCAATTATTCCTTGCATTTTTGGTGGTCTCTGAGGGTCCAAGGTAGTCTAAATTCACTTAATAGGACTGATGTTGCTGTATTGCACCAGAGAGATGGCCATTTGGCACAACTTTTCTGCACTAGCTCAATGAGCAATCCTCACTGATTTTCCCTGGAACCTGTTCCCCATTGCAATGGATCAATTGTAGGGGCAGAGACACTGCTACTGCAGGAACACCCAACCAGACAGGCTGAGCTGCGCCCAGAGCGCAGAGGTGAACTGGGCATTCTGATCGCCGGCGAGGTGATTCGGAACGCTGAACCGGGCGACCCAACCCTGCCACAGGGCTTGGGAGCAGGAGTCCGTGGAGGCGTCCGGCATTGGGATTGCCCCGGGCTAACGAGTGGTGCGGTCTACCTCCGTGAACAGGTAACGGTTGCCCCAGGAAACTGGTAAGGGCCCGACTACGTCCACGTGAATGTGGCTGAACCATTCCTGGACGTGCTCAAACACTTGCACGGGCGCCCTGGCGTGCACCTTGGACATCTGGCAATGGGTGCATGTCCTGGCCCAGCCCGTGATCTGCTTCTGCAGCCCATGCCAGACGAACCGCTCTGCCGCCATACGGACCGTGGACCTTGTTATAGATAGAGAATTTGGGTTAAAAAGGGTTTAAGTTAAAATGTGATGATTAGTCATAAAAGGGGGCTAACCACTGGAGTTTAGCTGGAAAATGTTACAACAGACTTGCAACAGATTTAACAGAGAGACATGCAGGAGCCAAAGATTGATAAAGAGTGAAAAACAGAATTTGGTGTGAGCAGAGGTCATGAATGATCGTGGTGTGCGTAACTAACAAGATACTAAACAAGTACAAGCGTAATCAGCAAAAACTAACCAATTAAAACGGTGTAGTGGAGATGCCGAAGGACAAGCAAATTGTATAAAAAACAATGCACTGTATGTATCGGGGCTCGACTTGGCAAGAAGCCGGTTGAGTCCAACTCTGCAGACTTGAGAATAAAGCTTGTCGTGTCACCGATCTTAAAGAGACTCATTTGTGAGAATTTGTGTTTCTGACAGACCTGATGGACGGGTGCGAAAGGTCGTGGATGTGATGGAAAACTTGCCTGCGCCATTGCTGGGGAACCACTGGCCGCGGGGTGCCCATGGAGACATCGCACAGGACGGTGCCTTCGCCGCTAGGAGTCGGAAGGTCTCGGAACCGCAGGCCTGAGATGGCAGTCCTGAAGGCTCGCATCTCCTCGTCGGACTTCTGGTCATGGGCAAGCTGGTTGAAGTCAAAGCCGGGTGTCAGTGCGCAGATAGCCAGTCGTGAGAGTGCATCGGTGACCATGTTGTCCTTCCCCGCCTTGTGCCGAATGTCAGTGGTAAACTCCGACACGAAGGAGAGGTACCGCTGCTGGTGGGCCAACCCATCGCAAGCGCCTGAGTGAGGGGTTTATGGTCAGTGAAGATGTTAAAAGTCCTCCCCTCTAAGAAATAGTGGAAATGCCACACCGCCAGTAACTCACGGTCGAAGGCGCTATACTTGCGCTCTGGTGGGCGGAGAAGCCGGCTGAAGAATGGCAGCAGCTTCCATTGTCCATTCACCTACTGCTCCAGGATGGTGCCGACGGCTGTGCCAGAGGCATCGACAGAGAGTGCCATATGCAGGTGTTCTGAATGTCTGCCAAGCTGCCTGTCTCCCCTCTGGCGAGCCTTGCTGTACTAACATTGACATCCAAGAGTGCTGGAACCCTGAAGGAAAGAAAAAGGCGAACTCGATCAACTCGTCAAGGTTGTCCTTTTTCACCAGCTTTGTTTGCGTTAGTGATTGAACCTTTAGCACAGTTGATAAGTCAAAATACACAGATACAAGGTATGAAAGTTTTAGGTGAGGAGTATAAAATTAATTTATTTGCTGATGGCTTATTGGTGTATTTAACAAATCCAGCTCAGTCACTTTTGCATTTGAAGGAATGTTTAACACATTGTGGATGTCTTTCTGGATATAAAGTTAATTGGGAAAAAAGTGAAATATTACCGGTAAGTGAAGGAGATATTCAGTTTATAAGAATATTATTAATTTGAAGTGGACTGATTGAATTAAATATCTGGGTATAATTTTGAATGTTAATGATCAATCTTTATATGATTAAATTATGCTCCGTTAATGAAAAAAATTAAAACTGATTTGATTAAATGGAAAGATTTACTTATTAATTTAATGGGCAGGATAAATACAATTAAGATGAATATCTTTCCGCGTATACAATATTTGTTTCAATCTATTCTGTACTTACTTGATAAAATATTTTTTCGAGATTTAAATAAAATGGTTAGGGAGTTTTTATGGAGGGGTAAATTTTCGAGAGTAGCTTTGAATAAATGAACTTGGAAATATGAGTTAGGGGGACTACGTTTACCACATTTTCAAAATTATTATGAGGCAGCCCAACTTAAATTTATTAGTTCATTGATGGATTTGGTATGGCCTCCGAGTTGGGCTAAACTTGAGATGGCAAGTATTTCTGAATTTGAAATACATCAATTTTTGTTTAGATGGAATATGAATTTGTTACAACAAAATAATGTGCCTATATTAAAACATTTAATGAAGTTATGGATAAAGAAAAATAAAATGATAGGCTCTAGGGGTAAATTATTGGCTTTGACTCCGTTGTATAATAATCAACTTATTTCTTTTTCAATACATAATCAAAGTTTATTTCATTGGAGATTTAAAGATGTGGAAAATTTGGGAGATTGTTTTAAAGAGGGTAAGTTTTTATCTTTTAATCAGATGAGGGAAGATTTTGGTATTGATAAGAATTCTTTATTATCAAATTCGATCTTTGGTAAAATGTATGTTTGGTAGAGATATGATGACTAAAATGACTAAATTTGAGACTTCCCTTATGAAGGTACCAGAGAAGGGTTATATTTCACCTATGTATCAAATATTACAGGATGGTATGGATAAAAAGGGCTGGGATAGATCTAAAAGTAAATGGGAAGCGGATATTGGTTTTACTTTTTCTGAAGAGGATTGGTTAGATATTTGTTATGATAGTGTAACTAGATTGATAAATGCACGTTCTGCAATGATTAATTACAATTTTTTACATCAATTATATTTGACACCTGAAAAATTAAAAAAAATATAGTTTTAATGAATCAGATTTGTGTTTTAGATGTGGTGATACGGTTGGAACTATTTTCATGCTGTTTGGTCATATATACATATACAATCTTTTTGGAAGAAAATTCAATCGTTTTTAGAATATCTGTAGACGATTGAAATAGTTTTAGATCCAACAGTATTTTTATTGGGTAGTTTGCAACCTCTGAAAGGCTTGGGATTAGATAAGTTTCAGCTTGCTTTTGTATATTTAGCTTTATCCGTAGTGGAAAAATGTATTGCTAGTACGTGGAAAGATACAAATATGATTGATATTAATAGATGGCATAATGAGATGAAATATTGTTTAATAATGGAAAAAATTACATATGTTTCACATGATAATTATAATTTTTTTATTAATAAGTGGCTGTTATACTCAGAATATTTACAATTCAATTTATATTGATTAGATTTTAATATGTATATTTAACTTTTTTTTAATATTCTTTCTTTTTTCTTTTTTTATGGCTCTCCTTAGGAGAGTTGGCTGAAGACAGGGGGGGCAAGGAAATCTTTTCTTTTTATATATATATATAAAAATGTTCATGTTCATGTTTAATTGCTGTATATGTCATATATTTTTTGTTTTTTGAACGAATAAATAAAGTTTAAAAAAAACTTTCAAAAACTGTAAGGGACAAGTGTAAAGTTACTTTAAATTTGCAGGGACATTGCCTGGCTGATGTGTGGCTCTTTATTATGCCGGAGCTCTGCGCCCATGTGGTACTGGGGTTAGATATTCAATCTCAGATGAACAGTGTAGTGTTAAATTTTGGTGGGCCACTATCCACACTTACCATCCCCCGCGCTAGTTACTGCGGTCTGTCCACATAAAAGATCAAAGCTCCCTCCCTTTTCAGTGATTTATCCCCCGAATGTCGGCCAATTGCCACTAAAAGCCATTCTTACAGCAAAGAGGATCGTGAATTTATCAAAGCTGAGATCCAGAGATTACTTAAAGAGGGAGTAATTGAACCCAGTAAGAGTCCGTGGCGAACCCAGGTGGCAGTCGTGAAAAATCACACTAAGAAACGACTGGCTATTGACTACAGCCAGACAGACATTCAACCGTTACACTAACCTGGAAGCCTACCCCCTGCCACGCATCAATTAAATGATTAATCAGGTAGCGCAATACAAAGTGTACTCCACTATCGACCTCAAGGCAGCTTACCACCAAATCCCCATTAAAAAAAAGAAATGACCCTATACAGCCTTCAAGGATGATGGGGGGGGTTATACCAGTTTAAAAGGGCACCTTTTGGAGTCACTAATGGAGTGTCAGTGTTTCAAAGGGAAATGGATAAGATTGTTAGGACGTATGAGTTACGGTACGTTTCCCTATCTAGATAATGTCACTATCTGTGGGAAAACACAGGCTGAGCATGACAACAACTTATAAAGAAATTTTTAGCAACAGGTAAAGAACTCAACCTTACATTTAATGAGGGCAAATGTGTGTTCAATGCGACAGAGCGACCCATTCTGGGCTACATTATCCGCAAGGGCGAAATCCGCCCTGACCCGGAAAGAATGGCTCCCCTTAAGAAGTTACCACCCCCAAACTCAGCAAAAATCCTTAAAAGATGTATGGGATTCTTTTCCTACTACTGCAAATGGGTTCGGGACTATGCCACGAAGGCACGCCCTTTGTTTGACAATAAATCTTTTCCTCTCTCTCCAATGGCCTTGAAGGCTTTCGAGAGAATTAAAGCTGATATTGCCAAAGCTGCACTCTCGTCCATTGACGAGGATGTCCCATTCCAAGTCGAAACTGATGCCTCAGATTGTGGCTTGGCAGGAATCAAAAGGGCAGACCTGTGGCATTCTTCTCCCACACGTTACGCAAACCTGAACTTAAACATCCTGCCATTGAAAAAGAAGCCCAGGCTATTATTGAAGCTGTTGGCAGAAAATTTACTCTTGTCACAGATCAGGAATCTGTAGCCCATTCCATCTGCCGAGGGAGTTCTCTACCATAATTCTTCTTATTGTATACATTGTGTCCCAGGGTAAAATCAGGCTGACACTGGAGGCGTTTAACACTGTGATTATCAGCCATGAGGCAGCACACTCTGATACTTTCCTGTCATTATGGAGGACTACAACCAGACGAATCCAAAGAAGTTTATGTCAACACATTACCTGTGTAGCCAGAGGGCCAATATATATGACCACTGCTACACCAGCAGCAAAAACACCGACTGAGCAATCCCAGGATGCACTTCAGCAGGTATGATCACCTGGCTGTGCCTCTATTCCCAATGTTCAATCAGAGACTGAGGACTACAGCACCTCTGGTGAATATTGTGACAGAATATAGATATGTTTTTGGGAGATAAATTTGGGCAGGTTTTTCAGTATAGGTTACATACAAACACTTCAAAACAGATTTTATTTAAAATACTGGAGCTCTGCTCATGCTAGACATGTCGGGGACAAAAGTCTTTGCAAAAGCTTTGGAGAGTGCCCAAGAGGCTTCACTAATGGATTGTTGTTTACAAAAAGATAACAGATGAAAGAACTTGTCAGAGCCACAGACTGCCTGGAATGGAACTTGCTGTTCTAAGTGGGTCATGTGGTTTTGAAAACAGAGAGAGTCAAACAGGTTTTCTCTCTGAGAGAGAGACACACACATAGATCAGTTCAACAGTCAGCAGCAGAAGCTGGGACTGGAATAGGACAAGTTGGCAAGGTTTTGGAAAACCCCATTTGGAAGATGGGTTGTGAATGCTTGGTTCAGCCTGGTCAAAACCCTTGTGGTTCATGCAAGAGGAAAGAACTGGCTGTCTAATGTTTCACTTGAAATAAGAGAAACAAAAAGGAACTCTGTGGTGACCTGAAAGAAAGAGGTTATCATCTGGAGAACCCTGAGGGGGAAAGTTTATTTGGCAAGGCACTGAGGTGCCTGATTAAAAAGAATCAGTTGTGGTTGACCAACGTACAACAAATCTCTCTCTGAAAACTGACAAGAACCTTCCTGAACGGTAACCATTTACCTTTCAAGCACCAAAGCCTGGTGAACTTTATAAATGTTAAATTCTGTGCACAGTATAGGAATTGCCTGTAACCAGTGAACTTGGAGGAGTGAGAAGTGAGATTGGACTGTAAACCAAAGACCTTTTCTGAACTTACACACACATTACATACATGAGTGCTTAGAATTAGAAGGGGTTAAGTTAGGTTAGTTAAGTCAACAGTGATAAGTTAGATTCTGTTTTCATGCTGAAAGATAATTAAAAGCAACTTTTGTTTAAGTAACCATTTGTCTTGGTGAATATCTATTGCTTTTTTTTTAACTTTATTTAAAGTGAATATCTATTGCTGATGGGTTTTGGGGTCCTCTGGGCTTGTAACAATACAACAATCGCGCCAGTAGCAGAATGCGAAATCAGTGAGGTGGGTCGTGGCACAGGGGACATGATCTTTTATTTTATTCCTTATCTTTATTTTAAGTTCTTTGGGTTCTTCTTAAGTTCCCTTAAATGATTTTGACTTTAACAAAATTTTGTTCCTTGGGAGGGGAGAGGGGTAGGGGATAAAATAGGCTCAATGTTATTTTCTATTGTTGGAAAAAATGTAGTTTATTTTATGAGTCTTTGAAAGTCAAAAATAAAATATTCAAAAAAAGGCTTTCGGCGCATTGGCCTTCATCAGATTAATGGGTCTAGAAGTTGGAGGTCATGTTGCATTTGTACAAGACATTGGTGAGGCCTCATCTGGAGCATTGTGTTCAATGTTGCAGGAAAGATGTGGTCAAGCTGGAAAGGGTGTAGAGAAAATTTACGAGGATGTTACCATACCTTGATGAAAGGCACAAGCCCGAAGCTTTGGCTTTGTACCATAATCTTTGTTATATGAAGTAGACTGCTTGACCTGCTGAGTTTCTCCAGCATTGCATTTATACTTCAACCTCGGTGGCTGGAGACCTTTGTGTTTTACTTTAGAGGATGTTGCCAAGACTCGGGGGTCTGGGCTATGGGGAAGGTTGAGCAGGCTGGGGCTTAATTTCTTGGAGTGCAGGAGGATGAGAGGTGATTTCATGGAGCTGTATAAAATCAGCCAGTGGGCTGATATCAGACCAGCGCCAGTGGGCTGATCTCGCCTCCAACTGTGCATCTTGGTGCCTCACAGTTCGGCGGGCAGCAACCTCCTTTGAAGAAGACCGCAGAGCCCACCTCACTGACAAAGGAGGAAAAACCCAACACCCAACCCCAACCCACCAATTTTCCCTTGCAACCGCTGCAACCGTGCCTGCCTGTCCCGCATCGGACTTGTCAGTCACCAACGAGCCTGCAGCTGACATTACCCCTCCATAAATCTTCGTCCGCGAAGCCAAGCCAAAGAAAGATAAAATCATAAGAATAGAATTGGATGAACGCAGAGAATCTTGTGTCCAGAGGAGGGGAATCTGTAACCAGGGGTTAAGGTGGGGGTTGGTGGGAGGGGATAGATTTAACAGGAGCCTGAAGGGTAATTTTTTACAAAGATGATGATGGGTGTATGGAATGGGCTTGGAGGGCAAGTACTGTTGCAATGTTTAAGAAAAAAAAGGATAGATCAATTGATAGGATGAGTTCAGAGCAGTGGGTCTCAACCAATTTTATCCACTGACATACTGCCTTAATTAATTCCTTACCAACCACAAAGCACCTATGGGAAAAAGACGACGATCCGTCCTACCTCAGTCACACTCTCTTCCCCTTTACCTCATACAATAGATCCACGACCTTGTCCTGGTAAACTTGTACCTCTCTCACTTTGTTCGTTTTAGATTGGTCACAGTGTTTGAGCTCCCGAAAGAAAACAGAGACACGCACGCCGAGAGCACTTCAGTTTATACAAATCTTTATTACTAAATCTAAGGCTGATTTCAAACTACAATATGCAAGCCATTCTCAATTATACTTATCAACGCCTGGACTGCTCCCAAGTGCCAAAGCGAGGCAACGACCGTACATTTGTAGTAGGTTGTCGGGGCGCCGGTAGCGGCTTCTCCACCTCCCCTGACCGGGACGTTGGTTGGACTCTAAAAGTTCTTCTTCTTGCTGAGAGACATTTCCACCCCTCAGAGAGTCTGAAACTTCAGCAGCGGGACCATGGCTTACATTACCCAAAATTTGTTTACTCATAGCCCATCACCCTGAAGAAATGGTTTACTTATCTTCAAGGTCTCCTGACAGTCTGCGACTAACAAAAGACAACTGCATCTCTGGGCCCCATGGTACATTATTCTCAAAAGTAGGTTACTGATACTCAACCTTGTATAAGCAAAAGCATGGTTTAAATCCTCCATAACAGACCTTTAACCAGGAACATCCACATCGCGATGCTATTAATGAGCTAACACTCAGGAACATCCATTATCAGAGTGAGGCCTCAAGTAAACTGAAGGAATATTTCCCCCTGGACACCTTCACACCTAATGACATGATTATCGCTTGTGATAATGTTGGGGAACCCTCACTCCCATCTGATTCCACTGTTTCCATCACTTCTTTCCCAACTTGCCTCAGTCTCTCCCCATTTCAAGTCTGAGTTCCCTCCCCCAACTTCTTCTCTGTTTGTAGATGTCATTTTACCTTTTCTAACTTCGTCCTGATTAAGGGCTCAGGCCAGAGATCTTGACTGACCTGCTTCAACATCATCCCACCATCTGAGGGGGACTACAGCTCCCAGCAGGCACTGCGTCCAGCCCCGCGCATGCTCTCTCGGCTCGAGTGGTCAAGATGGAAGTGGCAACGTCTGAGGCGATGCGGCCGAGTCGCGAGGAGGGGGAGAAGCCGGGGAGTTTCCGGGATCTGGTAATTGGCGGCCTGGGGACGGCAGGGAGTGTTCCCGGGGCGGGGGGGGGGGTCAGCTCTCTGCCTGGGAAACTTCGCGTTGGGGTCTCGGTGATGGGAAGCCGGGGCCTCGGAGCACATGTTGATGGTCGCGGTCATAGTCCCACTGAACCGGGGGGGGGGGGTAAAGGGGGGGAGGGTAAAGAGGGGGGTGGGAGAGGGGGTAAAGAGGGGGGAGAGGGGGTAAAGAGGGGGGAGAGGGGGTAAAGAGGGGGAGGGAGGGGGGTAAAGGGGGGGAGGGGGGTAAAGGGGGGGAGGGTAAAGGGGGGGAGGGTAAAGAGGGGGAGGGTAAAGAGGGGGGAGGGGGGTAAGGGGGGGGAGGGAGGGGGGTAAAGGGGGAGGGAGAGGGGTAAAGGGGGAGGGAGAGGGGGTAAAGAGGGAGAGGGGGTAAGTAGGGGGAGGGAGAGGGGGTAAAGAGGGAGAGGGGGTAAGTAGGGGGAGGGAGAGGGGGTAAGGAGGTGGAAGGCGAGAGAGCGGGAGAGGGGTTAAGTAGGGGGGAGGAGGTAAGTAGGGGGAGAAGAGGAAGGGGAGAGAGCAGGAGAGGGAATAAGGGGAGAGGGGGTAAGGGGAGTGGAGGGGGGAAAGAGGTTAAGGGGAGGGAAAGAGGTCAATGGGGAGAGGTGGACGGGGAGGGTAACGGGAGAGAGTGATGGAGGAGAGAGGGGAACAGTGGATGGGAGGGGGTAATGGGGAGAGGACAGGAAGGTGGCAGGAGTGGGTGGAGTGAAGAGGAAAGGGGTGGATGGGGTGGTGAGTGGATGGGTGGGAGAGGTGGAGAAAGGGGACAAGGGAGAGAGAAAAGGTGGGTGAGATCAAAGATGTGAAGAAATTGGGGGAGAAAAGAGATGGAGAGGGAATGGAAATAAAAGGAAAGAAGAGTGGATGGGTGAGGAGGAGGTATTAGGAGAGGAAGAGGGGAAGGGAAAGGAGGGGGAAGAACATAAGAAACAAGAGCAGGAGTCGGCCATCCGGCCTGTCGAGCCTTCTCTGCCAATCAACGTGATCACGTCTGATCTAGCTGTGGACTCAACTCCTCTTACTGGCCTGTCCCCATAACCCTTAATTCTCTTTTTATCCAAATATCTATTTCAAATATCTGTGTCCCAAATACACTGAATAAAACAACCTCTACTGCTTTGTTGTGCAGAGTAATCCTCGTCATTTCTATCTTAAATCCACTGGTATGAGACCATGTCCTTGAGTTCTAGTCTTGCCTGCCAGTGGAAACGACTTCCCTGCTTCTATCTTACTTACTCCTTTTATAATTGTATGTTTCTGTAAGATACCTCTGTCCCCATCCTTCAAGTTTATTATCTAACTTTATATATACAATCTGACTAGCATTTTTCCAGACCACGGTGCACACACACACAATACCTGGGACATATTCATTACATAGATGCACAAAGATATGATTTAAAATATACACCTGCATTTAAATATCTGGGATGATTGACATGGTTATCTTCTTTGGCTTGGCTTCGCGGACGAAGATTTATGGAGGGGGTAAAAAGTCCACGTCAGCTGCAGGCTCGTTTGTGGCTGACCAGTCCGATGCGGGACAGGCAGACACGATTGCAGCGGTTGCAAGGGAAAATTGGTTGGTTGGGGTTGGGTGTTGGGTTTTTCCTCCTTTGCCTTTTGTCAGTGAGGTGGGCTCTGCGGTCTTCTTCAAAGGAGGCTGCTGCCCGCCAAACTGTGAGGTGCCAAGATGCACGGTTTGAGGCGTTATCAGCCCACTGGCGGTGGTCAATGTGGCAGGCACCAAGAGATTTCTTTAGGCAGTCCTTGTACCTTTTCTTTGGTGCACCTCTGTCACGGTGGCCAGTGGAGAGCTCGCCATATAATACGATCTTGGGAAGGCGATGGTCCTCCATTCTGGAGACGTGACCCATCCAGCGCAGCTGGATCTTCAGCAGCGTGGACTCGATGCTGTCGACCTCTGCCATCTCGAGTACCTCGACGTTAGGGGTGTGAGCGCTCCAATGGATGTTGAGGATGGAGCGGAGACAACGCTGGTGGAAGCGTTCTAGGAGCCGTAGGTGGTGCCGGTAGAGGACCCATGATTCGGAGCCGAACAGGAGTGTGGGTATGACAACGGCTCTGTATACGCTTATCTTTGTGAGGTTTTTCAGTTGGTTGTTTTTCCAGACTCTTTTGTGTAGTCTTCCAAAGGCGCTATTTGCCTTGGCGAGTCTGTTGTCTATCTCATTGTCGATCCTTGCATCTGATGAAATGGTGCAGCCGAGATAGGTAAACTGGTTGACCGTTTTGAGTTTTGTGTGCCCGATGGAGATGTGGGGGGGCTGGTAGTCATGGTGGGGAGCTGGCTGATGGAGGACCTCAGTTTTCTTCAGGCTGACTTCCAGGCCAAACATTTTGGCAGTTTCCGCAAAGCAGGACGTCAAGCGCTGAAGAGCTGGCTCTGAATGGGCAACTAAAGCGGCATCGTCTGCAAAGAGTAGTTCACGGACAAGTTTCTCTTGTGTCTTGGTGTGAGCTTGCAGGCGCCTCAGATTGAAGAGACTGCCATCCGTGCGGTACCGGATGTAAACAGCGTCTTCATTGTTGGGGTCTTTCATGGCTTGGTTCAGCATCATGCTGAAGAAGATTGAAAAGAGGGTTGGTGCGAGAACACAGCCTTGCTTCAAGACATATAAGGCAATCGAACAACTGAAAAGTGGCAAAGCAGCAGGTATGGATGGAATCCCCCCAGAAGTCTGGAAGGCTGGCGGCAAAACTCTGCATGCCAAACTGCATGAGTTTTTCAAGCTTTGTTGGGACCAAGGTAAACTGCCTCAGGATCTTCGTGATGCCACCATCATCACCCTGTACAAAAACAAAGGCGAGAAATCAGACTGCTCAAACTACAGGGGAATCACGTTGCTCTCCATTGCAGGCAAAATCTTCGCTAGGATTCTACTAAATAGAATAATACCTAGTGTCGCCGAGAATATTCTCCCAGAATCACAGTGCGGCTTTCGCGCAAACAGAGGAACCACTGACATGGTCTTTGCCCTCAGACAGCTCCAAGAAAAGTGCAGAGAACAAAACAAAGGACTCTACATCACCTTTGTTGACCTCACCAAAGCCTTCGACACCGTGAGCAGGAAAGGGCTTTGGCAAATACTAGAGCGCATCGGATGTCCCCCAAAGTTCCTCAACATGATTATCCAACTGCACGAAAACCAACAAGGTCGGGTCAGATACAGCAATGAGCTCTCTGAACCCTTCTCCATTAACAATGGCGTGACATGGTTATGGGATATTGTTAATTCATCTCAGAGCCTGGCAGTCATGATTTTGATGCTCCTGTACCACCTTTTTTTTTTATTTTATTTTTTTAAATTTTTTATTTTTCACACCATAAAACACCTGTACCACCTTCTTGATGGTATTGGGTCAAAGGTACTGTGTGCTGGATGGAAGGAGTCTTCTATCATTCTTTGAGCCTTGTTCAAACATCGCTTCTGCTAAATGTTGTCAGTAGAGGAAAGGGACACCCCAGTGATTTTCTTGGCTCCTTTGTTGATCCTCTCTATGGATTTCAGATTTATTGTCAGAGTGCATACATGACATCACACACAACCCTGAGATTTTTTTTTTCGTGTATGTACTCTTGGGTGTTTTGGTGATCCTCTGTGTAGATTTCCTTTCCGGTGCTTTGCAAATACTGTTCCACACAATAATACAGCCAGTCAGGACATGTGCTCCTGTAAAATGTTGTCCACGTGGGGGCTGGTAGCCTTGCCCTCCTGAACGCCAATGTGTATAAATCCAGGCTACTCACTCTCCTGGTATATCCTTTCTCAGTAAGAAGACCAGAACTGTACATGATGTACCAGGTGTGGCTTCTCCAATACCTGCATATTTGCATCAGAACCTCCCAATTCTTAAATTCAATCTATTTAAAAGTGAAGGCCAACATACCAGTTGTTTCTTGATTATTTTATGCACTTCCATGTAAGCACCCCCATCTCTCTCTCTGCACAATATAAATGGACGACCTCATTTGTCAGAATCTTGCCCACTCACCCTATCTCTGTCTCTCTACACACTTTGACCTACAAACAACTTTGTTTCCCACTCAATTTAGTGTTATCAGCAAAACTTAGAAAAGTTAGAAATTTAAACAATTTAACAATACGCATCTGGAACCATGCAACACTACAGCACAGAAACAGGCCCCTTCGGCCCTTCTAGTTTGTGCTGAATCCAGTTTTTTGTTGCCTAGTCCCTCTGACCTGCACCTAGTTTCATAGCCCACCATACTCCTTCCATCCATGTACCTGTCCAAATTCTTCTTAAATGTTAAAAATTGAGCCCGCATTTACCACCTCAGCTGGTATCTCATTCCATCCTGCCACTCTCTGTGTGAAGAAGTTCCCCCTAAACTTTTCGCCTTTAACCTGTGTCCTCTGGTTTGTATCCTGCCTACTCTCAGTAGAAAAAGCCTATCTACATTTACTCTGTCTATCCCCCCCCTCATAAATTCAAATACCTCCATCAATTCTCCCTTCATTCTTCTATGCTCCAGGGAATAGAGTCCTGACCTGTTTAACCTTTCCTTCAATTTTTCTGCTCTGCCAAAAGACTAAGTTTAGCAACGAGCATCCTGGGCGGTGAATATCCATCACGTAGTAAATTATTTAAATGTGGCCTGTCCTTCACGAATCCATGCTGTGATATGCTGATAGAAGAATTTCTGTCCAGATGTCTCTTTCTTCCTTAATGATAGGGGAGCAATGAGGATGGGAAAGTGAAGGGGAAATGTCGAGCGAGAGGTAGGGCGGGAGCGGGGGGGAAGGATACTGCTCTTCAATCTCTCACAGCCTTTGGGAAGAAGCTATTCGCCAGCCTGGTAGTCCTGATATTGATGCTCCTGTACTTCCTAAACAATGATATTGGGTCAAAGATACTGTGAGCTGGATAGAAAGGGTGTTCTGGATTTAGTTTTCAGATTTATTGTCAAGAGTACATCCATGACATCACACACAATCCTGAGATAGAATGACCACTTATTGGCAGTCCAAAAAAATTACACAATCTGCATGTAAACAAATAAAGAACCGTAAATAGCTATAACATGAATGATCTGTGCAATAAAGAGCAAGGAAAAAAAAATCAATAAAAAGCAAAAGTCAGATTATTTAATGAGTCCCCGATGGAGCTTGTTGTTGAGGAGTCTGACGGTGGAGGGGGGAGCCAGCTCTTCCTGAACCTGGTAATGTGAGTCTTGTGGCACCGATGTCTCTTGACGGCAGCAGCGAGAACAGAGAGTGAGCTGGGTGGTGCTCTCTGCAAACTATTGCTCTTTGTATCCCCCACCCCCTCTTTAACTAGTCATTCCAATTCCTACTTCCTTTCTCTCTGCACCTAGGCTCCTCCTCCCCCACCCCAACTATCATCTCCCACCTTCACTACCCCCCACCTTCTCCCTTTTGTTCGGACATCTCTCATGTTCCCCCTCACCTTGATGAAGGGCTCAAGCCTGAAATGTTGGTGATGTTTGCTACATAAAGGTGTTTGACCTGCTGAGTTTCTCCAGCATTTGTGTGTTTTTTCACTTAACCACTGTATCAAAAGAATCCTGTGTTTCACCCTCAGCTTCTTATATCCAGTTCTTTACAATGTCTCTGCCCTTGATTTCAGTCAAGTAGTTAAGCAGGTTCTGTTCATAATCTCTTTTTTTCTCTGACTGGCACCAGGATTCTAAGACAATTGCATTCTTGCAATTTTTTCAATTGATACTCAAGAGTTACACAGAACTAACATCAATAAGAACACGATAGATTGTCTTATACTTTTTAATTCATATATTGAGCTTTGTTCTTGGCAAGTCCCCTAATCTGGAGCCTATTAACAGACTCTGGGAAAGTGGAGGATTGAGCAGGGCACCAGAGGACAGGAAGATCATTTCCCATCTGAGAAGGAGTAAACTACCCTGGACGGTGACAATAGTGGTGAACCTGCGAGAGGGCTGTGCTGCTGAGGGACCAGTGCATGCAGCGGGTGGCTGGCGACTCGAGGCAAGGAACCAGCAGAAGCTGTGGGCTTCTGGAGTCTATTGTCGGGAGACTTGTGCTGGGCTGCGTACTGTTAGAGACGGGCTCGAACTGGACAGAGGGGTATCAGGAACCAGGCTGTGAGGAGGTGCTGAGGGGTTCCTGACCGTGTCAGAGGTTCAGATCTGGAGCTCGGGTTGCCAATAGTTTGGACTGGACTCTGTGTGACTGTGGAAGTGCTGGAGGTGAATTCACAGGCACTCTGTGACTCTAGGGGTCTCTCTTTTGCTTCTCTCTCTCTCTCCCCAAGTCTAACTAAGAGGCGCTTAGGCAATTCCTGGCGAATCTGTCTGCCTTGCAGCAAGCAAACGGATATTTCCTGTGTTATGATGCTGTTTTATTTCTATGATAATAAATTGAATCTTGATGTCATTAGGGGAGGAAGGGGGGAACTCCTTCCTCTGTGTACACTTCTACCCCCTCCTCATTCTCCCTGATCCCCTTCAGCCCAGCCCCCTCCCTGCCCTAACTCTCCCTCTTGCTTCTTCTCAGAGACTCCTTTGCCCAGACACTCACCCTCCACGAAACTAATGCTGTCTCAACCACCGTCACCTGCAACCTTCTCCAACGGCATCGCTGTGAGGCACTGATGCCTGAGAGCCGTTTAAACATCCTGAGTGGACAACTATTGGATGGTTTTGCTATGGATGTTTAGCCTTGTGTTTTTTTGATCCTTATATCGCAGGGTGTGACTGAAGTGTTGTGTGAGGCCTGCCAGCAACTGGGATGGAAAACCCCAACCACCATTCAGAAGGAAGCTCTACCCGTGGCCTTGCAAGGTGAGAGATGGAACAACAATGGTGGCTGCATGTCAAAAATCTCTTTTTTCTGTTTGGTTGAATATATTGTCTTTGTGCCCTGCCTATGGAAGGAAACTTGACTGATTTAGTTTCTATGTAAAGGTTCCATTATTGTCACATACTACATTTAGTCTGACAAAGGGCCTCGGCCCAAAACGTTGCTTCCTGTGGAAGATTTCAGATTTATTCCATACATGACCTCACATGCAACCTTGAGATCCTTTTTCCTGAGGGCAAGACAGAATTACCATGTAAACAAAGAACTGCAAATAAACTGCAATACAGAGAGAAGAGAAAAATATCAATAAAATGCAACCTGATTGAGGTTGTTGTGGAGTCCGATGGAGGGGTAGCAGTGTTTCTGAACCTACTGGTGTGAGATTTGTGGCACCTAGACCTCTTTCCTGATGGTAGCAGCAAGAACAGTGCGTGCACTGGGTGCTCAGACCCTTGATGATCGCTGCTGCTCTCCCATGGCAGTGTTACCTATAGCTGTTCTCGATAGTGGGTAGGGTTTTGTATGTGATATCCTGGGCTGTGTCCACTACCTTTTGCAGGGCATTATACTCAGGGCATTGGTATCCCCATATCAGACCATAATGCAGCCAGTCCTATCAATAGCTCAGTGGTTAGAGCAGGGGTGGCCAAACTTGCTTATCACAAGAGCCGCATACCATAAATTTCAGATGTTTGAGAGCCGTAGCAATCACGCGATCGCAAGCCACACCCACTAACACCATCGTTAGCCGCTTTCACATGGCCATAATACCCGAATGTAAAGCTGTCTAAAATACATGAATGTGGCTGTCGGGAGGCCACCTGAAAGCGAAGAGCCCATCCCCGAGGTGTACTTACTCAACCAACCTCGGGAAGATATATGCTCCACTTCCAAGCGCTGCCCCGAGGCACCTGAAAGCAGCAGCCCGAAAGTGGCTTGCACCTGTAAGGTACCTAGCAGGGGGTGGGCTGATGACAATCAGTTGGCGACTCAACTCCCCGTGCCTGACAGCCCCCCTCCCCGCTGCCTAGTGACCCATCTCCCCACTGCCTGGCAGCTTCCCGGCGCGGGACATCAGGGCTGGGGGAGCTGGCACAGGATTACGGGGCTGGGGCGGCCGGTGCGGGTACTGTTTTGTTGGGGAAAGTATTTTTCAATCCTTGTCTTGCAAATCATCCATTTGCAGAATGCTGATACACTGTAGTTAGTGAAGAAGCATGGTTTCAAAGGGAGCAATTTTGCAAAAGATTTATTTCTCATCAAGTCCACACGCCAAACATTCCCCCAGACACCTGAAAGCAGCAAGTCAAAGTGGCTAGTAGCTTTCAGGTGCCTAGCAGTGGGCAGGCTGTTGACAGTCAGCTGGTGACCTGCTGGGGACAGCCACCCTCCCTGCGAGCCGCCCATAACATGTCAACGAGCCGCATGTGGCTTGCGAGCCATGGTTTGGCCACCCCTGGCTTAGAGCATTGGTCTTGTAAACCTGAGGTCATGCGTTCATTCCTCACAGGGCCTCATTTCTGTGAAGGGCAAAGCTGGACAAAGTGGGGACTCTCTGTCTTTGTCTTGTAGACAAAGTTAAAGAATTACATGCATGTTACATTCTAAATGTAGTAGTACGTGACAACAATGGAACTTTTACCTTTATCCTACATACGAAACCTCTTGTTCTAGACATTGTGCACTGGAGGAAATAGTTTCTTCCTATTGTACCTCAATTGGGTCACACTTTAATCTCCTAATTGTGGAATATAAATCTGATCATCTAACAAAGAGAATAAGTACACAGAGATGTGGAGGAGCTCAGCAGGTCTCGCAGTGTCCTTAGGAGCTAAAGATATATTACCAATGTTTCGGGCTTGAGCCCTTCTTCAAGTTACAATCCACAGTATCCAACAAAAGGAAGCCACCTCTGCAAGCAGCATTACTTAGGAGTGGCATGGGCTGCCCAAGGAGGTGGTTGCTGCAGGTAACCTGTTCATTTAAGAAACATTTGGACGGATATTTGGATAGGATGGGTTCAGAGAGATATGGGCCAAATGCATTCAGGTGGGGCAAACGTGGGTAGATCATTTTGGTTGGCGTGGCAAATTGACCGAAAGGCCTATTTGAATACTCTTTGACTGTCAGTCTCAAAGCTTGGTATGATTTGTTACAGTAACAAGGCCAGATTTCCTGACCATCTGTCACTGACAGTTCTTTGTCACTGGCATTTAAAATGCCAACACATTATAAAGGTAAATATTATTTCACTGCAAGCAAATGTGTACCTCTGAGCATGCATCTTAGTGTTACTTATGGACACCCACATCTCATTCTGCTTGTGTTGAAATAAGGCCATTCTGATGATGTCACACTCTTTCTTCCAGGGCGGGATATTATTGGCCTGGCTGAGACTGGCTCTGGAAAGACGGGGGCCTTTGCTTTGCCGATCCTGCAAGCTTTGCTGGAGAGACCCCAGGGGCTCTTCGCACTTGTCTTGACACCAACCCGGGAGCTGGCCTTTCAGATCTCTGAACAGTTTGAGGCTCTGGGTTCATCAATTGGAGTGAAGTCCGGTGAGTGATTCCCCAATGGGGGAAGGTAGAGGGGGAGGGGTCAAGAAGTGATATCAGAATCAGGATTTATTGTCATGAACAAGTCATGAAATTCGATGTTTTGTGGCAGCGTCACAGGGCAAACATTCATATTATAACCATCTTACTATAAAAAAATAAAAATAATGCCTGAAAAGTAAGGCAGTGTCTGGTTCATTGATCATTCAGGAATCTGATGGCAGAGGGGAAGAAGCTGTCCTTGTGCCGCTGAGTGCTCGACTTTAGGCATCTGTACCTTTTCCCCAGGTATGGAGTGAAGTCTGGTCCCTGTGATGTCGCAGGCCAAGTTAACAACCCTCTGAAGTTTATTCTTGTCCTGAGAGTTGGCACCTCCATACCAGGCAGAGATGCAATCAGCCAGAATGCTCTCCATGGTTCACCTGTAGAAGTTTACAAGAGTCTCCAGTGACATACTGAATCTCCTCAGACACCTCTCAAAGTATAGCCGCTGGCGAGCCTTCTTGGTGATTGCATCAATGTGGAGGCTCCAGGACAGATCCTCAGAGATGCTGACACTCAGGAATTTGAAGTTCTTGACCTTCTCCGCTACTGAGCCCTCGATGAGGGCTGGGTTGTGTTCCCCTTACTTCCTCCTGAAAGTCTACAATCATCTCTTGGTTTTGCTGACATTGAGGGCAAGGTCATTGTCATTACACCATTCAACGAGCTGATCTTTCAAACTCCTGCACACTTCCTCATTGCTGTCTGATTCTGCCGACAACTGTGTTGTCATCGGTAAATTTATAGATGGCATTGGAATGGTACCTGGCCCCACAGTCATGGGTGTATAATGAATAAAGCAGTGGGCTTGGGTGCACGCGTGCCTGTGTTGATAATCAGTGGAGCCTTTGTTTCCAATTTGTACTGACTGGTCGTCCGATGAGAAAGTCAAGGATGCAGTTGCAGAGTGGGGTACAGAGGCCTAGAGTTTGTGGTGGGATTGTAGGAAAAAGAACAGGTACTGGTGGGGATTTTGGATGGAGTGAGGATATGTTATGATTTTTAGTGTTACCCCCTGATGACTAGATTGCAGTGGTGAGACCACCACGTCACTGGATCAGAGTTTGTGCTCTGTTACACTCAGCCCTTCTTGGGTTACAAGATCCTAAAATGGTTCAAGTTTTCTTTCCATGTGTTTTGATGAAGACTTCCCTCCTAATCTGATAAATCTGCCATTTCCCTTGCAGTGGTGATTGTGGGTGGAATTGATATGTTGTCGCAGAGTCTTGCTTTGGCGAAGAAACCTCATGTTGTCATTGGTGAGTTTTGGCATCCGTTCTCTTCTTCATAAAACTGGTGGGGTGTCAAGCCTTTTGCCTCCTGATGCCCTCCACCTCCTGGGTATTTCTTATCATGTTCTGGTAATGGAGTCTTTTCGTCTGAGCTTGCATCGACATCTCAAGAGAGTGTTGAGAGAGCATTATGGTGAGACATGCAAAAATGACATCTAATTTCTTGTGTGAACAGAGAGTGCAGCAAGAGTTCATGCAAATAATATTCAATACACGTTGAAACACACCAAGCAATAACTTTAATCCTTTGAAATATAGAACAAGGGTGGCAATGCTGTTACAGCTCTGATGACCCTGGTTTAAATCTAGTGCTGTCTCAAAGGAGTTTCTACATTCTCCCCGTGACCTTTGTGGGTTTCCTCTGGGTGCTCTGGTTTCCTCTAAAACGTACAAGGGTTGTAGGTCAGTTGGGTGTAATTGGGCAGCAAGGGCTCGTGGGGCAGAAGGGCCTGTTACTGTGCTGTATCTCTGGGGTAAAAAGTCTATAGTGCTGGCCATTTGGCACAGAGTGTTTTACCGACCGAATATCCTACTCCAACAATGGTCAGGAATTTTCCAAGAACAATTTTCAGAATTTCTATTTGGATTAGGATTTTATCCATTCTTGTTGAATCTTGGAAGGATTTGAGACAGTAAGTTCTTCACAGAGTCCCAGACTCAGGGTTCCTTCCACAGTGGTTGTTCTCCAGAGATGTCACTGCTGATCATCACTGTGTGACGCCTGTGATCTATTCCTTTCCATATCTCCCAGTCATTGCCTGGGTTTACCTTGCAAATGATCAGATAATCTCCAGATGCTGGGGTCGAGTGGCACGCACGAAACTAGTAGAGAAACTCAGCAGGTCACGTAGAATCTGCTGGAAGTAAAGGGTAACCAATGTTTCAGACCTGGGCCCCTTTCAGGAATCTGGAAAATCAGGTAATTGCCTGCATGATGTTGTCCCATTTGTCCTAATTCCTCCCTGCAGCCCAGAGACACAGCATGTATGTCTGTATCAGAGTGTTGTAAAATAATGACTGCCCTTACCACCCATTGTATTATGTCGTGTACACAGTCGCTGTGTTCCAGGAAATTATTCCCATTTTCCCAAAACACCTGCGAAGTAAAAAGCTCAGACCCAGAATGGGGATGCCATTCCAGTTCGACTTTTTTCCTCCTAGACCCCTTGTCATTTTCCTAGAACGCATGCAGTGTAAATCCCAATGCAGGCATTCCGGGACCAACTTGGGTCAAAGTGTATTGGTATATTCGTAATTTTTTTAGTGCAGCCCGCTGTTCTGCTCGTCCTCTGCTCTCTCCAGCATCCCACTGTCCTGCTCTGTCTTGGTGGTCCACAGCCTGCTCTCTCTGGCAGCCCGCTGACCTGCTCTGTCCTGGCGATCCTCTGCTTGCTCTCTCCGGCAGCCCGCTGACCTGCTCTGTCCTGGCGGCCCTCTGCTTGCTCTCTCTGGCAGCCCGCTGTCCTGCTCTGTCCTGGCAGTCCTCTGCCTGCTCTCTCCGGCAGCTTGCTGTCCTGCTCTGTCCTGGCGGTCTTCTGCCTCCTCTCTCTGGCAGCCCGCTGTTCTGGCGGACCTCTGGCTGCTCTCTCCTGAAGACTGCTGACCTGCTCTGTCTTGGCAGTCCTCTGCCTGCTCTCTCCAGCATCCCACTGTCCTGCTCTGTCCTGGCAGTCCTCTGCCTTCTCTCTCCGGCAGCCCGCTGTCCTGGCAGTCCTCTGCCTGCTCTCTCCAGCATCCCACTGTCCTGCTCTGTCCTGGCGGACCTCTGCCTGCTCTCACTGTATATTTGTGTATATTTGCTGATAGTTGTTGTAATTGGCTGAGAGCCGTAGCCACGCCCACTTGGCAGGTCATAAAGGGCTGCTCCTAACCAGACCCAGGTCAGTCTGGACTGGTCGATTGTGCTGTTACACGCTCCAGTCTTTTGCTGATTAAAGTCTTGGTTTGAGCTAACAAGTCTTTGGATTATTCGACGCGCTGCACTGCCCTAACCCGATTTGTTTTCAGGGGTCTTTACTCTCCTCTCTTCCAGCCACTCCAGGCCGCCTTATAGATCACCTGCAGAACACAAAGGGTTTTAATCTGCGAGCACTCAAGTATCTGGTGATGGACGAAGCTGACAGAATCCTTAACATGGACTTTGAAACTGAAGTGAGTGAACTTAAATGCTCAGGATTTCACACGCTATCCTCACTTGCTTTTAATTTTTCATTTTATTTCCAGGTGATCGATGTTTCCCCATAGCAAAAGCATTTCATTAGCACCTTATGTGACTTTGGGGTTATCCTGAAGCGAATTATTTCACATAGAACATTACAGCACAATGCAGGCCCTTTGGCCCTCAATATATAAATCTACTTTAGAAAAACCTGAACTTCTTTACCACATAACCCTTTTTTTTCCATCTATATGCCTGTTGAAGAATCTTTTAAATGTCTCTATTGGACCAACCTCCACCACTTCCCTGGCTATGCATTCTTCTCTTTTTAAAATAAAAACACTCCTGATGTCTCCCCTAAACATTCCTCCCCTCACTTTGTACAGATGTTCTCTGGTGATTGCTACTCCAACCCTGGGTAAAAAAGATGTCGGACTCTGGCTTTACCCTACCCTCAATTTTGGTCTATGTGTCCTCTGAGTCCATCGTGCTCGTTGAATGAAGTAATAGGAGAAGGTATTCGGTTTCACAATCAGTTTATTACATAGCACAAGAATAAAGCTTAACAGAGCTCTGGTTCAGTCGTTAGTTCATACGTCATCTGCTCAGTGAGCTATTCCCCAAGACTGACTCCTACTGTCCAGTCTCTTCTGTTTATATAGATCAACATTGTTACATTGACCACAAGTTGGCTTTCTTTGATAAACTCCTTGCATAAAATTTATCTCCAGCAATTTCCTGCTCTGCAATTATCGATAGTGTAGACCTTCTATCTTAATCCCCAAGGCCAGAACATCCTGTTGTTTTGATCAGAAGTCAATTCATACCCCAGATATTTCTAATTATTTCTTTGTTCTCGTCTGGCCATAGTCTTCTGTTCTAATCAACACCTCCCATGTATCCTTATGACTTAATTATTCCTACTAAATTGGTTTATCCATTTTGTTTGTCTCTGACATTCTCAGTCATGGTACTCTTATCACTTATCCTTGCAATCCACTTATCTTCCTGTTACTGGCCTGTTTCAGAATAAATCACTGTCCCTATGGTTCCTCCAACCTCATCCTGTCTGGTTTATCCATTTTGTTTTTGGAGGCAGCAAATTCTACACATACTATAATCAGCCAACTTTTCTACATACTGTGGCTGTTACTCAATTGCATTAATATTTCCCTTAAATAGTATAATTGAAGTAAATAGTAAATTGTTACATAGTAATTGATTAATGAATACATAATGAATAGTACATTGGCATATTTTCTATGATTTCTTAACCCCTTGGTTCCAACACTATCTACCCTATATTTGAGATGTGGGAAGAAACAGGAGCATCCAGGTTTTGGACACAGTCATAGGGAGTACATACAAACTCCACAAAGGCAGCAGCAGAGCTTCGGCTTGAAGCTGGTTTGCTTTGATATGGGAACTCTGCTGAGTGTCCCATTCTCCCACCCCTCACGTAGTTCCAGTGACCTCCAATATGCCAGGGACCCTCAGAGATATAAATATTCAATGGGGATTGCCTGCTTCCAAAAGCATAAATCATAATCTGTTTGTCTTAACCAGATGTACCCCTCAACGCATAGTGTATCTAGGGCGTGGCAGCCATGCCACATACCCTGGGTGCCATTGTCCTCGCCTCGCCCCGAGTCCCGAGCCCAACAAAGAATCTCCACCTGACAAAATAACTTGGGGTATGGGCGACAGTCTGAGGTTCTTTAATGACGCTGTCACATTTTGCTTTCTGACGGATATCTGCATCAGACTAGTTGAACTGATTTGGAAAATGGCAGTGCCCAGGGTTAAACTGCAAAGCAACTTCAACTGCCCCATCCCCATCATCTTAACTCGCTGATCCTACCATGCAGTAGGAAAGGAAGGCTGGGGCAGTCGGATATCAGTAGTTAGATGGGGGGGTGATGGAGGGGGCTAGGTAGGAATCCTACCTAGTCCTGTCTGTCGCCTCTCCCCCCCAAAACCCGACTGCCTTGGCTGATCCTCCCCCTTCTCCCTTTCTCTCTCCTACCTCTCCCCTCTATCTACCTCTCCCCCCTGTTCTTCCCCCCCCCCCCCACTCTCTCCATCACTTGTGTAGGGAGTGCGTTAAATAGTATAATTGAAGTAAATATGCCGGACTCATTTCCTCAGGCATTGGGAATCCTGCGCTTCGGAATCGTCCCAGGAGAGTGAAAGAGAAAAAAAACATGTGAACCAAATCAAACCGTGCTGGCCCCAGGGACAAACACCCTCCCCACCACCCATAAAACCCAGGGAAATCAATGTTTAAGAGGTTCAAGAAATGTTTCCCCCTCGCTCTTTGATTTTGTCCTGGTGGATCTGTTGGGGTGGTTGGAGGGGGGTGAAGGGTTTGTGGATGGGGTCTGTGTGCCCAGGGAGTGGGGGGTTGAAATGATCCCAGGAGCGGATCTTACAGTGAAGGGCAGACAAGTACGAGAGGGTTGATTGTAACATGTTGTAGACATGGTCTGTCTGTTCCAGGATGCAGGGTGCACTCTTCTTTCCCCGTCCCTCTCTCCACTCTTTCACCCTTCTCCCCCTCCCCTATCTCTTCCCTGGGTGCTGGGTGACTGGTGTCTGGGATTAAATGCATGTTGGGTGCTCCCCACTCCCTCCTGGAATTAAACCCCATCCAGGGAAGATGTCCAAGCTCGTGGTTCTGATCAGCAGCGTGTCAAAGTTTTGTTATTGAGTACCGCCTGAAAAACGCACACACCCTTAAAGGTAGCCCAAAAACCCATAACTCACAGGAATTTCCCGCTGCCGATCTTCAAAACTAGCCCAATTGTGTGTGGAAATTGCCCCAATGGCAACTTTGTTTGTGATTTTTTTTAACACGGGGTGTGATTTAAGTGTTTGCCACAGGTGCTATTTTACCAAGCTACAACACTGGCTCAACAACAAACCAACCTTAAAAGCTGACAATTTTGCTCGTAATTGGCTGCTACACATCTTTCTCCTGGAGTCATATCGCATGCAACAGACCTGACTATTTTGCACCCTAAGACAGGCTGAGCGTGGTGTGGGGCAGTTGGGGGGGTGCTGTCCGGGCTGAGTGCTTGGGGGGGGGGAGGGAAGGGAGGGGTTGCTGACCGACCGGGCTGAGTGCTGGACGAGGGGAGGGAGCTGACCGGGCTGAGCATGAGGTGGCGAGGAAGGGGGTTGTTGACTAGGCTGAGCATTGGTTCGATGTGCGCCGTTCAGGAGGCTCATGAGGAGGTCAGAGGCGACGGGGTGGCCTAAGAGCTCGGGCAAAAATGTGACCAGTGTTAGCTGCTCAGAGCTGGCGGCCAAGCGGGACAGAAGGCCAGACAAGAGTTTCAGAGCTGTAGGAGCAGTGGGGCTGTGAAGCCGAGTGCCAGTGGCTTTCATGCACCCGCATCAGCTGGTCGGGCTGGCCTTCAGGCACAGTTCGGCAGTGCAGCGCGGTCTATCGCCCTCTTCCCCCCTGTCCCCCCCACCCCCAACCATCCAACTCCTGACACGGCAGCAGGGCTGCAGTGCTGCTGAGCCTGGAGTTGACAGAGCACCGCACCAGATCGTGGTGATGGTTCAATGCAGAAGCAGTGGCTATCTTCGCTACCTAAATCTCGCATGTAACTAGAACCACTCTGCCAGTTCCACTTGTGTGGGGGATTATGGGTAAGGAAAATGGCCATTGCCCTTGCACTGAGCCAGCTGCTGCATGCATCTCTCCCACTGGGTGCTTGGAGCTGAGAGCCACCTTTCCACCAAAGGTAAGAGATGGCCATACTTTCCCGTAGTCCTTTTTAACAGCATTTATTACGATGATTCCCAAAAAAGATAGAGATCCTTATCACTTTTGAGTACGGACTATAAGATTGTTGCTAAAGCCTTGGCAAATAGATTGGCAACTTATTTGCTTAAATTAATAAATGCTTATCAAACTAGCTTTGTGCAGGGGAGGCAATTGGCGGACAGTGTATGTAGATTGCTCAGTATTATACATCTGGCGCAAACACAAGATGACTTGAGTGTCACAGTGACTCTAAATGTGGAGAAAGCTTTTGACAAACAGGAGTGGGACTTTTTATTTAAAGTGCTGGAAATATTTGGACTTGGACAAACATTTATTAATTGGGATAGAGCTCTATATTCTGAGCCTAAAGCCACCATTCCCACTGTCGAGATCTAGCAGACAAAGTTATCCATTATCTCTAGCTCTTTTCTCCTGGCCATTGAACCGTTAGCAGAATCCATCTGTTTCAGGATCAATCACGAAGAACATTCAATCAATTTCTTTGGTGATGATGTTCTAATATATCTGACAGAACCAGTTAACTCATTACAAAAATTGCAGTCTGAATTGGAAGATTTTGAGATTATATTGGGTTATAAAGTCAATTGGGACAAGAACAAAGTTATGCCAATTACAGGTGGGAATTATGAACAAATTAAGAGAAAGTGGCCGCTCAATAGGATTAAATATTTAGGTATCAGGGTAGATGATAATCTGCACAATTTATACAAGTTGAATTAACTTTCCCTGCTTTGTAAAATTGAGATGATTTTAAAAAATGGGTGACTCTCCCAATAACTTTGGTTGGAAGGGTCAACTGTATTAAAATGAAAGTGCTGTCGAGAGTACAATATGTTTTCAAAGTTTACCTGTTGCTATACCTTAGAGATTCTTTCAAAAACTTAATGTGGAAAGGTAAGCCTTCTTATTGATTATTTAACTTGGAATTATGAATTGGGAGGGTTAACGCTTCCAGATTTCAAAAAATAATTTTGGGCAACCCAGTTGAAGTTTGTCAACTCCCTCTTTGATAGAGGAGTCAAGACTTTATGGGTAAAATTCATTTGCTTAAGGTTGGTGAGAGGACACCAGAAAACCTTGTATATAAATGGAATTCTAAATTATTATCTGGCCCTAAAGAAGGCCCCCTATTTAAAGCATATAATTACAAAATGGAATAAAATTAATGGTAAATTGAGGACAAGTCGGGGGGGGGGGGTTTCTTTAATTATAAACACCCCTGACTCAAAATATGTTAATTTCATTAATGATTTATAATAAAATCCTGGTCACTTGATCCCAGAGAAGGGTCAAATGTATTGAGGATTGTTATGAGCAGGGATAATTTATGACATTTGAGCAAATTAGGAATAAATATGGAACTTTAAATACATTTTTTTCCTGCTATCATCAGTTAAGATCTTATTTAGGGGACAAATTAGGTCCAGCGCTAACTTTACTGCAATGTAGTGAAATAGAGATTCTGGTTCGAAAGGGGATCACCAAAAAATTTATATCAAAAATGTATTCCTTACTTTCGATGGGAACCCCTAAACAAGGCCTTGATAAATCAAGACAAAGGTGGGAATCAGATTTGGGTATAGAAATTGATCCATTTTGCTGGTCCGACATTTCAAAGTGGTAGAAGTGCTGTGGAAAATACAGGAAATTGACCTTCATCTAACACAGCTTTTTATTTGGGCTGATAACATCACTTCCTGTCCATGTGACAGAAGCAGTGATTTATAGAAGGCCAGCATGCAAGCCCGGAGGTGTCAGTCTTGCACTAGACTCCACAGCATGTATATCAACTTCCCTTCGTATACATCAACTCGATAACATGTACAGTGATTCCACAACATGAACACCAACATCAGTAGTAGCTCAGTATAGAATACTTTGCTATAGGAACAATGTTTCCGATATGGGAAAGAAATAGGTACTTCCTTGCATTCAACCTTGTTGTGCCCTAAAGTGAGGCGTTTCTGGGAAGATTTGGATAATCTGGAAAAAAAGTTTCTGGAATTCGATCACTTCAGGCACCCGAGTTATTTTTATTGGGGAATTTAGAAGAAGCAAGACCTAAAATGAGGCTGTCGAATATCAATTAAAATTTGTTAAGCTCGCTTTAGCAGTGGCTAGGAAATGTACTGCAGTTACTTGGAAATCTAATTCCCAACTAGGTTTAGCCCACTGGAAGATAGAATTGCATAATTGTGTTCCCTTGGAGAAGATCACCTCTAACCTCAGAAACAGGTAGGATGTATTTTTAAGAATATGGAATTCATACCCAAGGTAAATTGGGGTAAATCTTTAATGATTCCCCTCTGAGAACCCGAGAGAAGTCAGGTTATTTGTCCCTTGATGGGAGTGGGGTTTATCTGAGAAGCCAATCTTTTTCTTTTTCATTCTCTTTTACTTTTTCTTATTTCTTTGGGGGGTGGGGGGGAAGAGTTCTTATTTTGTTCTTCTTTCTCACTATCTCCCTTTGGTTCAACACGAACATTGAACTTATATTTTTGTCATTTTATTGTAATTTCTTTCTTTATAATAATTGAATCACACGATGACTTATTTCTCACATTCTTTAATATCAACGTGGATCGATATTTGCATTATTTTGTTAATATGGATATTGATGTTTTTCTTTTTGACTATTCTTCGTTTTGACTGCATGTTGATTGAAAATTATCAAAATAAAATATTAAAAAAGGGTAAGAGAGTGTGCCCACACGGGCGGGGACAGGGACGATGTGGGGTGGTGGTGGGGGGGGTCTCCCTCTGAAAACTGAGAATTTATTATTTATGTGTATTGTCATCTACCGAAAAAAGTCCCAGTTTTTGGAGGTTGCTGGTGTTCGGAATCCTCGATAAAAGGTTAGGCACCAATAGTTTCACTTTCTCAACCTGATCTTAAAGCCTGGCCGCAGATTTTGACATACCTATTGATGGATAGCATAAAGCCCTGCAGAGTTCACTTGTCTGGAAATTCACTCCAGGTTAGGTGCAATATCAGGGGTACTTGTTTTTACAGAGTTGTGGGTGCCAGGAATGCTTTGCCAGGAGTGGTGATGGAGGCCAAAACATTAGGGGCATTTAAGGGGCTCTTAGTCACATTGAGGGGCTGAGACCAAGGAGGATATTCTCCAACAGCAGAGGGTGGCAGTAACCACAAGTTTGCGGAGGAGCAAGTGGAGTTGTTCAAGTGAACTGGTACGGACTTCTGTAAACGGTTATATGGTTCCTTGTCATTCATCACAAGGTAAAGCATGATTTTAACCATGAATATGAAACTGGGTAAAGGTTTTGTGATGCGAAAGGGTACAGTTGTGGCCATGTGCACAATATTACGGTAGGTACTGGTAATATACTGAAAGTATAATCTGTTGGGTGTGATTGATACAAATAAAAGAGCAAGTGTAGGAAAATATTTGTAAGAGCAACAGCACCTTGTTAATGGTTTTTGTTACTTGGTCGAACGTGTGTTTTGATGCTCAGACTCTTATTACTTCATTGTGTTTTTTTTTATTCATTAGAGATAATTTGGACTTCCGCCACTGATACAGTATTTGGGATTCCAGTGTGAATTTCATCCCCTCAAAAGTAGTATCCATATACTGGTTGACCCTGTAAATTTAACATTTAAAATATGGTATAGAAAATTCTACTTTTACATGAGTATATATGCTAGTTAATTTTTAACATCCATTCCATTGCTCATTAGAATCTTGTATTTCCAAAGGTAATCTAATTCTACATGCAAACATTCAGCACAGAAACAAGCCCTTTCTCCCCACTGTCCACACCAAACATTATTTCAAATTAAACTAAATCTCTTATGCATGTACATGATATCCCTATTTCTTCATTGCCTGCAGATTAATGTGCTTATCCAAAAACATCTTAAAGCTAGTATGGTATTCTACCAGATGCAAGATTTTGTTAGCGTGGGGAACAGTGCCATTCTTTCTGAACAAATAAATCCTGGCTCTGCTCTGTGTTTTTGCCATGTTTCAGAAGATTCCATTGACCCAGGATTTCTTTTGTAGGTTGACAAAATTCTCAAGGTGATCCCCAGAGACCGGAAAACGTACCTGTTCTCAGCAACAATGACCAAGAAGGTAAGGGAAGGATATGCTGAAACATTTTTCTTTAACGTATCCATGTGCATTTCTCCAGCAGAGGCCAGGTGCCCCCCCCGGCTAGGGGTCTTGTCAGGGTAGAGGAGGTGTGGAACAAAGTTCGAGAGTGTTAGGGCAAAGAGGGTGAGCTGCTATTAAAGCAGAACCTTCCTTCAGAGGGGAAGAGGCAGAATCCAACAAGAAGCAGGGAGCAGTCCTCAGCTGTGTTTTTGCTGAAACTACTTGTGTCTCTTGCATACATACACCTTTCTTTTCCTCTCCCCTCTCAAGTGTGAATGAGCATGTTGTTTTTCCTCTACTCTGTCTCTCCCTTCTCTCCTCAGGTGCAAAAACTCCAGCGAGCAGCACTGAAAAATCCGGTGAGATGTGCCGTATCAACCAAGTACCAGACAGTGGAGAAACTCCAGCAATATTATGTATTCATCCCCTCCAAGTTCAAGGTGAAAAAGCAACTCTTGCTTGTACATTTTAATGAGCTTTCTCTGATGTAGTGATGGTCAGAGTTTTTCTGTCTGTGGGATGCTGACATTAAGTTGGGCTTACAGACCAGTGACTAGGGTTCAAATCCAGTACTGTCTGTAAGAAGTTTGTATGTTCTCACCTTGTCTGCATGGGTTTTCCCCAGGTGGTCTGGTTTCACCTAACCCTTCAAAACATAAGGGCTAATTGTGTATTTATATTTGAACGTAATTTGAAGTCTATTATTTTTACAACCAAAATGAATGGGAGATGTGAACATGTGGGGTTGGATTTGTGTTTGGGATTATGCAATTTTCAGATGGAAGGAAGTTAGTGTCTTGATTTTGTTTGAAATTACTTGAATTTTCTTTTTATCTCTCCAGGACTGCTACCTGGTTTACATTCTCAATGAGCTTGCTGGGAATTCCTTCATCATTTTCTGTAGCACGTGCAGCAATACTCAGCGCACGGCGTTACTTCTCCGCAATCTGGGATTTACCGCCATCCCCTTACACGGGCAGTTAAACCAGGTGGGCCATTGCTCTATGCACTTTGAACCAGTGGACTTCCACCTCTGCTTCTGGACTCATTGGATTTTATTTTCTGAATTGCAGCACAAGCGATTGGGCGCTTTGAACAAGTTCAAGGCCAAGTCTCGGTCAATCTTACTGGCTACGGATGTGGCCAGTCGGGGTCTGGATATTCCCCATGTGGATGTGGTTGTAAACTTTGACATTCCCACGCATTCAAAGGTAAGGCTGGAGTACCATAAACATAGGAACTAGCTGCTCCTTCATGCAGCAGTTGTGAACCCTTCTGCACTAGCCTATCGGCTGAAGGTAAAGCGAGGGCAATAGAACGAGTGCTTATCAACTCTGATGAGGTAATCTTCCAATGCATCACATTAACTGACTTTAACCAGTGCCCTACAATTAAATCTTGAATTGAGAAAATCAGGCAGAGATTCTGTTTTTGCAAGATATTTACTGATCCTAGACAAATTTAGATAGGGAATCTGGCTGCAGTATTGACCTTTTTGATGCCTTGGAGCTTGGACAACAGCCAAAACATGACTGAGATTAGGGCAAACAGCATGCGACTACGTTACTCTGTCTTCTCACCTTGGTACTGTCAATACAGCTTGAGGAGTGGCTGCTGTCTGTCACATGTCTGTGTGTACAGATGCACCGTCTGCACTTGTTCAATTCAACCTTCCGTTTGCCTTGCAGGATTACATTCATCGAGTGGGACGCACAGCCAGAGCTGGCCGCTCAGGAAAATCCATCACTTTCGTCACCCAGTGAGTTTTACTCGTTCAGATCTGGCAATTCGAATCACTTGATTCCTTTTCACTTGTTCACCTGTTACTGAAGTGGAACAACAGATCAGGGCAGGTTTCAGAACCAAACCACAGGAACAGGCCCTTTGGCCTTTCTAGTCTGTGCTGAATTATTTTTCTGCTTACTCCCACTGGCCTGTACCCGCACCATATCCATCTATACCCCTCTCATCTATTTACCGTTAAAATGTTTCTTAAATGTCAAACTTGAACCTGCATTTAACACCTCAACTGGCAGCTCGTTCTACACTCCCACCACTCCCTGTGTGAAGAACTTCCTCCTAATATTCCCTTTAACTTATTACTATTACCTTAACCTAACTTAGCCCCCTTCTAATTCTAAGTGCACGTGTATGTAATGTGTGCATAAGTTCAGAAAAGTTACTTGATTCACAGTCCAACCTCACTTCTCATTCCTCCAAGTTCACAGTATCAGGCAATTCTTATACTGTGCACAGAATTTATCGTTTACGTATTTTCACCAAACTCTGGTGTTTAAAAGTAATTGGTTACCATTCAAGAAGTTCTTGTTGGTTTCAGGGAGAGATTTCTTGCTCATTGGACACACACAAACTGATTCCTTCCGATCAGCCACTTCAGTAACTTGCCGAAAAAACTTGCCCCATCAGGGTTTTCCAAATGATAACCTCTTCTTCTGCAGGTCACCACAAGAGTTCCTTTTTGTTTCCCTTATTTCAGGTGAAACACTCTAGCCAACCATTTCCTCTCATATAGACCACAAGGGTTTTGAACAGGCTGAACTCAGAACTTACAACCTGTCTTCAAAATGGGGTTTTTAAACAAGCTGTCAGCTTGTCATTTTGCAGAAACCAGTTCTCTCTCTCTCTCTCTCTCTCTCTCTCTTCCCCATCCCCCCCCGCCCTCCCCATTACAAACTCACCAAAGCAGTTTCCATTGTCTTTACAAAGGCTGTGGGCTTTCAGTGTCCGGTTTGAGCAGAGCTCTGCATTTTACATGAGATTTATTTTGTGACGTGTTCATGTTTGTTTGTGACCTACACTAAAACCCCAGACTAATAGGACTATAATTTCCCTTTTTCTGCCTCCCTCCTTTCTTAAACAGTGGAACTACATTTGAGACCTTCCAATCCTCTGGAACCATGCCAGAGTCTATTGATTTCTGGAAAATCATTTCCAATGCCTCCACAATCTCCAAAGCCACCTCCTTCAGAACCAGCAGATACACCTCATCCGGTCCGGGAGACTTAACTATCTTTAGTCCATTCAGTTTACTGAGCTCTATCTCTCCAGTATTCCTGATTGTATTTACTTCTATACCTTGAGGTCTCTGACTATCAGTATATTGCTAATGTCTTCCTCAGTGAAGACTGACGTAAAATACTCATTTAGTTCCTCTTCGTTACCCATTATAATTTCTCCAGCATCATTTTCAATCAGTCCTATATCTACCCATGTTTTCTTTAACTTGTATATTTAAAAAAAACTCAGTATCCTTTTGTATGTTATTTGCCAACTACCTTTCATAATTCGTCTTTTCTTCCCTAATGACATTCTTTGTCTCTCTCTGTAAGTTTTAAAAAGTTTCCCAGTCCTGTTTTTCCACCATTTTTTGCTTCCTTGTCTGCTCTCCCTTTTGCTTTTATTTTAGCCGTAACCTCTCTTGTTGGGATTGTGCTTTTTGCACCAGGGGCTTGCCATACATACATTGTAATGAGATGAAACATGGTGTCAGCTGACCAAAAGAGTGGATTGTTTCCATGTTTTGAAAGTGTTATCAGGACTGTAAGACAGCTAGCGCTCGAGATGAGGACACGAGGAACAATTGCTCAGTTAAAGGACAGAGTTTTGTAAGTTTGAAATTGTGTATTTTGATGACAAAAGTGACCTGCAGATTTCCGTAGAGAAAAGAGTACTGATTGATAAGCCATGCCTATTTTCTAGTACCAACACCCATGGAAATGAAAGGGGATTTGAGAGGAAATTGAAATCTTTCCAGTCCCGGTATGAGAATTGTGAAATAGCAACAGAGCTAGACAAGAAGCCAGATAGCATTAGAGTAGCTTTGTTATCTCTCATGGGGAAATAGTGCTACAGAGCCCTACACTACGCTAGACATAATAAGTGAAGAACAAAGGAAAAGTGTAGAAATACTCAAGAAATGGAAGGAACATTTTGAACCTGCTACGAATGTTATATATATGAGCGATGCACATTCAACACTTGTGATCAGCGTAATCTTTGATTAATTATATGACAGTGCTAGGGAAACTGGCTGAGTCACGTGAGTTTGGAACACTGAGAGACAGGATTGTGCTAGGGCACAAAAGATCCAGCTGTGAGAGCCCACTTATTGAGGGAGGGTAAGCTTACACTGTAGAAAGCAATTGACGTGCAGGAGTGCAGAAGTCACGAAAGAGCAGCTTAAAGGCTCAGTGAGCGAATAATTATGGAAAACAGAAGAAGACCATGAAGTATAGTGGGAGACAGTAGAGCAAAGCCAGTTCGTCGCAGAAGGAGGCAAAAACAGAGGTCAGAATGTAAATACTGTGGTGGAGGTCATCAGAAAGAGGGAGAAGCCTGCCCAGCATGGGGTAAACAGTGTGCAAAATGTAAAAAACAATCATTTTGCCAGAAAGTGTCTGTCTCAGAAGTCACAAGTGGTGAAGTTCGTGGTGCCAGAAGAACAAACTGATGATGAAGTGATGAATCATTATACGTGGAGCTTGTGAGCAGTGTAAACACACAAGGCCAGAAGTGGATTGACAGCAGACAAATCTCACTAATGATCAATCAATGTGTCAGATGGACACTGGACCTGCTTGCAGTGTCATGAATTTTGCAGACATTTATGAGGTGATGCAAAATGGAGATCCAGACTTACAAACATCCAAGGTCAAGCTGAAGCCATTTGGCGGAGAGCTGATACAATCTAGAGGGCAACAGGATTTGTACACACGTTGCAATGGCACACAGTGCAAGGTGAGATTCCAGGTGGTGGATTTCGGTCACCCTACTTTGTAGTCTGCACAAGCAAGTTAGCGTCTTGGACTAGCCACATGCAATGTACCGCAACAGGTTAATGTAACAGAGGGGCAGAAAAGTCTGCTCACTAGAGAGGAAATCCTACGAGATTACAAGGATGTATTCACTGGACTTGGGTGTCTCCCTGGTGAATACCATTTGGAAGTTGACAAGAGTGTCAAGCTTGTTCAGAATGCCAGCAGCTCTCAAGACCAGCCTGAAAGAGAAAATCAAAGAGCTAGAAAACAAGGGAGTGATATAGAAGGTCACTACTTCTACTGAATGGATCAGTGCCATGGTTGCTGTGAGGAAACCTGGAAAGCTTAGGGTATGCCTAGACTCTAAAGACCTCAATCAAGCACTCAGAAGGTTTCACTACCCAATGCCAAATTCTACCCCAGCTCACCAAAGTGAAGGTGTTCACGATCCTTGAAGCTAAGGACAGATACTGGCAGATAAAGTTAGATGAGATCTGTAGCTACTTCATGAGTTTTTGGACACTATTTAGATCCTGCAGATAATTGCGTTTGCCATTTGGCATTTTGACTGCTACTGAGGAGTATCAACAGGAGACAGCATGAAGTAGTCCAGGACCTGCCAGGTGTTGAGGCTATAGTTGATGATCTCTTGGTGTGTGGATGTGGAAATATACTGGATGAAGCCATTGCCAATCGTGACAGGAACCTCATCGAACTGGACTTGGGTGTCTCCCTGGTGAATACCATTTGGAAGCATGTCTGAAGCTGAACAAGAACAAGATGCAGCTTCAGGAAGACTGAAGTGATGTACATAGGCCATGTACTTACTGCTGAAGGACTTTGTCCAGATCCTGAGAAGGTCTGAGCTGTACTAGAGATGGAGCGACCCTCGGAGGTCAAGGCCACTCAATACTTTGTGAACTCTCTTTGCGAAATTCTTGCCCAACCTGTCGTCAGAGTGTGAACCACTGATAAAACTGACAAGAGGAGGACGTGAAATGGTTTAGGGGCACAGAAGAAGAGTCAGCCTACAACCGTATCAAGCACTTGGCCACCACTGCACCAGTGCTGCAGTTCTATGATGTACATGATGAAGTGACGCTACAGTGTAATGCCAGTGAAATAGGCCTCGGAGTAATGCTCTCAACTAGTTGCATCAAGGATATTAACAGCTGCAGGGAGAAATTATGCCCAGATAGAAAAGGAATGTCTGGCAATCCTTTTCGCGTGTGAACACTTCAACCAGTACTTGTTTGGCAAAGAGAAGATCACTGTGGAAACAGGCCACAAACCACTGCAAACCATCTTCGTGAAACCTCTATTAGCAGCACCCATAATTACTTTGACATTTCCTTTTGACATGCTTTTTCTATTTCGATTTCTAACTTGTAGTTCTCTTCCCGCCTGCTGTTTGGGGGTCTGTATATAACTGCCAAAGGGTCCTTTTACCCAAACCATTTCTTAACTCAACTCATATGGATTCTACCCCATCTGACCCCTTGTCCCTTCTTTCGAGTGATTTAATATTATTGCCTACTATCAAGGCCGCCCCCTCTACCTACCTGCCTATCTTTCCTGTACACTGTGCACCCTTGGACATTCAGCTCCCAATCACATCCATCATTAAAACCATGTCTCGGTGATAGCCACAAAATGTCATATCTTTCAATGTGTAGCTGTCCCACAAGGTCATCTACTTCATTCCTTACGCTCTGTGCATTCAAGTACAGAACCCTTAGACCAGAACCTGTTAGCGATTCATCTGTCTTTCTATCGTACAGTAAATGATCCTCTTTTCATGTGCCTGTCTTTTTTGTCGACTGCACCTTATTTTGGACTTTTTTCTAACTTCCTTTTTCTCGACCTTAACTGCCTGATTCCCTTGTACCTTAATCTCTACACTCATATTCTGATTTAACCCCCCCCCAACCATTAACTCACCCATTAAAAGCAGTGAAGGAGACATTTACTCAGAACAGGAGGAGAAATGATGTGGACACCATGATTGACAGGTCTGGTTTACACTATAAGATTTTCAGATGTTAACATGCTCTTTTTAGATATGACGTGGAGTTGTTCCAGAGGATCGAGCATCTGATTGGGAAGAAGCTTCCAGAATTCCCCACGCAAGAGGAAGAGGTGATGATGTTGGTGGATCGTGTGTCAGAAGCACAGAGATTTGCACGATTGGTACGTGGCACTCGGGCTTTCTTCATGTGGAGGGGGATCGGGTGTTCTCGTCTTTGGTCGACTTAGCACCCTCTCATCTCATCTTCTACTCACTTGTTTCTCACAACCTACAACAGCAGCTGGTGAACCAAGGCTGTTGATGAGGTTGACGCTGAATGGTGCTGGCTGGTGAAAGCCAATGGTTCATTGTTATGCATCTTGATAGCACTGTTGATAACTGCTTCCGTGGGAGGGGGGAGGTATTAACTTTCTACACTCATGGAAGCCTGCCAGTGATGTGTTGGGTTATGGGAGTTGTGCCAGAGGAGTAATACACCTGGGACGTTATCTGGTCCTGAGGAATTTGCACCCCTGGTTTCTCTCAGATGTGATGCCATATGGAGTGAATCGGCTGGTCCAACTTTCTTACAGCAGGGATTTTTAAATTAAAATATTTAAGTTGAGACATTTTGGCTCATGAGTCCATGCTGCCCAATTAATCTGCATACCAGGTACGTTTTGAATGGTGGGGGGAAACCCATGCAGACACAGGGAGAATGGACAAGCCCCTTACAGACAGGGTGGGATTTGAACCCTGGTCCCAATAGCTGCCACTGAAAAGGAAACCATGCCACCCTGAATGAACTTGAAGGAAGCCAAGCCAGAACAGCCAGATGCAGCTGGGCGGGATCAGGCTTGTCTCCAGAACTTGCTCGGCTCCTCTGCTGCTGTGAATGGGCATGTTTTTGCATCTTTCTGTTCATCATTCACAAGGAGATATGGCAGGAGTGCAGACCTCTCTTTGGAACCATTGGTTGTGAGATAGTTTGTGCTGTTCACGTACTCAACACTTAATGAAGCACTCCTGTGTTGCAGTGTCATCATGTTAGTACCTTGTTTTTGGTTAAGCCTGGTGCTGCTTTCAGCCTGTGCTTTACTCCTCACTGAATCAGGCTTGATCCCCTCACCGGATATAAATGGTAAAGTCAGGAGTATGGGGAAGCCACGAGTTTACAGATTGTGAGGGTGTGCTGTTGCTGAGCTGCATCACTTCATTATTACTTCAGTTCGAGCTGTCAGATTTCTTTTTGTGTGATTCCAGTGCTGCATGGCACAATAGAACAGGTTCACAGCGTGTGGGAGGAGCTTCGTCCCTGCATAGACTGGGAGGTGGTCCTTTCTTGTGATATCTTGGATAGATGCAGTTATCGTTGGTATATTGATGAGGGGAACCTTGTGTGACAGCTGAGATCTTCAGAACTTGGCCATGTCAGTCCGTGGTTGTGGTACCAAATCATTCTTGGTAATGGACAGTGAAGTTCACCTCTCAAAATACATTGTGTGCACTTGCTCCTTTCAAGGATTATTCAGTGAAAGATCATTTCATTAGTTATTAAAGGATGGTGATTGGTTGTCCTTGCTCATTTTTGACCAGGAGTAAATTTTGAAATCTTCTCTCTTGGGATGTACGTCTGCTTCTTGTGTGTCTTTCCTGTTGCTTAGGCTGGATATATACAGGATTACTTATGATGTAGAGCATCTTGTACATAAGAGATGATCCCATGTCCTTCCAAAACTGAAGGGGTAAAACTAGTTGCTGTAAGATGTTGGTGTAGTGGTTAGTGCAATGCCTTTACAGCGCCAGTGATCGGGACCGGACTGGGGTTCGAATCCACGCTGTCTGTAAGGAGTTTGTCCATTCTCCCCGTGTCTGCATGGGTCTTCTCCAGGGGCTTCGGTTTCCTTCCACTGTTCAAAATGTACTCGGGGTGTAGGTTAATAGGGGTGTGGGCCAAAATGGCCTGTTACCGTGCTGTATGAATGTCTAAATTTAAATTGCCCCTGGTGTGTAGGTGAATGTTAGAATAGGTGTTTGATGGTAATTATGGATTTGATGGGCCGAAGATCCAGTTTCTGTGTTGTACAACTGTAGCTGGCATGAGATTTGAACAGGGTTGTTTATTATTGGTTGATCATATTGTCATAAGCCCAAAGGACTCAAAGACCAGCAGCGACAGAAATTCATTAACACAATGGCTACTTACACAAAACTGGTTTTATTTTTTTAACACATAATAAGATCAATACTTAACTTTACTATTAACTTAAACCCCTTTTTAGTTCTAAGCGTAATGTTTATGTGTTCAGGAAAGTTCTTTATCACTGTCCAATCATTCACTTTTCACTTCTCCAAGTTCACTGTTCAGGAAAGTTCTTTTTCACGGTCCAATCATTCACTTTTCACTTCTCCAAGTTCACTGTTCAGGAAAGTTCTTTTTCACTGTCCAATCATTCACTTTTCACTTCTCCAAGTTCACTGTTCAGGAAAGTTCTTTTTCACTGTCCAATCATTCACTTTTCACTTCTCCAAGTTCACTGCTATCAGGCAATCTTCCATACTGTGCGCAGAATTGATCTTTTATTATATTCACCAGGTTCTGATGCTTTAACTTTAGCTTAGGAAGGCCTTTGTTGTTTTCAAAGAGATATTTGTTGTTTGTTGGACGCAAACATTGATCTCCTTCAATCAGCAACTGAAGTGTCTTACCGAAGAAACTTGCCCCATCTTGGGTTTTTCCAAAAGATAACCTCTTCTTCAAGGTCACCACACAGAGTTCTTCTTTTTCCTCTACTCCAGGAGAAAACCTCCAGCTACAACCTCTGCAATTGATGACAGAGATTTAGAATAGGCTGAACTCAGAAATCAAAACCTGTTTTGAAATGGGGTCTTGCAGCAGGTCAGCCAACTCACAGCCTTTTTGTTTGAATATTTTATTTTAAAAGACTCCCAAAAAAATATACAAACAAGACATTTTATTATCTCACAATTTAAAATCCACACACACACACATAAAATAAAAATAGTTCTTTTTATCCTCCTTCCCCAGATTTTAAAAGGAAAAAAACCTAAAAATTAAAACACAACCTTAATTCAGTCTCTTTATTTTCTGTCAGAACAGTTTATATCTTAATTTGTCTCTTAATTTTCCTTAATGAGGAGTATAGGTCATATCTGTGCCCCTCTATGCCTCAGGCTGCCAAATTTCAATGAATGTGTCCTAGTTTTTTCTCAAGTTATAAGTAATCTTCTCCAGGGGAATGCAACTTTGCATTTCCGTACTCCATCATGTAATACTCAGTTGAGAGTCGGACTGCCACGTAACCGTTATATACTTCATGGCTACCGACAAAGTGATCGTCACAAATTGAATTTGGTGTTTCGATAATCTAAACTGTACATCACTAATATCTCCCAGAAGAAACAATTCTGGATCTTGTGGAAACTCCACTTTTATAATTTTTTTTTAAGGTTTCCCCCAGGTCTGCCCAGAAGGATTTCACCTTCGTACATAGCCAGGTGGAGAGGATAAAGGTTCCAACCTCTATTCCGCAGATGAAACACAGATCCAACATTTCTGACTTTGATCATGTAATTGTTGTGGTGTGAGGTGCAACTGATGCAGGAAATTGTAATGCACTAGCATGTATCTGGCATTGACAATCCCTGTCATGCTGTTCAGAGATAATTAATTTTCATTAATCATTGTTCCCAAGTCTGACTCCCATCTTTCTCTTGACCAGTGTTATCCCAGTTTCGACCCCTCACTCTGGAGTAGGAAATACATTCTAGAAATAAATTTAAATACATTCCCCAGAGAAATTAGAGTCTCCATGGTGCTACACTCCTACTTGTATCTTCAGAAAGATCTCAATTGTAGGAAGCAGAAAAATGTTCTATTTGATCATCCAAATTTAATCCTCAATTGCTCGAATGACATTAGTTGCCCTTAATCATAATGGTCCTTGATACACCTGATCCCTTTCTGGCATCAGGTATCCAGGATTCTGTTGTCCAGAGTCATGGGTATTAAATTGTTCTGGGTCAACTTCAACCAGACGTTTAAAACCCTGGCAGCAGTTTAAAAGCAAAAGAGTTCTCAGTTCTTGAGTCTGGACACTGTTTAAACATGCTGGTCCATTAACATCTACTTGTGAAACTCTCACAAGCACTTCCATTGTCTCTGCAAACCGAACTGTAGACACAAAGTCTACCTTCACATAGCTCTTGCATGGCAAAATGAGATGTTAGTTTGTGAAATGTGACCTCACAATTTTACCCATTTAAGATATGTTTTATCATAATTTTATTAACTTATTCTGTAACAATATGCAACCTGATGAAACAACATCTCCCCAGCCCATGGTGCTCACACAAAAACAAACAATACACAGTACACAATGATCAAATAAATAATGTATGTTGTATATAAAATGTATATTATAATGTATATTAATGATTTGGATTGTGGATTAAATGGTTTTGTGGTAAAGTTTGCAGATGACACCAAGATAGGTGGTAGAGTATGAAATGCAGAAGAAATCGAAAGCTTGCAGAGTGACTTGGACAGCTTATGAGAGTGGGCGAAGCAATGACAGATAAGATATGATGTCGAGAAATGTACAGTTGTACATTTTGGTCGAGGAAATAAACGGTTGGATTATTATTTGGATGGGGAGAAAATTGAAACCTCAGAAGTACAAAGGGACTTGGGGATCCTTTTGCAGGATAATCTGAAAGTTGACCGCCAGGTTGGATCGGCGGTAAAGAAGGCAAATGCTATGTTGGCATTTGTTTCAACGGGGATTGTGTATAAGAATAAAGAGGTGTTGATGAGACTCAATGGGGCACTGGTGAGACCTCATTTGGAGTAACAGTGCAGTTTTGGGCCCCTTAGAAAGGATAGAGCAAGGCTGGAGAGGGAACAGAGGAGGTTTACCAGAAAGATTCCAGGAATGAGAAGGATAACATATGAGGAATGCTTATATATGTTAGAATATAGGAAAATGAGAGGGGATCTCAGAGAAACATTTGAATAATGAATGGATTGGACAGAGTGGATGTAAATAAGATGTTTCCCCTGTTGGGTGATCCTGGACAAGAGGACACAGTCTTAGAATTAAAAAGTACCAATTTACAACAGAGATGAGGAGAAATTTCTTGAGCCAGAGGGTTGTGGATTTGTGGAATTTGTTGCCACATCCAGCTGTGGAGGCCTGATCATTGGGGGAATTTAAAGGGGAAATTGATAGGTTTCTAATTAGTCAGGGTATCATGGGATATGAGGACAAGGCCGGAACTTGGAACTAGATGCGAGAACAGTTTAGCTCAGGGAGGTTTCACGGAGCAGGCTTGTTGGGCCCAATGGCCTGCCTCTGTTCCTTTTTCTTGTGAATCAAAATAGATATTTATAAATATATGGAATGATTTACACAGTTACGGGATCAGTCTCGCAGCCTGTGGGGAAAAGCTGTTCCCCAGCCTGGCAGTCCTGATTTTCTGTATCTCCTTCCTGATAGTAGTAAGATGCAGTGAGCTGGATGGAAAGGGCCTTCTATAGTTCTAAAATGTTATCCGAAGAGAAAAGGGAGACCCCAGTGATCCTCTCAGCTGTTTTCATGATCCTCTGTATAGACTGTCTGTGGTTGTTGGTATACTTGGATCATACAAATACTTGGATCACGTTATCGTGTGTTAACAGTCAGTGAATCCACAGCTCCCCAAGATCTTGGTCACTATTCAGGGAATTCCTATTTTGTATCCGTGACGACAAGGACTGTATGGAACTAGTCGAATCCTTCTGCAGCCATGTTCGGTACTCGTCGCAACAAAATCAATGCCAAATTTCTGTTGCCAGCTTGAATAACTTGCAATGGGTGACATTCTGAGTTTGAATGAACCAAAGCCACGCAATTTGTGGTAAAATCTAGGAACAGCAACACTGACCACTGCGATCGATCTGGGTCACGTCTGCTCTCGGAACTTTGCTGCTTTCGCACTTGCTCCAAGAAAACAATCCTGGGCATTTTCATGTGCCGGATAAGTTAAGTATGTTATGTAATGTGATTCTGGCCCCTGAGCTGCTGGTATCTTTACCAAAAACATGCTGGGGACTTCTTTATCAGGCAAAATTCTTCCCTTCGTACATACAGACATGCAGCTCGGTAACAGGCCCTTTTGGCCCACAAGCCCATGCTGCCCGATTACACCCAATTGACCTACAACCCGGGAATGTTTTGAACAGTGGAAGGAAACTGGAGGCCCTGGGAGAAACTCATGCTGCCGTGGCGAGAATGTACAGACAACAAGGATCTGGTCCTGATCGCGGCACTGGAACAGGGTTTGTGCTCACCTTGTCCCCTTTCCTGCAGATTCCAAAATTGGAGCAATTCCATAATTTCAGTCGAGTAGAATGTTTGTGGCTCACTAATTAATGTTCCTTATTTTGTCGGATAATTTTATAATTTTAACTCTTAACAGCCCTTGAACTGTTCAATTCAGGCAAAGAGGAGTGAGCAGTAAATTTCTGATTTCCCAGTGATACCCTACTAGACAATGAATAAAAAGACCTGTTGATGTTCGGCTGCCAATTTTCTATTTTGGATGAAGAATGCAAACATCACCACAAAAATTTAAGTGTAGGAAATGTATTTGTTTATTGAAGCAGTGTGTGCCAGCTTATTTTGTGCCCAAGGCTGGGCTGAGAGCAGGGGGCGTGGTGCAATACCTGATGTGATGTTCGACGTGCGCTGTCTCACTTCCAATCTTCACCATACCAGACTAACGCACGTGCTTATAGTGTGTTAGTCAGAACCATATCATTCACGAAGCTATTGGAATCGCTCGTCAACAGTGCCCCTCTGAGGTCTGCACCCTAGGCGACTGCCTAGTTGGCCTAATGGTTGCGTCAGCCCTGATTGTGCGTGTGTTTATTTTTGTCTTGCGTTCCAAGAGACACTGGCTGGTCTGTGTACACCAACATCTGACCTGTTGCATCACTGCCTGATAACGGAGGTGCCAGCTCTCAGGACAAGAATAAACTCCAGAGGGTTGTTGACTTGGCCTGCGACATCACAGGTACCGGACCTCACTCCATCGAGGACATCTACATGAGGCGGTGTCTTAATAAAGCAGCCTCTATCCTCAAAGACCCCCACCACCCAGGTCTTCAGGAGTTGAGTTGCAGGGAAAGATTAGACAGGTTAGGACTTTATTCCTTGGAGCGAAGAAGAATGAGGGGAGATTTTACGAAATTATGAGGGTAGAGACAGAGAAAATGCGAGTAGGCTCTTTCCACTTAGATTGGGAGAGATAAATTCAAGAGGTCATGGCTTTAAAATGAAAACTGAAAGGTTTAGGGGGAACTTCTCTCAGAGAGTGGTGGGAGTGTGGACAAGTTACCATCTGACGTAAATGCAGGCTCACTCGTAAGTTTTTAAAATAAATTGGATAGATGGATGGGAGAGGTCTGGAGGGTTATGGAATGGGTGCAGGTCAGTGGGACTAGGGGAATGATGTTTTCAGCACAGACCAGAAGGGCTAATTGGCCAGTTTTCTGTGCTATCATGTTCTATGGATCTAACAGAGTGTGTGCTGGGTGGCTGCTGTTCCCTGCAGATGTTCTTGACAGTGATATCCTGGGCTGGGTCCATTACCTTTGTCACGGCTTTCCGCTCAAGGGTACTGGTGTCTCCGAACCAGGGGATGTGGAACGAGGCCATTCAGCTCAGGTGGTCTATGCTGGCTCCAACAAGAGACCCATTTCCCTTGCAACTTATTTTCACTCGCATTCCCTCCTCTTTTTTTTCCACGAAGAGATAATGAGAAATTACTACCTGGATGGATGGAAATCAATGTCCTCATGCAGAGACTTTCAAACTCGACACAAATAGCTCCTGAGATCAGGATTGAACTCGGTCAAGTAATGGCCACTACTTATCTATTTCCCCTGCTAGTCTTATTCATCACCCTCAATTGGTCACTCAGTTACAGGGGATAGAGAGAGGGTTGAACTTGAAAACCTGCACTTCTCAAAAGTTCATGACTGGCTGAAAAGGAGATGATCAGAGATTGTGGCCTTTGGATGAATCTGCCAAAGGTTATGAACACACTGGGTTGAATTTTCCACTTGTGTATCCTGTCGGCATGTCAGTACTTCGCTGTAGAGCTTGTTACTACATCGTGGTCAGTGTAACATTTACCTTGCCGAGTGCAGTCAATGCCTTAACATCCCCCTGACTCGAACACCACCCACAGGAACTGATGGCATCCTGTGCACAGGCTTGGGGGCCAGGAGTGCTGAAATGAATCATTGCTCTCTGGGGCAGTGCCAAGCAAAGAGCAAGTGTATCCCAGCTGGAATCTGCTCTTCCCTCAGCATTTGACTGGCAGGTGATGCAGGCAGCCATGTCAAAGAGCTCAGTGACTGTACATCCATGACTGGTCCATGATGGAACCTGTGATTGTATCAAGGATCAAAGTGTCTGTTGTAACCATTAATCTCATTACTTTCTGCAGGAGATGAAAGAACAGGGGGACAAGAGGAAACGGGAAAAAGAAGACGAAGATGATACAGAACAATCTCTGGGCATCAGGAGGAAAGTGGTGGGTGGCAAAGCAAGGAAAAAGCGACGTTAAGTTACTTTAACCATGGACCGTGGGCTAAAACTTTTATCAGATTTGATGTGGTATTTAGATTTTGTTTGCTGGCCACAGCGGGAACTTGCCATTGTGTGATTTGATCTATTCACGTGGATTTCCCGTGAAGACTTTACTGTTGGCCGACGAAGTGGATGAAGGCAAATCATTTGGCTGAATGTGAAGTGTGTTAGGTCTGCTTTGTTCAAGAATGAGTGAGTCAGACACCATACTGAGTCGAAATCAAGGTTCTTTATTACCGGATTGTAACACTTACAACTAACAGTGTTAGTTGGAGAAGGCGCATTCTGCCGTTATCAGCAAGTGGTGTTTTTTTATACCTTAGGATACGTACTTAGTAAATTATCATACCATGAATAAACTGTTGCTGTCCCTCTCTGCTAGCTTCCTGCACATCAATTTGTCATCCCCACTCTTATCTTGAGAGTACAAGGTCACAACTGCATCTTGTTACGGCCCAGCACTGGGTGACTCCTTCTACATTCCCAGCTCATGATGTTTTTACCTAACAAGTGATTCTTGGTGGACAATCCATGCTCTTCCTCTATTTCCTTGCAAAAAAAAGTCTAAAATTGTGCGATCGTTGCAGAGAATTTTAACTTGCAAAATGTCATTTGAGAAATGTTTAAGAATTGACTGAGTATTCTGAAGTAAATGTGAAACACTGTTGGTACCATTTATCATGTCTGATTCTAATGGTTGGTATGTGCAAGATGTAATATTTACCTTGGAGTGAAACCAAGGTGTTTGGAAATAACCTTTGTCCTGGTATTTTTTTGGCTTATGCTTTCCTTTCAGTGCAACCTCCTCTAGTCCTAAGTGTTGCTCATCCCTGACCACACTTCCTGCTCCAACCTCTGATGGAGTTTTCCAATGTTGGGGTCAGAAGGTGTTCAGCTGGTCCGTGCTGTCCAGATTGTCTGTCCAAGCTATATTCTTGTTTCCCTTTGTTTAGCCCAGATTATCCAAATATTTCCTATCTAAGTCTTTTAATGTCACAACTGAACCACCTCTACAACTTCTCTGATACTTCTTTCCATGGACTGCTGGCCCTCTGTGAAGAAAGTTACCCCTCTGGTCGGTCCCTTTAAATCTCCCCTCTCACCCCAGTTTTGACTCCCCTCCCTGTTCTCCTTCAACTCTTTGCATTTCCTATCTCAGACCACTGCTGTCTTTACAGCCAGGCCAACAAGTAATGGCCACTACTTATCTATTTCCCCTGCTAGTCTTATTTACTTATCTATTTCCCCTGCTAGTCTTAGTCTCAGTTACAGGGGATAGAGAGAGGGTTGAACTTGAAAACCTGCACTTCTCAAAGTTTATGACTGGCTGAAAAGGAGATGATCAGAGATTGTGGCCTTTGGATGAATCTGCCAAAGGTTATGAACACACTGGGTTGAATTTTCCACTTGTGTATCCTGTCGGCATGTCAGTACTTCGCTGTAGAGCTTGTTACTACATCGTGGTCAGTGTAACATTTACCTTGCAGTCAATGCCTTAACATCCCCCTGACTCGAACACCACCCACAGGAGCAGAAATTTTTCAGAGATTGTGGTTGTTGCCAACTGGTTGGAGACCCCAGTCGACAGCCCTCCAGGTGCTCTCCAACACCCCCCCTCCCACCCCCAAAACCTCCCCACTCCATCACAGGCTGGAGAAGCCCCATGGTTTCAGTTTTCACTGTCTCCATTGATGATCCAGCCTTCTCTCCAATGGATGAGGGTTGACCTGTTTGGAAATGTTTTGTTTTCGGTGATTTTGCCACCCTACTGAATTTATTGGATGGTTCTGTGGATTTCTTCAATGGGTTTGAGCTTCTGTTCCATACAAGCCTCTTAACACCTTCCCCACCTCCCGTTTAAATTCCTTGTGGAATATTTTGGAGGATCAAGAACCAGCTCATCCATGTTTTCCTTTTGGAGTGTTTATGATACTTTCTGATAATCTCTGGTAAACTTACGTAACGTATGAGCCACATACAATAAATTTCAGATGTTTGAAAGCTGCAAGGCATGAAAAAAATATTTCTTACACATTTTTACTCTTACATGCACATTTTGTTACAAAAGTTTTAAATCTACATGTACAGAATAGTATTTATGTTCTGTATGTAGTTTTTAAACTGCTAATTTGTATTAGTTTCAATGATCAAAAAGTACACATATACATACCAGACATTTTGTTTATTTTGATAAGTCCACGATCGGGGCATCAAATGGACAGCAGGGACAGGGTGGTAAGACGGTGTTGGAGGCAGCAGGAGCTCGTGTGGGAGAGCCACCGGGTCATCGGGACTCTGATGCAACAAGCCTCCCTCTTTCCTTAACGCTACCTGTTCTTCCACTTACATTTGTATCAGCCGCAAAGATTGCCACAAAGCCATTCATTCCAGAATCCAAATCATTAATATACAAAACAAGAAGAAGTGGCCCCAACACCGACCCATGTGGACACCACAAGCAACTGGCACCCGGCCAGAATACACCCCCCACACCCCACCCACAGTTTGAAGGGTGAGTGAAAACCAATGTAGATGTGAGGTGAACATACAAATCCCTTGCAGATGGAGCCAGATTTGAAACAGAGTCCCTGATGTGAGGACCATTGCACCACCTGTGGCATAAATATTCCCAACATCGCCCCAAACCAATGCTCCAAGACACTGGGAGAGCAAACAGCTCAAATTAAACCTAATTCTGCATTGGAGAAGTTTGAACTGCTGTACAACCATCAGGGACAACCCGAGTTGGTCTTGTTGAAGTTATCAGCTCTCATAGACCACAAAAGGCTTTCAAACCTTTTGCCTTCAAAGGACAAGCCCCCAAAACAAACTGATCTCTATCATGAGCCAAGGCTCCTCCGACATGTCCCGAGCTGGAAGCATCAGCTCCTGTTTCGACCCCATGAACTCCTGTCACCTGATAAACAACATTGACGCAGTCTTGACCACAATTAAGGTCAGAGCTGGCCCTTGTTTCAAAGTCCAGCGACAATCAAGTATCAGCCAATTGTTGGCCAAGTTCCAGCTCAGGCCTGGCTCCTGGCCACGAGGGAGAGAGCAGAAATTAAAGGGTTGTTAATCAGGTGACAGAAATTCATGGGTTTAAAGCAGGTGAGTTTCTCTTCCCTCCCCCCACCCCCCCCATCCCCAGTAACTTGTGGCCTTCAGGCTGAGATGAGGTGATGCTGCCATCAGAGGAAGGTTTTACTGTGGCTGCTTTTTCAGGGGTTGTTCTTTGAGTTGTTGGGGTGAAAGGAATCTGGTGTTTGTGGAAGCCCCTGTGCATGGGTAGTTTGCAAACTGCTTGTTTTCCATGTGGCTCATGGCGGTGGAGCCAGAGAAATATGTTGGTTTAATGTGTGTGGTTTATGCTGCCTGCAAATTTAGCTCTTGTCTTGGGATAATGGTTTTTGGAATGTTTATACTTGATTGTGTCTGAGGTGTGGGCTGCTGTGGTTTGGGCCCAGATGTGGGTGGGAGGCTGGCTGTTGATGGGCAAGGGCTGGGTTTGGGGACTGTTAGGAATTCTCTTTTGCTCTTGACTGCAAGAAGCACTTCATTTAACTTTCTGCTAATGTAACTCTGTCTGCCTTATGCCTGAATGAAGTGAAGTTTGTGTAATATTGCACTTTACTACATGACAATCCATTGAATTTTGATCTTGTTTAGCAGAATGTTCTTAAAAGTGAGAGTGACCCAGGTTCAAACCTGTCCCCGTGTGAAGAGTTTGAGTGTTTTTGTCTCACCCTTCACCAAATGTAAAGGGGAATGTGGGTATTTGTGTGGTCAGGGCTTGTTATGACCTGTTACTGTTCTGTATGTTTAAAGTTCCTGTTTGTGTGAATGTACAGTTCAGGGGTGAAATGTCCTGATGTCGATCTTCTGTGTTCACACGTAGTAACTCAACCAAATTCTGTGAGGACGCAAATGCTGGAGAGGCTCAGCAGGTCAAGCGGTGAACTTTACATAGTACAGATACTCACCCTGAGCTCAAGCCTGAAACGCTGCTTGTGTATCTATCTGAATACTGTCTGGAGCAACCAAATCAGCATCTCCAATCAGAATGGGTGGGGAGTTTTGTGCTTTACAGTCCTATCGATGCAACATTTAAAAATCTTGAGGTTCATCTGAGTCTTAAGTCTTTAACATTATTCCTGCAGGACAATAACAGGCCCTTCACCCCCACATGAACCTGTGTTACCTGAACCCCACGTTAACCTCCAGAGTTACAGTACAGCACAGAAACAGGTCCTTCGGGTCTGTGCTGGGCTATTACTGTGCCCAGTCTCACTAACCTGCACCCAGTCCATAGCCCTCCGTACCCTTCCCAACCACAGACCAATCCAAATTCTTCTATGTTAAAATTGACCCCTCATTCACCGTCACCTGGCAGCTCGTTCTACACTCCCACTACTCTCTGAACAAATTTTCTCTAATTTTCCCCCTAAACCTTTCCCCTTTCACCCTGAACCAAAATCCTCTGGTTTGCCTCTCAGTGGATAATGCTGACCTACATATACTGTCTATCCCCCTCATAATTTTAAGTACCTCAATGAAATATCCCTCATTCTTCTACCCTCCAGGGAATTAAGTCCTAACCTGTTAAACCTTTCCCTGGAACTGAGTTCCTAATGTTCGTGCAACATCCTAGTAAATCTCTGCACTCTTTCTATCTTATTGATATCTTCCTTGTAGATTGGTGATCAAAATTGCAAACAAGACTCCAAATTTGGCCTCACCAATTTCTTGTAAAGCTTTGCCATAACATCCAAACGTTGAAACTTTGATTTATGAAGGTCCATATGGCAAAAACTCTCTTTACAACCCTATCCACTGTGACAGCACTTTCATGGAATGACATCTGTTTCGCTGATCCTTCTGTTCCACCTCCCGGCCCGACCGTTCACCGTGTCTGTCTTTTCTTGGTATGTCCTTCAAAAAGCGACACCTCACGCTTGTCCAGGTTAAATTTCACCTGCTGTTTCTCCAGTTGGTCCAGATCCCTCTGCAAGCTTTGAGATCCTTCCTCCGATCTTAGTGTTGTCTACAAACTTTCTGATCCAATCACCACGTTCTCATCCAAACGGTTTTTCTAGATGACAAACAATGCTGTTCTCAGCACTGATCCCTGAAGCACACCACTAGTCACAGGCCTCCAGTCTGAGATGCAATTGTCCACAGGCTCTCACTGGCTTCTCCCACACAGCCAATGTTTTTGAATATCATTAACATTGAAATTTCACATCCAAAATACAGAGTACTTATGGATAGATGTTAAAATTTTCAAAGCTACATTACACTTAAAATTGCACCATTTCACAAGATAAAGGAACAGAAGTAGGCCATGGCTCATCGTCTCCTCCACTCTGAGTATTGCACCTAACATGTGAGCTCTTGCAGTTGCTCACTCTGACACCAGATGGCGGTATTGTCCCAATTTCTCTCCACCACATCACCACCTGCCCTCACTGATTCACCAAAATTAAGTAAATAATTTTTAGGTTTTTTAAAATCTTAAATATTTATAAAACACTTTTTATTCCAATGTTTAATTTTAGCAGTGTGGTGTCTTTGTGCCCAGAAATAAGTGCCAAGGACTTGTTTTTCTGGTTGAGGCTCTGGTTAAATGTTGTTTGACCTCACGAAGCACTGTCCAAGAACATCTCTCTTCCATGGAATGAGATCCCGTCCAAGAACGTCTCCCCTCCATGGAATGAGATCCCGTCCAAGAACATCTCCCCTCCATGGAATGAGATCCCGTCCAAGAACGTCTCCCCTCCATGGAATGAGATCCCGTCCAAGAACATCTCCCCTCCATGGAATGAGATCCCATCCAAGAACGTCTCCCCTCCATGGAATGAGATCCCGTCCAAGAACATCTCCCCTCCGTGGAATGAGATCCCGTCCAAGAACATCTCCCCTCCATGGAATGAGATCCCGTCCAAGAACATCTCCCTTCCATGGAATGAGATCCCGTCCAAGAACGTCTCCCCTCCATGGAATGAGATCCCGTCCAAGAATGTCTCCCCTCCATGGAATGAGATCCCGTCCAAGAATGTCTCCCCTCCATGGAATGAGATACCGTCCAAGAACGTCTCCCCTCCATGGAATGAGATCCCGTCCAAGAATGTCTCCCCTCCATGGAATGAGATACCGTCCAAGAACGTCTCCCCTCCATGGAATGAGATCCTGCTGTATGAAGATTGCAGGAAAGATCTCAAGCAGAGGACATATTTGTAAGGTGAAAAGGGGCCTTGGCGAGTGGGAGGAGGAAGAGTCCCAATGCATTTTATACCCTCATGGAAAACGAGAGAGGATGAGACCACTCAAGGTCAGTTTGGAATTAAAATATTACATGTACAGCACAGTAACAGGCCATGCTGCCCAAATCCCCCATTTAACTGGCAAACCCTGTTCATTTTGAAGCGTGTGAAGCAACCAGAGGAAACCCACAGAAACAGGGAGAAGGTACCAACTCCTTACAGATAGTGCGAGATTCGAACCCCGGTCACTGGGGCTGTGACAGTGTTGCTTGGAGTCTGAGGACATGGTTGTGGAACTGACTGAGTACTTACCATCAGTATTTACTAAGAAGGACATGGTGGATAGTTGGGCACATTCAATGGTCCAGGTGTTTTGAGATGAAGTGTTGGGATTTTTCGGGAGTCTGAGCCCTTCAACGGGAGTGCAGAATAACAGGCAAACATTCGAATAAGACAAAAAGGTCACAGTTAAGGGGTAACAGGTGGAGACAGGTGTAAGGGTAGAAGAAAAAAAGCTGAACAGCAATGGGGAAGAAGAGGACAGAGAAGCATAGCTCTGATAGAATGAAGGGAAGGGGAAATGAGAGGAAAAGAGATGGGTGGGGAAACAGACCAGAGGAGGGGGTCTTACTGGAAATTTGGAGGTTGATGTTAATGCTGTCTGGTTGGAAACTTCCAAGATGGGATTTGAGCTTGGCCTCTGTTGCAGCCATCAGAGTGAAGGTGCCCAACAAAATGATCTTCCAGTCTGCATCCAATCTCCCCAGCATAGATGAGTCCATGTCAGGAGCAGCAGATCCAGTGGAGGCCCCTGCAGGTTCATGAGTGAAATGTTGCTTCACAGGGTCAGGTTCCAAGTGAACAGTTGATGGGAGGGGATGAGCGAGTCACTGATGGAGCAATCATAAGAGAAAGGGAGAGGAAAGGGAGGATGTGTCTGGTGGTGGGATCCCATTGTAGGTTGCAGAAGTTGTGGAAAATATATGGGGTGGGAAGTAAGGACCAGGGGAATCCTGTTCTTGTTATATTGAGGGGAGTGGGGGAAGGGGCAGGGCTGGGAATAGAGATGTGGGTGAGGGCATTAGTCCAGATATCCTGGACCAGATGGGCCTCATCCTCAGCAGATGAATTGGAAAATGGTGGCTGTGTTTCAGACTGGAGGACAGCGAATGCCTCAGGGTTCAGTCATGTGACCCTTGCTCTGTGTAATGGACAGAAATTGAAGAGTCTTTCAGAAGACCCGATTGTTCCAGCCTCTACTACCAGCAATGCATTCCAGGTACCCACTACTCTCTGTTTAAAACCTTCCCTCTTACATTTCCCTGAAACTTTCCTCCATTCACCTCAAACAGATGCCCTCTAGTGTTTGCAATTGTTGCTCTGGGGAAAAGGTGTTGGCTCGCCACCCTTTCCACACTCCTCATAATCTTATAGACCTCGATTCAGTCACCTCTCATCCTTCGCCCTTGTAAAGAGAAAAGGCCCATGCTCTGCTAAGCTTGCTTCAGATGACATCTTCTGCAACCCAAGCAATATCCTGGTGAATCTCCTCTGCACACTCTCTACACTATCAACATCCTTCCCGTAATGAGGTGACCAGAATTGAATGCAACGCTGCGTGTGGTCTAACCAGAGTTTTGTAGAGCTACAACATGACCTCATGAGCTCAAGCCCCCTAATAATGAAGCCCAGCATCCCTTCTCAACCACCTTCTCAAGTTGTGCAGCGACCTTAAAGGATTCATGTCCCTGGACCCCAAGACTCCTCTGGCTCCTCCACATTGTTAAGAATCCTGCCATTAACCATGTCCCCTGCCTTCAAATTCCACCTTCCAACATGCATCACTGCACACTTATCCCAATGAAGCTCCATCTGCCACTTTGCTGTATCCTGTTGAAACCTTCTATGTGAACCTCAACACCTCCAACCTTTGAATCACCTGCAAACTTACCGATTCATCCCTGCACCTTCTTCATCCAGGTCATTTATGAAAATCACGAAGACCAGGGATCCCAGTACAGATCCCACTGAAATGCCACCAGTCACTGCCCTCCAGGCAGAATACATTCCATCTACTGCTGGCCTCTGCTTTCCGCAGGCAAGCCAATTCCGAATCCAAGCGGCAATAGATCTTTAGATCCCGCGCCTCATGACTTTCTGAATCAGCGTCGCTTACTGAAATACATTTCCACCACGTCTACTGCCTTTCTTTCATCAATTTCCTTTGTTACTTCCTCAAAGGGTTCCTGACCATGTTGGAGGTTCGGATCTGGAGCTTGACGTTGCCAATGGTTGGGACTGGACTCTGTGAAGCTGCGTGGGTTGCAAAACCACTGGAGGTGAATCTACAGTGTTATGGAATGGGTTAATAAAATTATGGTAAAATATATGTTGAAAGATTGTAAGGTTTAGTTGTTCGATCACACTTCATAAACATCTCAGGTGTCATGCAGGAGAATACTTCATGCCTCCAATTGGCTTTGCTGAGAGAGGGAGAAAACTTATAAATATGATGAAGTACATAGTAAACTGTTACATAGTAATGGAATAATGAATACATAATGAATACATAATGAACAGTACATAGTTCATGCAGTTTATTCTTTGGAGAGGGAAATTATTGGAGGGGTTTTGGACAGCCAAGGGCTGATTAATGTGTGTGGTAGGTCGTGTTTAATTAATTATTTTGTACCAACAAAGTAGACTTTAGTAAGGCCTTTGACGAGGTCTCATGTAGGAGGCTAGTTCAGAAGATTCAGACACGAGGAATCCAAGGAGAGATTTGAAATTGGCTGAATGGTAGTTTTCAGTTATCACAGACCACAAAAGGCTTTCAAAC